>NC_074708.1:17063850-17417230 GCF_024334085.1 Lutzomyia longipalpis
TGCCAAAAACACAGGATTTTCTAAAAATATCCATTTTGATGCTCTCACCATACATCCACACACCCCCCTACGACGATGGAACCATTTGTCGTTCATCACTCAAGATTCTCCTCACATGCGTCCGTGTATTTTAACTTTTCGTGCAATAAAAAAGCGACTATACGTGGTCTTTGCGCGGAAACCGCAAATCTTGCAAATGGGGTACCCCTAATAGAAAATTTTCCACCGACTCGCGATGAAAAGTGTCCCTAACGTGGCGGAAGAATGGTTTACCCGGAATTTCACTTGATTTTTATCTCTTTTACACTTGTTTGCATTTCTGCATTTGAATGTGTCTGCACGGGGGCTCTTGGGTGGAAAAAATAGAAAGCAATTACCACCATATGTCATGTAATATTCGACATTTACATGCTAGCACACCAAAACTACAAATGGTGGTGTACCCCAAGAGACATTATGTTGAAAAAGAATAAGCGACACGTTAGCGCGTGATTCAAGATTATGGTGAGTTGGTGTAATTTATCACCATCATTTGTGTACTCAATCGCCTAGGAAAAATATTTACTTTCAAACCGCATTTAGAGCTGCCATTGATGGTGTTTTTCCCGAGAAATTCATTGCTCATGGAATTAAAAGTGGATTGATTGATTTCCGTCTTATTTTAATTGTTTCAATTTCATTACAACAATGATTCTCTTTATTTTATTACATCTTCATTTTATTATTTTCAATTAATCTCGCACACAAGAAAATTAGTTTTGTTCACTTTTTATTTTATGAAGTGATTTTGCAGAGACGTGCAAGTAATTAATTTTCTTCTTACAGCTTATTTATTAATCTGATGGATATTCTCTCAAACTCTTTATTAGCTTTGATTATTTTTTGTACAGAGTCTTTGAATGAATTTACGAAAGAAGTGATTAAACATTTGTTTGAAGGTTTAAGAATTTCTTTTTATTAATTTTATAAACTAGAAGACGTTGGATATTTTATAAGTAAATAGTATGTTTAATTGATTTTTCAAGACAGGATCTATTAGAGAGCCTCAAGGTTTTAATAATAAAGTAAAACAGTTTTAGTTATGATGTGAATTGATTATTTGAAAACCAAATTCCGGGATTTTAGGGAATTTATCACCAGTATAAACACAGGATAAGATATTGAATAGGTGTCCTTATAACGCTTTATCCTTTCAGAACAATAAGCAAGAAAAACAGACGATTCTTTACGACAGTGGCAGCATATTGACAAAGCATGGAGTATGCTTTATCATGTTCCCTTGTGTTATTTTATCGCCTTCAAAATGCCATGTGTAAAAATACTTTAGGGCAGGCAAAGCCTTTGCATGGAAAGGCATTTGGGAGGGAAATTGACTTTGTGGAACTCCCACGAGGGCTCTAAAATTCTTCACCACAATCCGATGATGGGAAAGAGGTATTAAATTGCGGCAAAATTAATTCCATGCCCGAGACTAAAATAAATTATTCACTGGCACGGTGATTGGGTAAATGACAAAATTCGTGCGGGGGGTTGTTGACAATCACCATAGCACTCGAACTGTGCCAATTTGCTGATTGTTGCCACTCTTGGTACAGCTATAGTGCCATCACCTCGGTTAGATAGTGTTTCTACAGCACCCCCATTTTGTGCACACCGTATTTGGGGATGTTCTGTATGTGACTTTGGTGGAGCATAAATATGCATGAGACTTCCTCCACGGAACCTTCATTGAGTGTGCGTCTCTTTTTAAATAAAGGGACCTAGCGGCAGTAAGCTCAAAGTTATTTTAGCATTACGCCAGCTTCATGCATTTTCAGCAATTCTCCGAAATTTTCACCACCCACCTCTTTTCTCTTTATACCACGTTTAGGGTGAAAGAAAAATGTGTGGGGTGATTTGGGAAGGAAAAAAAAGAAGCCGAAACTTCATTCGCTGATGAAAATATTCACCAATTTGCTGAAGTCGGTGAGCTTGCGGAAGATTTCGCAGACTATGTGACGAGATAGAGGGCGGGAAATTCGGAGTCAGCAATTCCTCCCTGCCTGCACTCTTAGGCGCCGCCACAGCATGAATGAGAAAACTGATAAAGTCAATGGTCATTGTATATGAGATGATAGACACCGGGCAGGCAGAGCAACTCCTGAGCAGCTCTCCAAACAACACACAATTTCATTTCGGGATGATCATGCAGAGGTCAGCAAGACAGCTGCCGCCCTAAATGCCTGCATTTGCATTTATGCCAGACATGTCTCGGACTCTTCCGTTAATATAAATCTCAACTGCATGCCTTTTGGTGGGAAACTATTAAAATTTCTGATATTTTACCGCGATAAAACTGACAAAATGCTACAGGGGGTATAAAATTTTTGAGCACACTCAACGTTCGTTTGCACGAAAGATTGACTTTGAATCCCTATTAGGTGGGTGGATGACGACATCGTGATATGCGAAAGGGAAAAGTGAGAAAATTTACTCATGTGAGTTATTATAGCGTCAAAAGCATTACAGATTCTTTTCATCAAGGACCACTAATCCCACATGGGATTACATACGAAATCCCACCCTCTATTACACAATACCCAGGGGGTTGTTAATTCAGCTTTAACTTTCCTTTTCGAACCTATCGGAAGTGTTAGGCTTTTTTAATAACAAAATGTAGAAATTGAATTGCAAAGTGAAGAATTTTAACCATCTTCTAAGTAATCATTAGAACAAGTTTGATTTTATTAAAATCGGAAAATTAGAACCAGAGATGTGACTGATTTTTCCAACGACTTAACAAAATTTTAGATTCTTAGCTACTACAGGAGCTAAGATATAACTAAAAACAATATTTAGTGGCCTCTTAAAATGGTGAACATTTTCTTTTAAAACGAACAAAAATTAATAAAAATTTGTTTTCTTTTAAAATAAAAAAATGATTTATGGTTTTTTTTCTATATAATATCGATAAAAAATTAAAATAAAAAAAAATATTCATTAGTTGTAAATTTGCCACTTATCGACCCCTTTAGGCGAATCTATATAGCCTTAGAAAAATAAATGCAATTCACGAATCTTTCCTCTGAAGGACGATCTATGGGCCATACAGTGATACCAAATCCCTTGCAACACTTTACTGGCTATTCAGGGTTAGTGACGGGGGTGGGTTTCCCTGCGAATTAAAGTGTCAAAGTGACGGATGAGTTTTTGGTGAATTGTGGATGTTGCACGCCTAAAAACGCATATATATTTGCAGAGGGGGTGCTTTTAATTGCAATCCACAGCACCCCCGAAAATGATCCTCTGAAGCAATTTTCGGAGTTTCAGGATACAAATTTCATTGAATGTGGGATGCTGACGAGAGAGCTGCACTTGTCTTGATGCTTTTCTGGGTGTCTGGGAGAGAGATTGAATTTCGCATTGAGAAACTTAGGGGAGGGATGGAAGAAATTCAGGAGAAGGATAAGATGGAAAACGATAAATCATTGCGTGGATCCAATAAACTGAAAATTTGCCTTCGAGGGGAGAATTTACTTGCCACCAGGAGTTTATTTGATCTTCTGCCATGCAGCATGAAGGGCGAATGGCTCAGCAAGGGTGTCTTTAAAAACATATAGCATTTATGTATACCAACTTGGTGTTATTTACCTGCAAAGAAAAAAAAAGACGATTTTTAATTTAAAGCTGTTTTGCGTTTTTGGGTGAGCTCTGAAAATTTTGCGAGTGAAGTGCTCTTTATTAGAGGTTCAAGCGTGACCACGATTCACGTTTAAACGATTATGTGTATTTCCATTGCCCAGGAGATTTTGCACTTTGATGTGAATTTTCGCCAGAGAGACGCCTTTCACCCTTCCCTCGGTAACTGGTGGGGGAGAGCTCAAGAAGAAGTCACTGTATATATACACAGAGTTTGGGCGAGACAATAATCCAGGCGAGTGCGCATATATCACCCAAGCCACACCAAATCCCGATAGCAATCGCAATTTCTTTAGGGCTTCAACTTCTTGTATCTCCGCATGGCCCAAAGGAGGCAAATCTCTCAGGGGCGACACACAACTGGCGACAATTTTGCATATTATCTCATCCGAGTCATCGAACGACAATTGAATTGAGAACAAGAGGAGGATTGCCTTCTATGGGCGCAACTTTTACTAAGGTCATCGTGAGTAGCGCCTCACTGGGTAATCTCCCTCAAATAGGTGAGTGTCACGAAATGGACACAATTTAATTTGTTTTATTGCCAAATCAATTTCAATCGACTTGCGCGAAATGTTAATGAATTCAGCAGCACCATTTTAAATCTTTATATAGGAAACCTAACGACAATAACGAATGTAGCGGGTGCTTGTTAATTTTGTGTGTAAACAATTGATTGTGGGGTAAATGCAAATTTATTGGGAGATTTTCCTGATTATATTTGCAGAAAAAGAATCTCTTTTAGTCGTGGAACGAATTATGCAACGATGTGCTAAAGTCATGCTAAATTGCTCGTAAATGCGGGAGATTTTGTTGCCGATAAACGTAGTTTGGTTTACGTTTCGAAGTTGGTTTACATGCTGATTTAAGGAGTAGCATTTGTATTAAAAGAAAAAGCTCTCAAAAATCCAAAATATATTTCTTTTCAAATTAATACCGAATAAAAGGGATTTAAAGAAACTTTAGGGACAGATTTTTTTCTAATTCAAAAATAGGAAGACTTTAGAAAATATTTTATTGAATTTGATAAAAACTTTACGTTTCTTGTAGAGTTATGTTATCAAAAAACATTAATTAATAAAAAAAAATTGGGAAAAATAAGCAATTTTCTTTAAAAATAATTAAGTATCCACCTGAACACTTATTCAAGTTTAAACTAAATTAAGAATTTTCAAAGAAGAAAGTCTTAAAATATATTCAATGGATAAAGTTAAACTTTTTCATATTTTCTTACGCTTCACAGGGCAATTTTCATTGTTCACAATTAACTAACGAGACACTCACGTTCAAAACTTAGTCCATGAGAAACGCTTAATTTTCCACCGTCTTTTTTTTCTTAGAAACTCAAGAAATAAGAAGCGTACGAAAAAAAAAGAGATATAAATTGTTCTTTCCATTTCATGTAAAATTTACAACTTTCATCGACCAGAAAATCTCATGGAAAGTTTGTCTGGGGCCGTCAAATAGAAGGAGGTGTAGAAATGAAATTCTGTATCAATTTATAGTGTTTTTTTTGTCTAGTCTGTATTGATATTCTCAGAGGAAGAAAAGCCATGCGAGAGAAGAAAAGAAATTTTCATAATCGTCGGATGGGAGGGAAAAAGGTTCAAGAAAATATCCATTCCCAAAATAAACCTAAGAAAATTTTTACAACTGCATTTGTGTAAACAAAACGTTCATCAAGGCAGAAAGGAGGAAAGGACTTCAGGCAAAAAACTTCACCACATTTTGTAAACACTATAAAAATATTTTTCGATATTTTTTTACTTCGAAAAAAAAAAAGAGAGACTACGGAGGCATTTTGAGAGTAAATAATCCAGCTGACTTCCGACAGCTCATCTCATCTGTGGGATAATCAAGTGAGATGATAGTGGAAATCCTCGCTGCATCTATAAATCTCCAGATGCGAGGGGGATCTCATATTAGCGCGCCGACTAATCGCCACTTTGAATGCCTAATTAAGAACTTGCGCGCTAGTGTGTGGTAAATCAATTGAGAGAGCCCTATTCCCGCCAAAAGCGATGGGATTGCCGTTGTTGACGGATGGAGATGCACAAGTGGTGCAGGATTATAATTAGAAATTGAGGTTTTAAGGTCGTCCATTGCGGCTTCTTTCCATGTCGCTTCGAAGTAGATGAGATTTCCCAGATTTAATGAGATTATTAGTAAATTTATGGTGTAAAATCTCAGGCAATTTCCTCTCTTAATTTATGCACCAATCCACCCGAAAGATGAGACAAAAAATTTAGTATTATTAAGTTTAAGGATACACAACACACACCGAGTAAAAGTAGACCACTTTGCAGTTTTTAGGGGTTTTCAAGTGGCAGATTTTACATTTTTTAATGTTAAATTTTGTTTTATTTATTTATTTTTTAATATTCTATTCTATATAAATGAGTAATTTCCTTAAAATCTCTTTCTTATTACCATAAAAAGATGGATAATTAAGAGAAATCTTTCCCTGCATATTTTTACCTTAAAATTTTGCATTTTCCCGCCCCATTTTGCAGAATAACGAAACAAACAAGCAACGCTGGGGTGCTTTTAAGGATGATATGAATATAAATCTTCTTGGAGAAAGTTTGTTTTCCTTTTGCGTTCTCTTTCCCTTGAGTAGCATTCTCCTTTGCAACACGATACTTTGGCAAAAAAAAAGGAAAATTTTACGTAAGAGACACCAATGATACTCGGAAAACTGTATTTAACTCCAATGCTTATGGCATTTTGCAAACGAAAAACTTTAATTAAAGTCTATAAGTTGTGCATGAAAAGGAATAACTCCCATTTGCATATAGAAAGATTTTTTGCGTTTTATGCAAAAAAAAAACAGAATGTTGAATTGTCTCCGGAACCAGACAGGGATTGTTATTCATTTTCTGTCGCGGCCTTTTCCTCCCCACAGACTTTTATGTGGGGGTTGGAGAGATACTCATAGGACGTAAAATAGAGCCAACAGTGGCTATAAATTTAATACATGCAATTTACACGTCATCAGTCAGTGTCCCCGCGACAGGAGGCGACCACGGATGACCATCCATCGTTCACCCAGTTAACAGATTGACTTTTCGTGGTGACATAAATATGAATTTGTAGGCTATTTCCAACAACGGTGGAGTCATAAAATACGGTACATCATGCAAAATTTATTGCAGTTTGATTAACTGGAGAATTATTGGAAAATTAATTTAATTTGTTTTTTTTTGCATGGAATTTAATGTTGTTTCATGTAATTTAATGCTATTTTCGTACACCACGAATATTTTCAAACACTTGCACGTCCTTGATGGCAAAAACGAGTGTCAGTGGTGAAAATTGTTGCAAACTCCGTGCCAATAGACTTAAAAATAATCATCACCACTCGGCATTATTTTCATATTCAGTGTGCTGATGAATTGGTTGTGTAGTGTGTGCAATTAACTTTTGGCGCCATGTGCGCAAACTTGTTGGGAAAATTCTGCAAAATTTTCCTGCATGTTCTGCACGATAATTGCTGGTGCATCATTGGCATAAAATGCACGCGACATTGTCACATTCACATGGGGGCATGTTGTAACATCTCGAACTTGATTTCAAATGCGAAAAATTGCAGCATCAAGAGATGGGGGGAAGATGAGACTCGATTGAAAAAGTTGCTGAACACTCTCAAGTAAAACAACCATTAGAAAGACATTCTCAGCAATTGTTGCAAATATCTTGGTGTTATCTCTTTGCTTGTTACGCGAAATTGTTTGCCGAATGAGCATAAAGTGTTAAATTTATGCGCCATCAGCGAACGATTGCGCTGACCTGAGAAATAAATTTAAATGGTACAAGTATTGCTCCGGTATCGCTTATTATCTCACCATTTGTAATTTTTACTGAAAAGCCCCACACTGACGTCTCAATTGAATGTGTGCAAATGTTTGTCAGGAATTTCTTGCACACTATGAAGAACATTGCGTTAAATTCATGATGATTTTCAATGGAAAAATAGGTATTATAAAAGAATCACTGAATAACATAAAATATGACATGAAATCTATAGTGTATGATTATTTGTATCATAACATGTCGGTGTAAAAATACAAACTATAGACTATAATGTAGTTTATATTCAAGTAATATTTTGCCATTTGTTTGTGGTACAATAGGTAGAGTGCATGACTCTCAATCTAAATGACCTCGGTTCGAATGACGGAATGATTTTTTATCTCTGCTGGATATTCATTTGTAAACATTTTTCATTCATACTCTGCTAATGTTGCGCACAAAAGTTGCAATATTTTGCAAATTCTTCTTTTTAATGCCATCTGAATAAAAAATTTGCATCCTTTTGGCAAAATTTTAATCCAGAAAGATATTTTTTCACGTGTCAAGTGTAATTAATTTACTCATAAGTAGATCCTATAAAGATGAATTAACTCAATCTTTCGTCCATTAATGCTATATTTAGCCTTCATCATAATTAAACGTCCCCGAGAGTTTTAAGGCAGAAAATCTACAAAGGACTAATTTTAAAGAAAACACCCAAACCCGTTGAAAGATATTCTGTTTTGTAAACACAAACCATATTGGTGTTGCATTCCCACATCAAAGAGCCAATTCTTCTTTTGGTTCTCACTTTCAGTGGTGTGTCCTCTGGTGTGTGTGGAAGTGTTGAGTGCAATATTCGCGGAGCAATTGAAAAATTTATGGCATTTTGTCTCCCACTGTGAAAATCCCAATTCACCAGTTTATAATCATTTAAATATGCGCGAAGCCTTTAATATCGAAATCATTAAGTAAATTGCAAAATTACTATAATCACACCTTTTATCTCGGGCATTTATTAAAACTGTGCAAACTGCATGTAGTTTTGATTTCAGTGGCGCACGTGGGGTGCGGAGGTATTAATTAAAAGCATCGCTACTAAATTGGCACCCATTCGGTGTCACATTCAATCATTCTTTCCCATTGATGGGAATGCATATAACATTTAGATTAGCCCAACATGGTTTTTTAGCGTTTCTCTCCATCAACGGCTCCTCCAATAAAAGAGAAACACGAGGCGCGAATGAGAGTGAACAGAGGGAATTAAAATAAAGCTTTAAATTCATACGAGGTGTTCATCATCAGATGGGAATTTCTTTTCTGCTATTTATAAAATTCGCCTTCTCTGCATATTCTAACCATGCTGGCTATTTTTAGATATGGAGCAAAATCTGGCAAAGAGAGAGGAAGCAAAAGTACAAAACCCCCATGCAAACGTATATACATTGTTTCACACAGATTCTCCTGAATGGTTAAATGAACGTCAATCATTCCATCGTCAGAGTAAATTGGCCATCAAATGCGGTCATCTGGGAATGTGCTGTATAATGGTCATTTAATCACACTCACATGGGGTCTCACGTTTGGAGTATAATTGAAGAAAAAGTCACAGATCAACTCTCCCAAGATACTGGAAACATTGCTTTGGAACCACAATCTTAACCAACAGGTTTCCTCCCTTTTTTTACCATCTTCGCGCAAAAGACACATAACTGCCCGAGTCTGCATGGGGAAGAAAAACAAACCGCATGACTCTGCAGGGATCGAGTTTTTCTTGCTCGCCTTTTTTTTGCTCTTCTATAACAACCACCCCGGAGCAAGATGTTTGTTCCTGCATTGGGTTTGGAATGAAGTTGTCGCCCATACCAGAAGCATAAACCCCATAATTGATTCCCATCAGAAAACACAGCCTTTCTGGCAATTTCGGTCAATTATGTCCCTCAACCCATGGGCAATTATTGGCAGTCGTCACGCGCACGCACACACCATCGGTCAAGTAAAATGAACCAGAGAAAATTCATAATTGCACATAATCAGTTCAATTTCCGTTGCAACATTCCAGACGACATCGATGTGGACCCGTATGGGCTCAATCAGTGCGCTTGCACTATCAGTCGATAATTCGACACGGAGAATTGCCCCAAGTGTGGCAATTTTGATGAGTGGACCACAGCAAAAGGGGGAAATACACAGAATGGACGAAATGAAGAATAATTTTGCCTTTTGAGCCACACCCTCAGCGTGGACAGAAGAGTGTTGGAAGCGTAAAAAAAAAGAGCAACAAGAACAAACCCGGCTGACCAAGGAAATTTATTACTCTTATTGACAAGATTATATTGCGCCTGGACAAAGATGTAACTAACTGAGATGAGCAGGAAGTTAGAGAAATTGTTGTTAGATAATAAAACTCCTTTATACTTACCAGAGCCTTGATCGGAATCATTTCTCACTATATTTACGCTAAATATATGACTCGAATTTGTTTTTTTACGCGATGAAAAACATTTAACACTCTTGTCAAAAATTTAACCCGGCTGGCCTGTATTCTATTTTATGATTTTATTTGCAGAAAAATCATTTTCACCAAAAAAATCTCTTCTCATATCACTGCTAAGGAATATCCTTCAATATATTAAACATTTTATGCTTAGGGGAACGTGACCCAATTCCGACCTCCACAGGTCCGCGCAGAATGAGAAAAATGGTATAAAATAGAACACAATATTCTTAAATTTGGTACCATTTTAAAGCCCATTTAATGCTCTTTCAACGCCCATAACTTTCTACGTCTGTATAAGTAATAGAAGATTGAAAAAGGCCTTATGAGGTCCGAATTAGGCCACGTTCCCCTATACTTTTTTATTAAATTCAATCCATCTCTTTTCAAGGTATTTGTTGAAAAAATTTTCTCCTTTGATACTTTGATTAATCCGAACAATCTAGTGTTTATCAGACTATTAATATCATATTTGTTAGAGGAAAATATGTATTTGCTATAATGCATAATCCGTGTCAGCTGGGTTAAGCAATAATACAAGAGGTGGTGCAGAGTGCATCCTCAACCAGAGTTGAAATATAACGAACGATTTGTAGTCATTTTACACTTGAGCTGCCACCCAAGAAAATATTCAAATGGGTTTTTGGTAAAGTAAACACACACATGTAGAGACACAACTAAAAGGCAATTTCAGCAGAAAATGTCTGCTGGGGCGAAATTTATATTTTATTATGTGTCAAGGGGACAAGATTGTATGTGGAAGATGGGCCACAGAATCGACACACAGGAAGATTGGCGGAGTTTGTGCGGAATTTAATAAAAATTATGGAAATTACCACACTTTATGCTCTCTCTGGAGGAGTCTATGAATAAATTTCTTGGGTGGTTTGGTGGAGGGATGAAGAGTCAAAATTAGATGGATGTATGGAATCAATATTTAATAATATCTACACATGTTCTGGGGGGAGAGATCGGTATGGGTGACGTACAATTTATCACAAAAATGCAATCATTTTCCCTTCCATCCCATAGAATAATCCCGCACCCTCTTTGCGTGATCATAAATTTACCCACGCACTGAAGCACAATTCCAATTCATTTCCCTCTCCGATACCTCGATGGTCCTCTCCATGCTTGAATTTTAATCTCTGCCACATGAGGAAGGTGAACAGCTGTTGGCACAATTTTATCTCATTATTGCTAAACTGATAGAAAATACACTCTTCAGTAGTGGCTGTTTCAACAGCATAAACGACGATGATGCCCACCCCTTGTGCATATCTGTGGCTATACCAAACCCCTCTAAACGTGATTTTCTTAAGATACAGCAAACCAGAGAGATGAGGGTGCTCAACGCATGGAAGGCACTTTATTTGTCCTAGATCGCATTTTGATCTTATTATTCATCTTTTTCCACTTCCAAGTCCTGTCGCAAGTTTTCCCAAAAACTGACAAATGCCGGCATTTTCCCCCTTGACTCTTTTTCACCCCACTTTCGTATGTGTAGTATTTGTGGCGGTGTACCCCACACAGTTTTTGGGGGATAAAAGGGACTTTTATCTCGGGAAACTTTGATCCCGGATCAACTATAAATAAAAGGAGAATAGGGAATGAGGGAGGGAGGACAACACATGAAAACCGTATATAAGCACGCGATAGATTTCCCATTTTCTCGGGTGTGGCACATTTTTGCCTATTTGTGTTTCTTTTTTTTCACATTTTCATTCAAATCTGAGAACAAAAAGGATAGGGCGAATGCTATAGCTATTCGGTGAGTGCTCGAAAAAGTCCTGGAAAAGCTCTTTAAGTTGGAAATTCGATTGAAATCTCGATCAAAGTTCTGTATGAAAAAATAGTTTTCTTAAAGATTTTTTTGTGTATATTTTGCAAGTAACTTTTAGATATTTTTCAAGATTCTTAACTTTTAAATTCAGTTTTAGTCAATGTTAGTTAAGCTCTCCCAATGTCTTTATTTATTACCAATATTCCAAATTAAGGAAATCAATAGATGGTAGTTCTTCTCTGCCCTTAAAGCCCTTGAGATTGAGGAAAATATAAATCCTCTCCACAAAATCTACTGTCTTTCCTCTTGTTTTCAAACTTAAGCTCCAAAACTAGAGAAAATTCCACCCCATCCACCACAAAGACATCTTTTCTCTCTACCAGCATCATTTCGAAAAAGAATTGAAGAACATTCTAATCACCTTCAGAACTGTCTCCCGTGCAATTACAAAGTTTTAATTGAAAAGTAATTGAATCCCGCTGAGATTGGAGATTCGAAAGTCTCCGCACATTAACTTTTTGGAAGCCATTGGACCTATGCAAAATGTCTTCCGGGGAACTTTTCAATTGTTTTCCCGCACCCTGAAGGAATTGGCATTGTTTACCCAGAGAACATTTCTTCCACATCGACCCCCCGACCTTTTTCTTTGAGGTCAAATGAGGTCAAGAAAGTGTCACAATCATTCTTCTCACCAGAAGCACCGTTCTTGTCGACGCAACACGCCCATGAGTGCCAAGAAGGGGTCTTCTTATCGACAAGAAAAATTTCTTCGGCAGTTTCTTTTGTTGCGCGTTTTTCTCTCTCTCTCTCTCTCTAAATTATACCAGCACAATTAATAACTCCCGAGGAGCGAGATAATTTTTGTTTAAGTCTACAGATTAATTAACGTCACACTTGATGTGCGTACATTGTTTACAAGGGCTTTTAAACCATTTAGCGATTTAATACAAACTTTGCATTATTTACCCCTCATACTTCCTCATATGTTGAGCCACCCAAAATGCATAAATATTCACTAGACTGAGACGAGATAGAGAGCGGGGAAAATGCAGTAATTGGCAATTTTATTCGCGCTCTGCTGATATCTTGGGCCTGTGATGACGGAGATGCTGTCTCGCGGAGGGAAGGTGGAGGAAGTTGTTGGGAGACACATGAACATGCATCTGGCAAGTGAGAAGAGCCCCATTTGTCTATCATTAGTGCACGAATATAAACAAGATTCGCTGTCGGTGATGACGATGTGGGCGACAAGAGGGTGAAGTCGGTATAAATGCGATTGAGACACCATTATCTTGTCTCGTGCATATGCCTCAATATTGATATCACCTCTTCGACTCCAACAAATTGCCATGATTTACCTACACTAAAGCGACTAAAGCAAGACGAAGACATTGCACGAGGATGTGCTTGTAAAATAGATTGGTATTTTAACTAGTTATCGACTAAATAACATCAAAATTTAGAATATGATGATCCGTTGATCATACAAAGCATACCGCAAAGTTTGATGATTTTATTTTAAAATATTTCGAGTTAAGGTGGGGATTTTATTGTTTAAAAAAAAATCGGACTGTGAAAGAAGTTTATTCGTTTCTGTATGAAAATATCCTTTATTCGGAGAAATAATCGGGAAACGCATAATCATGAAAAGGATTAAAAATAAATTATGATTCATAAGAGAGATTTCTTTTTTTTTTCGTAAGAGAGAGGTAGGAAAAGCCAGTAAAAATTTTCTCAAAAATGTGAAAAAATTACGTCACTGTTCTTTTTATAAATATTCAAGGATTTTATTTTCAATTCTATTTTTCTTTGATATGAAATGTAAAAATATTTATTTCAAAGAACAAAAAGTCAAAGCTTTTAGCTAATAGAATTTAATCCGAAACCTCACTGTGTATATACGTACAATGAATACATACGAGGTGAAGATGATTGTTTAGCAGCTTAATGTGCCAAAATGTACACGGGAAAACTAATAGTAAGGCATATTGGCTAAAAGCTTCGAAATTCCAAATTCTCTAATTCTCAGCAATTTTGAACAGATGGGTATTTGTTTGGTTAGTTCCGCAGTATGAATTTTGCAAGGTGTGGGGGTGGAAATAATCTTGTTATTTATGTGTACATAGGATGTGAAAGAGCCTCGAGAATTTGAAGAATAGAGAGGTCACAATAATACGATTATGTACATACATAGTTTTCCTGGACAAAATTCAAAGTCAACGATATTTTTCCAACATGGTGTAGAAGAGTAAGAGAATGTTTCAAAAGAAAACATTTGTGGATAAAATTGAAGAGGCAAAGGGCCATTTTTCTCGTCATATAGCACGCCTCCATTGACACCCCGCATGAGGACGGTCAATATTGGTGTTTGGAATGAAAATGTTGCTGTTCGGACGTTCATGATGGAAATTATACTAGAATATGACAAATGATCTCTGTACGTGATCTTGAAGCACTCGACACGGGTCAGTTCTCCTACTACGGCACATTCCTCTTGGGGCACAAGACAGGGCACAAATGGCAAAAGATGAAAGGTTTCCCTATCATGTCTTGTCTATTTTTAAAAGCTACTTTACACACATTTTCCACACCATTTGTATTGTTGAAGCAATCAAAAGATACATAATATAGGAAGCTCAAGTGAGGCGGCAAAGGAGGACAAGAAACTTTGTATTGAATATTTATTCTTTTCACACACAATATTCTTTCTCCGCTCGATTTCAAGTCTCCCAACGATTCATCTTTTGTGGACTCGGGAGTCGTTATATAGCTTTGGCGTTCAATAGCACGAGATAAATCTTGTGTAAATTCACTGATTAAAATGACCATTTGAAGCTCCGGGGGGAATGTTTAAAACTGCTGGTATTTATGTCATCAAGCGCAATATGAGAGCAATTGTAGAATAAGGCGAACTGTGTGGAGATTTATATAATTTCAAAGGCATCCGTCACGGTGCCATATTCCACCCAATAAATCTCTATAATAATGGCGCGCATATCTCTATTTGTAATAAATTTCAAGCAAATTAGCACTGGACGTGTGCATTAACTCCTCATAGAGGCACTGTGAGAATATGAACACTGTGTGGTGCCTCTTGTGATGATGATGATGGAGCTTTTGAGAGAAGTATAATATCAAGCAAAATCCCCAACATAATTTTAATGTCTTAATTCACATACGTAAAGGCTTTTTCCAGAGCAGAAAAAGATAATTCCCTTTGCTCCATAAACAATGGTGCAATTGACGGCAGAAGAAGTAAAAGAGACACACCCGCTTTTGGGACTCATCCTCCGCAGAGTTGGCTTCTTTGGGCAACCGTTTTGTTCTGGATTAAATCAAGAAAACCAAAATAAGATAGGAGAGAGAGTCATTTTTTTCACCATTCTTTCTCACCCAATAAATATGATATATGGCGGACGGTTGCCCATAAATGGATCTTGGTATTATTAATAATTTTTCTGTAACTGAAGACACGGTGTAGAGATTTATGGTGAATGAAGAATGGTGCTGAGAAACAGAAGAATTGGACAGGGGTATGAAAAGATTTTTACGTGTGTGCGATGTGATTTCATAAAGGAGTCAATAATCAGTGATTTATGACATTGAAGTTTGTGAGGTCGTGATGTACTGGATTCATACAAGAAGTTTCGCGGTGGCTCATTTGTTGGTGCAATAGAAACGACACTGTGTTGTATCCCCAAAGATACACCAGAAACACAATATTGCTACATCAAAATGATTCGTGTGCAAAATATGGGAACAGTTTCACAGAATTCAATTATGTGGTAGGTAATTTTAAAATTTTTATGAAAATTTATGAAAAGTTTTTAAGTTTATTTTTTTAACAACAAATCTGAAAGATCGTGTGAAGCCTAATTAATTCAATTGAATTTATAAATTGTTTCTTAATTAAATTTTATAAAATTGCCTCTCAAAACGAAACGTTTATCGACCCTTTCGCGACATTACTCTAACACAAACTTGAAGCCTTATTATTTGCTTACAATTTATTTTCATTCTCTAGTTTATTCATGTTCAAATTGTTATCATAATTTTAGAAGCATTCCTTGTAAATATATTTTATTCCACAACTCATTGTACAATTTTACCAATTTGTTTTGAGTCTGCAATGTCGGCAAGTTTGTTAGTTGCTTTTTCATATAACTATGTCGCACTACTGGCGACTTTCTCAATTTTTAAAGTCATATGAAGAAGTAAAAGAAACCCATGGCGAATGCATTGAATACAACAAACGATTTTTCACATTTATCCCAACCGCCAGATTTGGTGCGGCATCCTCTAATCTCTCAGTTTCTCCATCCCAGAATTTTCTACAAAGCCATCGGTATTCCAATGAAGGTGTGAAGTTTTTCAATATGTTATATGGGGAAGGGAAAGGATTAACAATAATAATTGGTGGCGCCTGGTTTGTTATCTTAACCACAAAATCAATATTTGTTTCATTTGTCTCCCTGACAACATTCTCCGTGGTGAGCCGTCTCTCCCTCGCACATATGACAATGAGGCACCTCCCGTGCCACCGATATAGCAAAGCAATATCCCTTTTTGCCTGCGTTATTGCTGTATCACACACAAAACGAGGCGAAACTTGCAGGACGCGACAGAGCCAATTGCCAACATATGCCAACATCCCCGCATCCGTGCACTTCCTTCCTCAACCCTCGTGACCCTCACAACGGCCGATAATTCACCCGAAATCCTATTGTGTTCAATACCCTCATCCCATACCCATTGTGTGGATGCATCTCGTGGGCGACATTGGGTCGCCCAGGAGGTGTCTTTTTAAATCCCGACAGTGCTATTAACACTCACCAATTGTCCGGCCGATTCATCGGACAAGATGTCCATTTTGTGAATGTGCAAAAAAAAGACCCATGCCGAAATGTAATCAAAAAGAATATATGGAACTGACTCACTCTACAATGAACTCGGCCGGTATATTGTCAGATTAGTTTTTTATTTATTATTAGTTGGTGTTCCACTTCGTGGCCAACACCAAGTATTGTAATCGTCGGATTTTCCGACCACCTCAGATCGGGCTCAAACTTGGTATGAGCACGTTTCAGACAACCCACATTCCAAAAATGGTGGTGGAAAATTTTTGATCCGGCCGGCCGGCCTGCCGGCCTGCCGGTGCGCCAAACTTTCCCTTATAGCTTGAGAACGGTAACAGATAGAGACTTCCGGTTTGAAGTTTTCTATAGAAATGTGGGTGTAAAATTTCATTTTTTCGCATTTTTAAAATCCAAGATGGCCGCCGTCCGCCATTTTGAACTACTGTCAACCACTTCCCTTATAGCTAGAGGTCTGAAATTTCAGTATGTTGTAGAGCTCAGTGAGACGTTTTCATCAATAATTCATACTTGAAAATCGGTCTAGCGGTTTAGCAAATATGGCGGCCTAAGGCAAAAAGTGTTTTTTCGATATATCTCGAGAACGGCTTGACCGATTTTGACCATCTTGGTATCAAATGAAAGGTTTCGATAAGCCCTACAACTATCTAGAACATTTCAAGTTTCAAAAAGATCCGCAAGAGGCGCTAAATTCAAAAACAAAAATTGCCTAACTTTAAGGGGCAATATCTCCGAATCCCCATTAGGCAAATCTTTTAAATTTTGATATGTTGTAGCCTGACTCAATATCTTTCACCAGTCCGAAAATGAAGAAATTCTATGTCGCCGTTTAGAAGATATGGCCATTTGAAAAATTCTTGAATTTGAAAAGTTCTAAGAGCCATATCTCCTGCACTGCTTGACCGATTTTGCTCATCTTAGTATCAAATTAAAGGTTTTGCAATTCTCTACAACTTTCTAGAACATCAGAACCCTCTAGAACCACTTCTTCGAGACAAAAAATGCCAAAAACTGTTTTAGTAAAACAAAAAGCCGCCATTTTGTGTTATAGAGATGACCTTGAAAATTATTGAAATTTATGTCAATTTATAGCCTGCTTTAATATCTTTCCAAAACTAGTCAAGAAATTTTTGTAGGTCTTATAGAACCAAAGATATGACCATTTTTATCCATCAAATTGCCGAATTTTACAAAAAAAATTAAATTTGCCTACTAATTCTGCTTACAAATTAAATTACAACTCATAAACAAACTTCTACACGTTGTGGGACACCAACTCTTATAACTGGACGCGTTATGATTGACTTTTTATATTCATTCATAAAATTTAATCCATTTCTTTTTATTTGTTCCTTTATGTGCAGGACTTAATGCAGGATTTTCTCAATTCGGTGTACATTTGTGATGTCTAAAGAATATTTAAATTGCTTTTTAGCTGTGATTCTTTAGAAGAGTTTGGATAGATTTCTATTTTAAACGTAAAAAAAATGATTTTATTTTGCATTTTGAAGTTTTTTTTATGTTTAAGAATTTTACAAAATTGCGTTTTATTAAGATAAAGATGCTTGAAAAATTTTGGGCCTATCACGGTTAATGTTTAAATTGCCTACTAAATAAGAAAAAAAAATATCAATATAATATTAATAAAATATCAATTTGTATAAGAAAAGGATTAACAACTACTCAACATCCTATTTTCTTCATAATTCTATCTATATTTCAGCAACTTACAGTTCCATTTCAACACTAATATCCAACAACAACAATCTACTTAAAATTAATATCATAGCACTAATGGTATGGCCTGGCGGGATGGTTAGTTTCATTGGTGAAACAACTAAAAACGATAAATGTACTTTTTGGGCGTCACCCTCCCGAAATTAGGAATTTCATTTCACCTCCACTCTCTCTCGTTCAATACCCATTTCCCTTCACCCTCGAGGCATTAAAATCATATACATACCCCTCTGAAAATTCAATGCACACGCCGATGCCTGCTTTTCCACGCAGACACACTCCCGGGCACATTAATAGAAATTGTAATTGAATTTTGCATTAGAGGAGGGAATCCTTTCTGTCGAAAAATTATTTTATTGCAGCTGAATGCTGCTCAATTCCAAATGTTCCATTTTCGGGAAATGCTTTGCTCTGCTTCCTTTTGGAATTGTTTGAAAAGTGTTGGTGAAAAAAAAATATACAGGATGAGTATAAAAGCGCGTCGGAAATCCGAGATTAAACTGGCATAATGACTTCATTTTGGGAAAGAGTTTCATGGTATTGAGGGGTGGTGGTGGAAAAAGGGCTAAAATGTTCGCTACGGAACTCAACATGGTGGGATTCGTTTTAATTTCCTTATCGATACGGGGAATCAGTATTAGAAAGGAAACTCTCGCTTTCAACTCTCTCCTTCGAAATGTGCTTTTATCGTTCCTGAACTTGGTTCTGAAGCCCTCGAGGGTGGTTTGATGTTTGTTTGCCTGCCGTGTTGTGTCTCTTCCAGTTGACTGACGGAGGCATGTTAAAAGGAGGTACAAATCACGCAAGATTTGCTCAAAGACAACAAGGATATTTAAATTCCATGCGACATCATTTAACTGATGGTAGGGTGGTATTATTTCCTGAGAATTTGAATAATAGAGACATTCACAGATTTATTTGATGCTACCGTATTTTTTTCTTCTTCTTCCTGCGAATAAAATAACTCAAGATATCTCGTCAAGCATTCATCATAATCTCTTTCTTTGCCATGATACAAAAAGTCCCCATCATACCTGGGAATCTCTCTCTACCCCAAAAAATATTTATACAAGGAGCTCGAAGATCTGCTTCTGTTATATATACAAAAAACAAGACCCTACCGCAGAACAAAGGTGTAAAGAACTCATTTGCATTTTATTTGCGTGCCACGGAAGAGCTGGAAGAATGATTTTGAGTTGAAATTCAGTTTGACGATGCGATGTTGCTCTCTTTTGCACAAGACGCAAAGGGATGCTAATGACGCAAGGAGTCTGCGTTTCCTTTAAAGCCTTTCCAGCGACAATAAAACACTTCTTTTGCCATCCACAAAAATCCTCAATTGGCAATGGAAGACGCAGAGTATTTTGCTTTGTGTAGCACACCGAGAGGAAACACACGACAAAATATTATTGCGCAATTGCACACGTTTTGTTCCCTTGATCCTTTCAGTTAATTTCACATCACAAAAAAAAGGGACAACCAGGGAAGTTTTCTACTTCATCCCTCTCGACCCCAAGTATTTCACTCAAATGAATAAATATATGACATTTTTTTTTGAACATTTCCAGAGGGAAGCATAATTTTCCAACAGGGTGAGGGGTCCTTTTTGCTTCAACATACAAGTGTATCGAGGAGCTGTGTGTACGCATAGAAAAAGGGATGTATTGGGTATGTGTAGCAATTATGTGAAAAAACACAACATTGTTTTCCTGTTTGCCCACAAAATAGAGCCAAAGTTTCGCCGAAAGACGGCAACATTTCTCTTGTGGCACGAGACGGTCATTGGGTGAGGAAAAGTATTTCTAATTTTGATGAAAATACTCGGAATAATGTGTGCCTCGTGCTAGCTGAATAATTACTTCCATTTCCCACACCCTCGATGTGGCAATGGGGCAACCCAGACTTGAATGGCTCTGCCAGCAAAATTGAGTGTGAAAGGAAACTTTGTGAAAATATTTGAATGTTGGGCAGACTTTGGAAGACTCCGCACGTAAGGTCGCTCAAAGTGTTAAAATTAGAATTAAAGCAAATTCTGTGGGACACTTAACAGTTTCCGGTCCACACTTCTTTGGGGGAATAATAAAAGTAGCTAAAATAGTTCCTGTGTTAATGCACTAAAATTGTAGAAAAGAGTTTTATTTGGGATTTCGGAATTTTTGGGAATATTTGCATTGTTGATGACAACATTGTTTATGTAAAAAACATATTTTTAGCGCAGATATAAACATTTAATACGTGGTAAAATGGTTTCGGTAAATTGAATATAAAGAAAAGTGAAAAACATGGGAGCTTTTTTAATTTTTCTACATTTCGTTGGTTTTTTTATTCTGTCTTCAGATCTCTAAATAATTTTAAAAAAAATTTAAATATATATTGAATCATAAATCAAAAGATTCAATCGATTTCATTGTTTTACATAAAACGTTTCGTTAAAAAACTGTTAAAAAAAACTTAATAACAGATAAAGAAATTTTTTTAAAGGTTTTGTTTTTTCTTTGTGGGTTTCTGGAAAATCTAATCGTAATATATTAAATACATATAAAAATTCCTTTTAAATTCATTATCGAGAATTTTCAAGTAAATGCCCGGATATAGAATAAATCTTGTGCATCAGTTGAAATTTATTCCTTTATGATTGATGGGCTGTCGATGGCTCAACTTTCCACCGAAGACTATCCACGGGTGGAGAGTAAACATCATGGAGAGACACACGCCTACCGTATCGGTCTCAGTGTTTAAATAATTAACCACCTGTCAACCCATCAATTATCATAATTCATCATCCTTTCTGCCTGATTCTTCGAGTATGTCTCTTACGCAGAAATTGTGTCATTCGAATCGCCTCCAATTTGATGCCATGCCGCGTGCATTGATGGGGATTTTTTTGTGTTATGTGAAAAAGGCAACATTCGCCAAGTCAGACTATATTCAGTCCACGTACGCTTGCTAACAAGTAAGGCACACACCGAACAGTGCTCTCTTTTATTCCTGGCTTCAACATTTGAGCACGAGCCTCAGCATGGGCTGCCCTATCCCCCCAAAACGAATTGATTGCTAACGCACACCTTTTGTTGCCATTCCATCATTCCATTTTTATATACCTTTACGGCCCTCTCGCTGTTTCTGCCATGTCGATTTATTAACAGATAAGATTCTCTCGTCCACACACTGTGTTGGAGTCGTAAAGTAATCTCCATATTCCATGACATATTGAAGTTGTGCTGTGTGAGCTTCAATATGAGTTGGGGCTCTTTTTTTGGGTGCAAAATCACAGACTCGTCACTGACGCACAATAAGCTTTGTGTCGGCTTAATCACCGGCAATCACTCATTGCTATCGCCAAAGATTTGTATTAGGGGTTTGACTTCAATTGCAGGTGATAAAGTTTAATTTTATTGAGGTTAAGCATATTGCGCCTTTCAGCATAAGCTACCGCGTCTAGGCGAAGCAAAGGAAAAAATCCAATTAGTCTTCCTTTTTTTTTGCTTCACAATACAAAAAAAAAAAAATAAATAAAATGTCTCCACTTTTTTTTTCGTCTGGTGAAAACACGAAAGAAAACAATATTTCTTCATGTTTTTCGCGCAAGATTTTCCCATCTAATCACACTCGCTATAGAGCTTGAAGGTGGAAAAAAAAGTTGAACACTTAAAACTTCCCCAATCCTTTCTGGAAAACTTTGTTTAATAGTTTAATTAAAGGGATTATAAATTTAGGAGTATATTTCCCGAGTCTGGAGGGAATTACAAAATTTGCTAAAAACTCGAGAAGGTAATGGGGGTTTTGTCCCCGAGGAATTTTCCTATTTGCATGTTGGATTTTACCACTAAACACAACATTGCAACATAAACCACATTTTATGGCGAGAGTTTGTTTAAGTCGTCATATTGGATTAATGATGATTGTTTTAATTTCCACCATTTCATGTAAAATGAACTCTAAAAAGGATTTTAGAGAGAATAATTTTTGGTTTGTGTTTTGCACTCTGTGTGAATCCTGGGTGTGAATCAAAAAAATAAAAAGCGGAAGTGCATTGTGAATTCATTGAGCTTTTAATGTGCTTTGAAAGTTTGAAAGTTAAATGAACCTGAGTTTTGGGGTCAAGTTGTGCGATATTTTTGTAGACTTGGCTCACAGATCAAAAAGAATTCTTATTCTGATTTTTTTAAAGAATCTGTAAAAGCTTTTTTTTCTATACATATTTATGAAGAACAAAACTTTTAAAACTTAATGGATTTGATGTGGTTTACGTGGATTCCATAATAAAGAGCACTTAACGAGTAAATTTTAATGAAAATTCTTCTTACCTTTTGAGCCTTGCACATGGCAGAGATGGGTTGTACATCGTGCGAGTGATGACGATTCTCAGTGAGACACTGCTGACACGTTGGACACTTGCAGGTGATGCAGTAGAGACTCAGTGGTTCGGTGTGCTCAGCACATACTGATTCCCTCACCATAGATGCCCCGCGGGGTTTTGTGAGATTGTGCTTGGCCAGAGGACCGCGGGCCGGATGGCAGAGTTCGCGGCAGGTGTCACAGTAGCGTATTTCGCACTGTTCACACACAACGGACGCAACACGCGGCTCTGTTTCGCACATTTGGCACCTAAGGGCCTCGCGTTCACAGAAGCGATCCACGATGGACTCCATGGCGCGATAGGGGGGTAAATTGCGGGCCCCACCCTCGTCGAAGAAGACAATCTTGCGGCAGAGGGGACACGGTAGGGAGAAGACGGCACCACCGGATGGTGGGAAGAGGAGTCCCTGGAGATTGGGGGTACCAGCGTAGGACCCCGGTCGAGAGGTGCAGCATATAACACCCGAATCGGCTTCACTCAAAATGCTGACCTTATCTGCTTGATCCTGGTCGGAGGACACACTCTCAGTGGCAGAGGCACTGCCTGTTGAGGATGCTGACGATGTTGAGGAGGCGGACGATGTTGACGATGCCGATGATGATGACGATGTGGATGCGGATGAGGATACGTGATGAGGATGCTGATGATTAGGTGGAGCTGGATGCACCTGAGCTGTGACAATGGTGGTCGTGGTAGATGGGGTCTGTAGATCCAATGCACAACCTAAGCAGAGAGCATGGTAGCACGGTAGGAGTACAGGACTCGCAAAGAGTTGCTTGCACACAGGACAACGTAGCTCCTCCTCCATGGCAATACGACCAGAAGGTATGTCCGGGGCACACAGGGAAGACACGCTGATCGCTTGCACCTCACACTCTCACTGATTTTCTTTTTCCTTATGAAATCGTGCAGTTCCAATCACTCTCCCTCTCGGAGCACCCGGAAGCTGCACGCTAGTCCCTCGAGGGTAAAAAAAAAGAGTCTCGCGAGTGCACCAAAGAAATTATCCAATAAACACTTCACACACAGAACACTCGACAATTGCACCTCTTGGCACACATGCTCGGCCTCATTGGGATTCCCGCCACTTTAAATCCACAACACCGAAATGTATAATCTCACAATTTCCTGCCTTCTTGTTCTTATTCTCTCTCAACACACACCGTATGCTCGGCGGCAAAAATAACTATCCCGGCTGCAGCAGCAGCTGACGATCCGTACGCGACAGCAGACCAAAACACACTGAATCCCAATCACACAATCATCTAAAGCGCAGCAGGGAAAGCAAGCAAGCGACTCGCATTGCGCACCCATAGTGCGGAGTCCCTACTCGAACGGAGGGGTCGCTACGGAGCCACACTTCCTTGTCGTTGCCGCCAAAACAGCCAGAATTCTTTTTTTTTTTCTAATACAACATACCATCACTCGTCTATGTTGTTCCTCTCTAAATAAATTATCTCGCCGTCGTGCAGCTTCCGTGACTTTCATTCCCCCAGCATCACGCGGGGAGATAAAAAAAAAAGCTTCACACAGCTCGTCTACTGGGAGTGATGAATAAAACCAATCAATCAACTGAGAGAGAGGATGTCGACGAGGAAGCTAATAAAGGACACGGAGGGGAAACTTTTTCTTTAGCTCCAAACTTTTTTCTATATATTTATGATTCTCGCACCATCTTCACAGCACCATGAGACAATTTGAAACAATTTGGGAGACGTTGCCACCACTTTGGGGACACATTAGTGAGATTGGGTATTATAGAGGGGAGGGGGTGGTGTAAAAGTTTATCGGAAAATGAGTATTTATCGGGGGAAATTGTTACGAGATCAAGAGGCGCAATCGTCTTCACAGCAGGACGGATATTTGGGGATGACAATGCAGCTTCACATCCCTGCGATATATAGCCCAAAGAGATGTTTGTTTATTTTTGAAGTCGTGAATTATGTAAAGTGAGGTAAACAACTTTAAATGCCTCAAGAATCATCCCAAATACATTTTTAATGAATGCAATTTAGAGCGACCGCTCTTCACTTGAAATGGACACTTGAGAAGTGTTAATGATCTTTTTGTTGTCACTCTGTAATTAAGAGAAGAATATATAAATAAATATAATTCTTTTTAGGTAGAATTAATCAAAAATGAAATAAAAATAAGTTTTGTTATCTATTCAACTGATTAATAAGATTATCCTTTGTTCTGGATTAGAACTTTCCCTCAAGATCTAATTATTTTGTTCAATTTTTCATTAAGAAAATGCTTTTTTAGAGCTTTCGAAAGCTTTGAAACTTAACTCTAATTCTAGAATCTTCTATAAAAACGAACTTAATGCGCAAAGTTTTTAAAATAAAAAAAAGTTTTAAGATCTTTTTGTTATGAACCATAATGCTTCGTCTGCTTTGTCTTGAAAGTTTTCTACTTTTCATAAACTTTTGGCGTCTTAGCTTCATTTCTAATTTAAAATTATAATAATTCCACCCAACAATTTTTTAAGTCTAAAAATATTTTCTCGACTTCTTTCAAAAAAGAGGTAAATATGTATTTTTATATTAGAAAAAAAAACTCATTCATTTTATTGTAGCAAGTTCAGTTTTTGTTTTTTATCAGAACTTTCAGACGTTATTCTGAACTTTTGCCTTTATTCTTATGTATTATTCTTATTATTATACGTTAATGTCCTAAAATGAAATGTGAAAAACTCTAAAGACTTTATACTGAAGAATTTTTTGGCGTAAGAAGTCGTAGTTCTATTTGGTCTTTTTTATCTCTTTTAGTTTTGGAATCCAACCCTGTTCTCCAGACAATGAGGATTGTGCAAATAATTAACAAAATTCCCAATGTTAAAAATATTTTCCAACAAATGTGCCCACCCAAGTGAACAAAGAAGCGATGTCGTTTGAGATATATCTTGGCATCGTGACTCATGAATCCTTTTTGGCGAATTTTCAGCACGGGCTTCATTGCATTTTGGAAATTACTTCCGTGTGGTAGTAGAACGAAGAATTGCAAATCATAAACTGCACTAATGATATAGTTGAAAGTTGGCTCAACCACAACTGAAATGTTTGGTGGGGCGATGAAGAGGGGAAATTGTGAATCCTTGCAGGATAAATTTAGGTAATTTGACTGTGCATAGAATACATCACTGGAAGTCAATAAATGAGCTGTGCTGACTGTAAATTTGTCACCAAGACTTTCATCCACATTTTCACTGGATGGGTCAGCAAACAGAGTGACCGTTCTGCATATACCCGTTGCGTTGAAGTCGATGGCTGAGCGATTGTGGTCAAGGGTGACGATTTCTCGGTCGAATATGTCGATATTGGACGCCAAACTTATGAGGTGGAGAATCTGAGGTTGAGAAGTCACGTCTATGGCTTTCGTCTCTAGCGAAAGTTGAGAGTTGCTGGATAAATCCTACAAGAGCAGAGAGATTTGGGGGATACATCCTCCCATTGATACGGGAACTTCGTATATAATATAATATATTATAATATATTATAAAGAGATCCTTACCGCATCATAGTTTGGCAATGTGATGGTATCGGTCAGGAGGTTGGTGCACTTTGCAGTGCAGAAGAACTTTTTCCTCAAATAACCCTCAAATTTGGGTCGTATTACAAAATCCCTGGCATATTTATCATGTACATTTTCTTTCACGAACATATATGGGCCGACTTCAATGTATGTCGATGGGGGCAATTTTGCCATATTCAACTTGGAATCCAACCAATTGAATGCCGAAATGTTCATTTGAATTTCCAGTGCCAATTCCCATTTTGGTCTCAATATAAGAATCTACTTGGGACCGACAGAAAATTATTTCTGGGCTAATGTGGGTCATAAAATCAATTTTCAGGATGCAATTGACGATTCAGAAAAAAAAACTTACATTTGGAATTAGACTTTTCCACAAGTGTTGCCAAAAAATACCCACTATCACCATCCAAAATCCCACATATAGCATCACTTTTATCCTCTTTGGCAATTTTATTGCATCTAATGCTGCCATTGCTGCACCGTCACAACTTTTCACCAAACTAGGACACTTTCCTTCTACAGATTTTATATGTATATATGTGTACAGAGGAGTTCTCTGTATCTTCACAGTTTATTCTAAAACTTATAGAGAGAAAACCAAATTAAATGTAAGACTCCTCGCTGTATCTGTACTGAAATTGAAATTGAAAAGACCAACTTCTCGTAGTCGCAGTTGATCTCTCAAACAAATTAAGAAACGAGCAACGTCTATGTATGTAATTCAATTCGCAAATGAAACTTTTTTTTATTCACAGAGTACACACTTAAAATGTTGTTATAACTTTGATAATAAACATACATATTAACGCCATTTAAATGTACATAATATATTACTTTTAATACTTGACCAATTAACAAATTATTAGTTAACACACCATCATGAAAACCCGAAAGCACTAGCATTGCGCTTTTTGCAGTGCAAGTCACGCAGAAAAAAAGCTCTAACCGGTTATATAGCTAGGACGACATGCTTTTCATCACATTTTCAAATGAATTATTATGCTTAAATTGTGTAAATGGTTATAAAAAAATGTTATATGTTTATATTTAGAAAGTAAAGCAATATTAAGTAGAGGAAATGCAGGATAATTTAATTATTCTCCACTCTTTATACTCTTTAAAAAAAATCAACATTAAACTTAAACAAAAAGATGTTTTAAAATGAAATAAAATGGGGAAAATTTGAGCTCAAAAACTATGTGAGTATGTAATGTGTATATTTAATAAGAACTTAATTTTATTCAAAAGTATTTGGTAAAGAAAGACATTTTTCATTAATTTCATTTTTATTAAGTTTACGAATCTAAAAAAAAAACAGGATATTTCTCTCCTTTAAAAGAAAGTTTAAAAAAAAATATAAAATAAACACAAAAAATTATTTATTTTTTTAAAGAATCCTTTACATTTTGTTTTGCAAATAAACCAAAGTACCTTCAATCTCTTCTATCATACACAGAATTCAATTTAGCACTTTACATCGTAAAATGATCATTAGGATTTTGTATAGAATTGAATGTGAGTATTACATTAAAATACATCTAAAAGAAATACGCGAATGTACAATATTTTATTTATTTATTGTCTTGTTGATAAAATGGTTGGGAATAAAAACAAATTGCTGTCGAGATAAAAATATTATTTTTCTTTCACGATAAAGAAAGTGCAACATAAGAATACAATCTTTTCAAAATAAATTCTCTTTTAGCTGTTGTGCTTTTCATCGCGTTGATTGCAGCTTTATGTGGATAACAAAGAAAAGCACTTTCCGTAGATAAATCCTCCTCCAAGATGATTAAATGTTGCGAGGGGAGTGAGGGTGGGGTTTAATGCACATTCGACAACAAATAAATTGCATTTGACGGGTTGACATGAATTATGGTGTGGGACAAATTTGTTTATAATTAGGCAAAAAAGAGAGGAGAAAATTTGCAAAAAGACGGTTTAATGCGCGCTCTTTGAAGTCATCTCTCATTTTCAGTGAATTATTTCCGCGCGAAATGAGCGGCTAAAAGGAAGTCATGTGCAAATAATTTGCCGAATCGATCGGATTAAAATGTTGAGGTGTGAGATTTTGGGTACAACGCGGGAATTCCCACTTCAACATCCCCCACGGAAGTTCATGACCTCCTAAATGGATGATTTTCACATTGTGGGGGTGGAGGATGGCTTCTACAGTCGCCATAAAATTATAAACAAAAGGCATATTTAAACGTGCCGAAATAAGTTGGTTTTTGTGTATCTTGTGCGATTATTACCTCCACCATCCGTGTCAGTTGGAGATAAAATATGCGAATCAACATGAAGGAATGCCCATGAATAAATACGCGATTTAATGTGGATTACCGTCACGAGATGCGACGGTAAATTTCAATTAGTGACTCCATCAGACAGTTTCGCCAAATACGAAATCCACACCGTATAATTAAATCACCTGGCCTGGGTTGGAATTAAACTTGACCGTGTGATATGCGCACCTCGTGCCGTTTTCTTTATTGCCCAACAATTGACCACCAACCATCAATCGCAAATATTTAATTGGCTTAATCTCCATTCTCACTCTGCACGTGAAATATCTTCTAAAGTCTTCCAAAAAGAAAAAAAATATATATACCAACAACTCAGCGAGTGGGAGTCACAAGGAGTAAACAACTTGTCAGGGAGAAAATTGCTGGTAGGTTCACTCAACAGTCAACCATGGAATTTATACTGCACTCAATAATCAATCCGCTCTCGCAAATACGAGGCAATTAATGTGATTTACTGTCCATTATGCAAACAATATAGAATCCATTAAATTGGCGCTTACGAGCTAATGTATGTGCTTTTATTCTTCATTTTACCTCCCACCTCCGCCTTGATGTCCCTGGAAGACGTCCAATAAGATATTGCACTTTGCACGTCTATTTGCATGCAATTCACTTCTCAAGAATCTCCCAGTTGGATGAAGGATTAAGACAAGGCACAAGCAAAGAGAAACCTTTGGGGTTATTCAGTAAAGAATACTAGACGCCAAAAGACTGACAAATTACATTATGTTCAATTCATTTAAACTTATTTTAACGTATGAATTTTCTTTATAGAATTTTCCTTAAGGAGTTTTTCTGCTGAATTTATTCTTATTTTTAAATTCACGTACTCAACTATAAAGTGGTTCAGCGATAAAAAATAAATTAAAATTCCATTTTGTAAGAAAATTTTAAATGTTTTCTGAGAAAAGCTTCGACGATAATAAGATGAAAACAACCAACAAGTTTATGTTGTCATACTTTTTTACATCTCTTTTCATTTCTCTTGCGAAATAACTTCTTTAATCTCCTCTTTCATGACTTTCTTACCCTCAAGAAGAAATACCTTTATTGTTTGATTTGATGATGCATCAGCTTCTCAAATAAAACAAATACTTGCACAATAATTCTCCTCGTCATTAGACCAAACACATCGTTTCAATAAGATATAAAAGACCCGACAATGGATGTTAAATGGTGGGGAATAAGATGCTACATACAAATTGAATTATTCACACAATAAAATAATATTTCAATTTGACTGTCGATCAAGTCGCTCTGGCTAAGATTGAAACATTGTCGGGTCACGAAATCTTATCGTACTCACAGCATTATGATTTAAACTCACCGATAAGACTTTCAATGTAATGAAACAATGTAATCGATTTAAAGATTTCGCATTTCTCGTGCGGATAAAAAGTAAAATGTACAACACGATTTGCCGGAGGAATATATCTCTTTATACATTGTACCATCAAATTGAGGCCTCTATTTTCTTACGCTAACGGCTCTCTTCTCTCTCTCTGTTTTTATATACAACAATGAATTACAAGAGGCGAGATAATATAGAAATGGCAAAGACCGAAAAATAAAATAAAAAAATCTGAGAAAGACATGAAACTATATGGAGTTTGCAAAAACGTGAAGATTTCATCACATTGTACCGCTTAAGTGGAGATTAAAATGCGAGAAGAGGACAAAATCTCATGTAATCCGCAAAACTGCCGGCTTAGCAGTTCATTTTCCTCCGCATATCCTCTATAGCACCATATATACGTAAATTCCCTCTAATTAAGGGCAAATCTTATTTTAAATTCTCAATTTAACTGCACAACTTTCGCAACTTAATGACAAATTTTCTCGCCACTTTTCCACCATAGCGTGCCCCGGAAGTCACAATGTGGAGGAAAATTCTCTCATCCAATTCACTTCCATCATGGTGATTTGACACAATTTTTCCATTTTCATCCCCCTTTTGCAATATCACTCAATTTCTTGTATAATACCGAAAAGGGTGGGATGGTTTGATAGGGACTCTGCATATGAGACTTGTTGCTGCCTCACAGTCACACACATTTCCTGCACAGCTGTAGAGGAGTGAAGTAAAGTCACCCCCGTAGGGCTGAATAAAAAAGTAAGACGCAAGTTGGGGTGAGCTGAGGAGGTAGCAAAAGGTATCAAAATCATCAAACAGAAAATACTACAAAATCGCCGCAGGACTCACCACTGGAGACGGATATGAAAAATCGGTTTAATAGAATTCGCCCTACCCTCTTTTGATTTTCATTTTGAAATCCTTGTTTGCGGACGAGGAGTGCGCTCCAAAGAACTTCCTTCATTCACGAATTAAGAGTAGTATATATTCAGCAAGTGCCACTTTGAGGTAGGTCAGTGTTGTGGTGTTGTTGGGGCAGGTCAGTGATGAGTGACGTCATAGTGGAGTGGGGAAGGTCGGGTTTTTGATGGGGAAATTGAGCGAGGTCAGTGCCGTGAGGTTGTTTTTGAGGAAGGTCAGTGATTTGTGGTGACGTAATGTGGTGGACGCCATTTTGAAAATTTTATTTTGTCGGCCATTTTGAATTACGTCATGTTTTTGTCTGCCATTTTGTGTGATGTCACATTTTTGACGCCATATTGAATTTTAGCCGCCATATTGAATTTTATTCCGCCATTTTGAATTTAAAGCCGCCATTTTGAATTGGGATTTTTATATTTAGCCATATTGGATTTGTCCGCCATATTGTTTTTATAGCGCCATCTTTGTTTTTGTCCGCCATCTTTAATTTTTAATTTTGAATATTCAGTTTGACCGTTTTGATCACCGACATATTGATTTCGTACCTTTGAATTGATTTTAAATGTTTGAATATTTAAATTATTGTAATTGTTTGTAACGGAAAATCATGGTCATTTATGAGATTTGATCTTGTGAAGTTTGAGTGCCCAGTACGTCACACGATTTAAAATTTTTATTTCACAAGATTTACGTTTTTTAAATTACCATTTCGTTAGTTTTCCATTTTTAAATTTCTCATGTCATAAGCCTATCATTTTTAAAATTTACATTTCAAAAGATTTGCGTTTTTAAAATTACCATTTGAAAAGCATTGCATTTTTAAAGTTTACATTTCAAAAGATTTGCGTTTTTAAAATTACCATTTGAAAAGCATTGCATTTTTAAAGTTTACATTTCAAAAGATTTGCGTTTTTAAAATTACCATTTGAAAAGCATTGCATTTTTAAAGTTTACATTTCAAAAGATTTGCGTTTTTTAAATTACCATTTGAAAAGCATTGCATTTTTAAAGTTTACATTTCAAAAGATTTGCGTTTTTAAAATTACCATTTGAAAAGCATTGCATTTTTAAAATTTACATTTCAAAAGATTTGCGTTTTTTAAATTACGATTTGAAAAGCATTGCATTTTTAAAGTTTACATTTCAAAAGATTTGCGTTTTTAAAATTACCATTTGAAAAGCATTGCATTTTTAAAATTTACATTTCAAAAGATTTGCGTTTTTTAAATTACGATTTGAAAAGCATTGCATTTTTAAAGTTTACATTTCAAAAGATTTGCGTTTTTAAAATTACCATTTGAAAAGCATTGCATTTTTAAAATTTACATTTCAAAAGATTTGCGTTTTTAAAATTACCATTTGAAAAGCATTGCATTTTTAAAATTTACATTTCAAAAGATTTGCGTTTTTTAAATTACCATTTGAAAAGCATTGCATTTTTAAAGTTTACATTTCAAAAGAATTGCGTTTTTAAAATTACCATTTGAAAAGCATTGCATTTTTAAAATCTTCATTCTCGCAAGTTTTCATTTCTGAATTTTTCGTTGTGTGATTTACGGTTTTTGAAATTTTCATTTCACAAATTTGACGTTTTTGAATTTTTCGTTTGTGCATTACAACGTATAGAAATATCAACCAATACTTTCTTTATGCGGATATATCGGAAAACAGTATAAATACAGAGAAAAACTGAAGAAAGAAATTATTCACTATGAATACACTTGAGATAACAAGAGACCTTTCGAGAAATAAGTACACACGTAAAATATTTAGAGGTGTGTACTCAATAGACAGGTTGCCCAATCTTAAATTAAGAGATCCTTCTATCATAATAGTTAACACCGCAAAGGCAAATCATCCTGGTGAACACTGGATAGCAATTTACATACCCGGTGATTCAAAAAGCATTGAACTTTTCGATTCCTATGGTCGATCTATTAAAAATAAATATCTTAATCATTTTTTTATAACACATACAAAAAACCGTAAAATAATATTTAACAACATGAAACTACAATCGCATTTTTCAGAAGTGTGTGGTCAATATTGTTGTGTGTTTGCGTATTTTCGTGCAATAGGTATATCAATGGAAAACTTTCTTGTTTTTTTCAGTAAGAATGCCGTGAAAAACGATCAAAAGGTATTAAAGTTTTATAAGAAAACGTTTGATTGTTAAAATGTTCGCTCCAAATTTTCTATAAATAAAGGAATGATTGTGAAATATAGTTCACTACTTATTCTACTTCGACAACAGAAATGTTATTTAAATTTCCAGTCCCATTCTCAATGATTTTAGCCGGGCCTTCGGGTTGTGGCAAATCAACATTTGCTCATAATTTTTTATTAAATCTAAAAGAACTCACTGATACAAATTTTGAGACTATTTTATGGTGCTTTTCTGAAAATGGAAGCATAAACAATTTACCTAAAATAGCAAATCTAAAAGTTTATCGTGGCATTCCTGATAAAATAGAAAACGATCACAGATCACCAAAATTAATTGTAATTGATGATTTAATGACTGAAAAGAAGTATGAACAACGAATTTGTGACTTATTTATAAAAGAATCGCATCACAAAAATATTTCAATTATTTTTATATGCCAAAACATTTTTTATCAGTCACGATTTTCTCGGACAATTTCTTTGAATGCAAAATACCTTGTGATTTTTAAAAATGTTCGTGACAAGTCACAATTCTTTCCACTGGCTCGGCAATTACATCCAGAAAATCCAATTCAATTGCTAAACGTATATAAGGAGTGTACAAAAGTACCTTATGGTTATCTCTTGATAGATTTAAATCAGGAAACATCTGAAATTTTTAGATTTCGTACAGATATTTTTAATACAAGTTCTACTATTTGCTTTTGCGGTGAGGAAGATTTAAATCAATATGAAACAGAAAACACAATCAATGAAAAAAACAATAAAGGATCCTTTGAGACTATTGAAAGAAAACAAGCATATTTTGTGTACTCTTAAAGATGCAAATGTGAAATTGCGTAAAGCTATAATAAGAAATTGTTCGAAATCAACTTTAAAAGCATTACATGAAATTATTCACAATTCATTAAATGGAAACCTTAAAGTGCCAAAAGAAAAATTTTCCGCTCTCAAAAAATATAAAAATGCGATGCGCAAAATAATTTGTCCAAAAGCTTCTCAGTGTTTAAAGAGAAAAATACTGGTTCAGAGAGGAGGTTTTGTTCCTATATTAATTTCAACTTTATTGTCTAGTGTAATTGGAAAATTACTATCCTCAACATGATCCAACACAGGAACAATAAAAATTCAATGCATCGTTACATTATAATCACGCCCGAACTTTTTGAGGAATTAAAACCATTTTTGAATTTCGAAGAAAGTTTATCAGCATTAGATCGTGACATTTATAATATCTTAAAGGATAAGAAAATAAACGACATTGAGAAGTGGTATCGATACAGACATTCTCTTGTTAAACAATCGGAGATGCGCAGAAAGAAGTCAGTTTTTTCAGATCCGATAAAGAAATCAACTCAATCCATTGGAATTCAAACAGTTCATAACCCCACACAATCCGAAGGCACACAGACTAATTTGAAGAGACATATTTCTAAATCTTTCGGCACGCAAACAGAATTCAATCAAGGTGATGATGAATACATTGATGAATCTCTTCGTGACATGGATTTAATTCCTGCTGTTCCAGTACCAGAACCAATTCAACAATCAGAAGTGTACTATGAAACAAAAGAAGCGCCATCAGATGATTATGAAATGAATGAGGATGAATTTAATGATTTACCTCCTGATGTCCAAAACAAAGTCATGAAAAAGTATGCTTCATACTATCCGGACAAAATGACGGAAATGCCTCGAGTTATTACAGTAGCAGATGAAAATGGAGATGTGTGGAGTGTGGAAATAATGAAGAAGAATAAAGAAGATGTTCAAATATTCAAAACACCAAAAGCACAACCTAAGAAGACATCCAGTACAGCAGTAAAGACAGTCCGTACTAAGAAGAAGCCACCAACGAGACTTCCATACAATACGAGAGCTCGTATAAAAAGGAGTGTGTCTGAGGATTCAACGCAGACATTAATTGACTTTCCGGTGAAAAAGAAACTAGAATGGACAAATATCGAGCATTAGATTCTGAATATTTAAATTTAAACAGTAAAAATTTATATGCAAAACCACAAAAACTGTATAATTCATTAAAGAAAAATGATGTAACAAAAAGAGAAATACAAAAATATCTACACGAACAAGATGTGTATACTTTACATTATCCAATCACGAAAAATTACCCCAAGAATAAATATTTTGTAAGCAATATCTCAGAATTGTGGGAGATTGACTTGGTGGATATGAAACAATATAAAAAATTTAATGATAACTATACTTTCATTTTGACGGTTATCGATGTGTTTTCAAAGTTTGCATTTGCTCGTTCTCTGAAAAATAAATCTGCTGAAGAAGTAACCAAAGCATTTGCTGATATAATTAAAAAAAATGGCAAGACACCTGAAAAGGTTCAATCTGATCACGGAAAAGAATTTGAAAATTCCACATTTAAGAATTTCCTTAAAAGTAAGAATATTCAACAAAATTTTGCATACAATCCAATTGTGAAGTGCGCAGTTGTTGAGCGCTTTAACCGAACATTAAAACAATTAATGTTTAAATATTTTACTCATATGAAAACTAATCGCTATATTGATGTTCTCGATAAACTTATTGATGTATACAACAATTCAAAGCACACAACTATAGGAATGGCTCCTGTGGATGTTAGCGAAGATGATATTGTGGAATTAAATCAACGGTATATAAGAAAAAATAATTCATTCAAAGAGAAATTTTCGAGAGTGCACCAAAAGTTTGAGCTAAATGATTTAGTTAGAATTGCAAAACCAAAAGTTAATTTCGATAGAGGTTTTCAACAAAGATGGACGAACGAGAAATTTCGTATTCATCGAATAATAAATAAAAAACCTTTTGCAATGTATATTTTACAAGACTATAAAAATACACCAATAGCGGGTAGATTTTACGAAAAACAGTTGCAAAAAGTTCAAATAAAAGATGGTTTTCCAGTGATAGAAAAAATTATAAAAACTCGCGGGTTAGGGAAAAAACTACAGTACTACGTTAAATTCAAAGGCGATAACACAAATCAGTGGATAAATCAAATTGATCTTTTAAAGCAATATGGGGTTGATCGAAATGCAAAATGAATTTTATTTGACCCTTTTGAGTAATTCTTCGCAACAAATATTTCCAAACAATACTCTGTCTCATTTTCAAACTAAATTACCGAGAGAGGTAATTTTATCGAATGATTGGGTTGTTGGTTTAGCCGAAATATCTTTTAATGTGGCCGAATCTTCTGAAGTCCGCCATAGGAAAATAAATGTAAAACCGCGAACTATTACACTACTAAAAGAGAAAAAAGGGAGTATTCCTATTAAAATACCCGTATATACGCCATTCACACCTCTTAATAGTTTTCTCTATCTTTTGAGAAATGCTTATAATTTTACCGATTCTTATGGCGAACATGTTTTGGGAAGTACATCTGATGAAAAGGATTTGGATACACGATTGAGCGATATTGTTAAAGAACATAAAGCATGTAAAATTACAGAGATCACAACAAGTCATATCGGGCCTATGGAAATTATTGATGACGAAAATTTTAATTTTAGTACAGATCAATTAATGGACGTACAAACAGATTATTCTACTACACCGAACCCCGTTTTAAAGGAACCAACACCTAATGTTAACAATATTGAACCACTTGTAGTGCTAACAATTCCTGCTGATGATTTCAATCAGTTACTTGAGATTCCTTTATACAGAGATAATTATGAAACAATTGATGAACTTATGTTTACCATTCTAGATCAAATACCATTTCAAATACGTGAAACAGAATTATTGCAAAAAATCATCAAAACCTCTGTTGTAATACCAACAATAATAGAACATGATGAAAATGATTTTGTTTCTTCAACTCATATCCATCCCTCAGTACTCCCACAAAAAGTAGAACCTACTCATACGCGTGATTTAATGTTTGTATACAGTGATATAATTAAACCACAACTTCTCAGTAACACTTTTGCTCGATGTTTAAGAACAGTTCTTTTGATTCAAAATAACGAAGTCTACAAGTCATTTAACGCCATTCAATATCTACCACTGGAGAAAACAAATTTTGATACTATTGAAATTTTAATAACATCTCAAAATGGCGAAGCATACAATTTCCTGCCCAGTTCAACACCAACAATGCTTGTTCTTCATTTCAAGAAAATGAACTCATGAAGCATATAAATACAGGTATATTCTTACCAAAATATCAATAGTACAAAGATGACTAACGTATACACTTCATATTACTTGAACCAGGTTGGCAGTGGAGAAATTGGAAAGATTTATGTTCCTGAGTACATTGGCGTTCAACGAGGATACGGATTGGGGTCATTCCTTGGAGGTTTAATACGCTTTTTAAAACCTCTTTTTATGAAAGGTTTAAACACTCTTGGCGAACAGGCGGCCAAAACGGGTATTGAAATATTGAGAGACTATGGTACAAAACCATTAAAAGACATTTTATTAAATCGAGGACAACAAGCTGCAGATGAACTCAGGAAAAAGGCCCTACATAAAATTCACACAATGACCGGAGAAGGTATAAATACGAGAGCACAATCGAGGAAAGCTATTCCTTTGATATCATCGAAACCATCATCTTGTTCAGCAGATAATAAAAAAAATATTCTTCATAGAATTAAAACTGCAATTTCAAAGAAGAAAAGAAAATTGAAAAAGGTGAAAGTAAACAAGAACCATAAGAAAGAGCGCCATTTGGATATTTTTTCATAATGGCTGAATATACAGAATGTATGAAAAGTGAACTGGATATATTTCTGCCACCTCCAATTCAAACATCAATTTTGAGAAGCGAAGAAATCGCCTATCAACCTCTTTCTAGCCTGGATAATGTTTCTATGATTGAATTTTACTCTGTAGCACATGGAGATTGTTACAGAGATTTGTCTTCAATTTATGTTAAATTTAAGATTCAACTATTAAAGGAAAATGGGGATCTCTTCAAAGACACGGATAAAAATCAACCATCAGTTGTGAATAACATTCTACATTCACTAATACGATCTGTGTCAGTGTCACTCAACGGAAAAACAATTTCCCAAAATGAAGGGAATTACCAGTATAGAGCATACTTGGAAACTCTATTGTCATATGGAAGTGATGCAAAATCTACCTTTTTACGGAATGCCGGATGGATTCAGGATACTGGAAACATGAATGCAATGGATAATAGTAACAGCGGATTTACAAAGCGACTCGATATGTTTAAAAATAGTAAAATTGTGGAGGTTTTAGGCAAGTTACATTGCGATATGTTTAATCAGCCAATATTTCTTATTAACAATGTAGATTTAAGAATCACAATTGCACTTGAGAAATCAGAATTTTTCTTACTCTGCTCCGACACACTAAATCCAAAATTTCGTTTGCAGGAGGCTACTTTGTATATGAAACAAATAACACTAAATCCTAATATTCTTCTTGCACACAATCAGGTGTTAGAGCATAAAAATGCATCGTATCATTATAAGAGAGTTGAAATTAAAACCGTAATTGTGCCCTCAGGTTCAACTTCAATGAATTTAAATAATATCATTCATGGAGTTTTGCCACGACGCTTAATTTTCTCAATGGTTGATAATTTGGCATACACAGGAACAAAAAGTTTAAATCCATTTAATTTTGAACATTTCAACATCTCAGATTTTTCCTTACTTGTTAATGGAACGCCATATCCTATTCAACCTTTACATATGAATTTTGAACAAGATAGATATTGTAAGGCATACCAAACTCTATTTACGGGTACAGATATTCACTATGATGATAGAGGACATAAAATAAGTTACGAAGACTTTAAAAATGGTTATTTTATTTTAGCTTATGATTTGAATCCAGATGTTCATTCTACAGGTTGTCTTTCACTTTTAGATCAAGGTTCAATTAGAATTGAAGCCAGGTTTTCAAAGGTAATTGATAAAACTATAACTTGTATTATTTATGCTGAATTTGACAGTAAGTTGGAGATTGATAAAAATAGAAATATTATACTATCTTAAACAAATAAAATTATTTCATGAGAAATTGTAATGTTTTCTTATTCATTTTCCTCAATTAATACACTTTCCACACAAAAAGTCATCACCCTCCCCATCAGACACCCATGCAGAGATCGTAGAGTGAGGAAAAAGACGAAAATTCACATACAATTAAAAGGCAATATTTATACATTGAAAATATATTATGTCTTTTCCCGCCAACAATAAAACACTCATAACTCATGCACTTCATTTGGTGATCGCTTAGGAATGTCGCGCGTCAGCAGAAATTTCTCAGTCTCGTTTCACTCTTCTTTCCTCACTCCATGCAAATTCCCTTAGTGGTCAAATTTCTTTTCTCGTCCACGCTTCATTCATTTAATGTGGGTGATATGAATCATCAAGGTGGGGGTCGGATGTACGATTCACAATTATGATGGGCTTACTGACAAGTCTGTATAGCCCAATGGTTAGAGCTTCGTACTGGGCACTCAAACCTCGCATGTTCAAATCTCATAAATTATCAAGATTTTTTTCCATTACAAAAATTACAATAATTTAAATATTCAAACATTTAAAATTTAAAATCAATTCAAAGGCGCGAAATCAATATGGCGGTGATCAAAAAAGTTCAAATTGAATATTCAAAATTAAAAACGTTAATAAACCAAATCCAATATGGTGGAATAAAAATTCAGAATTCAAAATGGCTGCATAAAATTCAAAATGGTTGACAGAAAACAAGATGGTGGGCTAAAAATTCAGAATTCAAAATGGCGGGCATAAATTAAAGATGGCGGACAAAAACAAAGATGGCGCAATAAAAACAATATGGCGGACAAAAACAAAGATGGCGCAATAAAAACAATATGGCGGACAAATCCAATATGGCTAAATATAAAAATTACAATTCAAAATGGAGGATTTAAATTCAAAATGGCGGAATAAAATTCAATATGGCGGCTAAAATTCAATATGGCGTCAAAAAATGTGTCGTCATACAAAATGGCGTACAAAAACATGACGTAATTCAAAATGGCCGATAAAATAAAATTTTCAAGATGGCGTCCACCACATTACGTCACCACAAATCACTGACCTTCCTCAAAAACAACCTCACGGCACTGACCTCGCTCAATTTCCCCATCAAAAACCCGACCTTCCCCACTCCACTATGACGTCACTCATCACTGACCTTCCCCAACAACACCACAACACTGACCTACCTCAAAGTGGCACTTGCTGAATATATACTACTATTAAGTTCTCTCCAACTAGAAGAATAATCGGAATAATGAATATTTACCGAACAAACTGCCGCTTTATTGCTATCTCTTAACTAAATATACCTACCCTTTGCAGTTCCTTTTATTCATAAAGTTTTTCATTAGATTTTAGCTGTGGGATTATTTCTTTGAAATAGCTCTAGAGGACATATTTTATTGTAAAAAAATCATGTTTAAGAAGCAATAAATACAATATTCGCAAATGAATTGACAGCAAATTAATATCCTGAAGCAACAAAAATATGAAGTTATTCGACATAAAAATAATAAACTGATGAAGCTTAAAAAAGCTTTTTCAAAAGCTTTCTATAAAATCATTTGTTAACAGCTTACTTTAGTAAGTAAAATCAAGAGCAAAATGCAACTTTATGGGCAAGTTAAATTACCCAAAATTGCCCCTCAATTGTTGGATAATTTTCTAAGAAAGTCACCCTTTAATTTACACGCCATAGCAGCAAAACTATTAATATTTAATGGTGAGGTAGGAAGTTAAGAAATTAGAGTGGAATTAATGGAATTTTATTGCCGTCATCAACAGTCAATAAATTTGGGCTTTTCCTCCCCCCAATAAAAAAAAATTGTGTATTATCCTGGGCTTGGGGGAAATCCTTCCCCATGATTGTTATCTCATTTTAGCGAGGAATTTCATCATGCAGCCATGCTCAAATGCAATAAAGCCCCGTAGGATTGATCAAATAATAAATTATGGGAGACACTACAGGGGGCGAGACATATAATTGTGTTGGGTCTTATTTAAAAATTCTCAACGACCCCGAAAGAGGGGAGAAAGCCCAATAAAAGTCGGTGATTTATTTGCAAAGCATATAAAATCAATTTCGATAATGGAGACCGAAGGCGCCAGAGACGATGCCATTGGTCTCAGGTGGGGTGTATGGTCCTATGATAATTTTGTCGTTGGAAATATGTTCACGATGCGAGGGAGGTGTGTAGTACTGATAAAATCTTATCATTGACGTAGTCATATCAACGCAAACCACTTATATGCCATTCGCCGTAGCAGAATGTCTTGATTTATTTTTGAATAGACTCATAAAAGAACGCACATCAGTAGATGGGAATTGCGCGAACGGAAGCAATTCACTCTGCAAGATTCCAGCAAGACGACAAGGTGAAAATTGGAAGGGGAAAGGTGTACGATAATCACGTTTATATGGCATGAGCAGAGCACTCTAACAACGCCGCACATCTACCTGATAAACACATTTATCTCAACGATGTCTCCCTGATTAATGAAACATCCTTTTTGCATGGAAAAGCTCGATGTGATGCTTTTTAAATAAATAAAATACATATAAGTGTGTGAAGCAAAAAGAGACGCAGTATCCATTTATGGTGTGAAGTGAAAAGTGGAAATGTGAAAAATATTTTCTCTTAAATGCTTCTGCGACATGGTGAACATGTTTTCTGCAGCCGAAAGGAGGGTGGTTGAGTTGGTGAAAAACAATTTTTTAATGCATCCAATTCCATTTCTATGCCATATGAGGAAGAAAATGGGGTTTATGGGTGTTGCCTTTACATAATTTCCAAATAAATTTCTCGCAGATATTGGCACGAAAAATGATACTCAACCATGGGGCAATTTGGCACAGTCTGATTCATTTTATTGCGTCCGCAACAATATTTTTATTTTCATCCCCAAAAAGCTATAGCCTCGCTTTTCCCCGTCTAATTTAGCACAATAAGGTCTCTTATTTCACTTTTGGAGACAATTTTACGGATAAAGATTTTTCATGGAGCCAAGAATGGCTTTGAATGGTTTGTAGCATCATAAATGCTGGGTATACGGTGCTAAGTTTTTGGCCAGTGTTTTTGGCTCAATGGCTTCTGCATAATACAAAATTTTCACTAAAAGAATCATCTGATATGGCAACATTAATAAAAAGTGAAATGTTTCCAAGAAATTTTTCCTTCAATTCTTACCCCTTTATTGAGGAGATTATGGGGGTGAGGAGATCAATACGTGCAAGTGGTATTCAAGCACACCAGGAAAAGTCTCCTTATCCACTGGATTAAGGTGCATTTATTGGTCTTTTGTGTACAACTGAACAATTTCCTTTCCTCTTTGTCTTATCCACCCACCACCAGGTAAGGCCACACAGGTCTTGTACACATCGCTCTGTAGAGGAATAAAGGTGTTCGAGAAAATAGACCAATTTCACGTAATTGTCCACTTCCTCACCAGGTAGTGCATTAAAAGCCGGATATTTCCTTGAAATTGTTTCCCAAAGTGGATGAATAACCAGCATTCCGAATACTGAATGTTACATCCCCATTTATTGAATATTCCCTTTAGAATTTACCCCATATAGGATGTTCCCCATTGAATTTATAATAGATAGATAACTACATTCATCAGTATACGATATTCAATAAATTTCTTCTGATTAAGTGAAGCACTAGCGGTATCTAAAGTACATTAGGGTACGTTTAATATGTTGAATTCCATATTTTGCAATCACAACTACATCGCAAACTAAATTGGAATTCGAAACTACAGCAAAGAGTGGGCTTTAGAGGCGAACATTTGAAATTTCATCCCACTTTGAATTCAATGAATTTGTTGATTAAATGATAGAGACTTGTGGCTTTGATTCAATCACATTCGCTTCTGATATTTTATTTATTTATCATCGTACATCCGATAAGCTTTATGCTGTGGTAAAGCATAAATAAATAAATTTTTGATTCATGAATTCATATTGAATTTGTATAAAATTATTCCCTCACGCGGTCTTTAATTTTTTTTAATTTTTTGAGAAGATTTTGGGGAAAATTAAAAGCTCTCAGGAAGCAAATATTTATTAAAATAATGTTGTTAACTGGATCATTGCGTTAGTTTGTCAAGTTCCTGAAAGCTTCGAAGCTAAATAGTTAATAATGTACAGAATGATTTTTATGGAATAATGGGCCTAATTCAGCGACCAAGAAATCCTTGAAATCTTTGAATTTTGTACTGAAATTTCAAGATTTCAAGCGAATTTCAAGGGTTTCTTGGTCGCTGAATAAGGCTCGATATTAAAGGAATTCAATTGTAAAAATTTCGTTAAAAAATGAGATTTTTCATTGAATTTCTAATCATACTACATAGCAATTTTCTGGGATGCTTTAACCCCAAATTATGCATGTAAGTATAGTACAAATTCCTCGACACATTCTATATAGATAACAAATGAGCTTTAGAGCGGATATAAAGCTTTAGGAAATGCAAATGGTGTTGTTCATTAGCGAAAATGCGTGTGTTTTGCAATTTAATAAATGAGTTCCTTCGTGTAGTAAACTTTGTATATATTCTCCACGAAGCTGGGAATCAACACACCGTATATATGGAAAACACCATATAACAAGGAATTATTCCTGCCAACACGCGGCGGCCACAATTGAATGAGCTGCTTCCGAGTTCCGCATCCGACGCTATGGAATTTTGACGGTACTCCACGCAGAGTGCATTGTTTGGAAGTTGCACGAGCGCTCGTTGTCTCGGGAATTCTCTTTTAGAAATGGATTACACGTCCCTTCGTCTCATGTAAGGGTGAATGTGGGTTTTCTATCGTCGCGAAGGTGGCTCGTTGCGATGGGAAACTCCGCAAAATTCTACCTTGAGGCAAAATACTCGAAAACAATCCCAGTTGAGTACAGGAGTGTCAATGTGTTGATGGGGGTTGCAAGTAAAGGCAAAATCCCATGCGGTTCTGTGAGACGAAGATGATGCAAGTGCCTGGGTGGCTGTGATAGGAGAATTCGTGCGCCATACACACACACGCGGGGGAGAATGTTTCAGGAACATAAGTTGTGCAATTCAAGGTGGTAACACGAGATATGAGCATGTTCGCAGTTACCCTCGCAGCATGCTCCAAAATATAGGGTGGTGTAAGAACACTATGAGATATAAACAAGTAAATTAATTCATGCAATAGTTGCACTCTTGCATTTCACGTAAGATCCCAACTAATTATCTCCATTTACACTCCCTCGCATCGTCATCTTGTGCTGCTCTTATGCTCAACCTATTATGCTCTGCGCCTTCCTTCAGCGGCACTGTGTGCTCCACCTTTGTTCGTGAAAAACAAGAACAACTAGAGCTGGGTACAAGGAGCAATATTGTTATGAAAATTTATTGTATAGATATTGTTTGTGAATAATTTTTAGCACATGTTAAATTGCACTTTGAAGTAAAGTTGTGTTGTTGTGGCAGTCATTATCGTTTTTATTATAAGATTGTCATACTACGAATTATTGGTTTTTGTGGTTTATTACCTCTTTCCTACTAAATATGTAATTTTTAGTCTTGAAATGATAAACGGAAATTTATGAAAATTAGGATTTATTAATAATCTATTGGGAAATTCATTGCATTAGATTTTCTTTTAATCTTTTCAAAAAGCTTTCAAACGATTTTTTAAAAATTTTTAATCCATAATGCTTTCTATGATATAATCTATAGCTTTAAAGACCCATATTTAAGGACTAAAAAAACGCATTTATGAAAAATTCAGCAAAAAACCTTGCTGAACGTCTTTACAAATGAAATTCAATTATTTCATATTGCACCTTAAAGATCCCAATTATTTCTGGACTCAAATTGGAAAATGCAATAAAAGAGATCCTTTCAATTACGCTATATACTTTAGAGCTAACAAGGAAGCTTGTGAAAATTTATTTTTCTCTCTACCACAACCAATTATTAACCCACCGATGATTTATAATGAGAAAACGAACGTGGTTGAAAAATAAAAAATGGTGAACATTATGCGGTTGGCGCCTTCAAAATGCGAACTACAGGATGATACAAAGGGGCAAATGTACTGCAAAGAAATCACCGTGATTACGCTTTTCCATGGCGGAAGAGTCCAATGAAGTATTTGCGAGAAAATCTTGTTTGGACCAACATTGCATCCTTTAGTCTATAAATTTTCCAAACTCACAGCACTTAAAGGTACTTACTTGGCTTTTATACTGCTGTGAGCTAAATTAAGAGGGAATCCTCTGTGTGTGTGTGTGTAATTTTTTGCTAGGTGAACTAAAAGTGTAAGTAATCCCTTTGACATTGCAGAGACCGTAAAGTGAACTCACGCTGACTTTTATATTTGGTTGCATAATCCAATCCCAAAGGGACTCTTTCCATCCTGAAACTTTTCTTCCTCCTCACGAAGAGTTTCCTTTTGTACCACCCTATCACCGAGCCACCCTCCTTGTTGCTATTGTTGCATGAAATATTAATTAAACTTTGTTTAATTACATACACTTCTTTCTTCTTTTTTTCTGTTTTGTGGGGGATGCTCACGCATGGCAAAGTGGTTGGAGAGATTTGTTTTTACTGCTTTTTGCACTCTGAGTGAACAATTCAAAACCCCAGAGAAGGTATTTTTTTTTTCATTAATATCTTGTGCCTTAAAATGGAAATTTTCATAGAGTCTGACAGGGTGTGAATATAGAGGAAATTTAATAAGGATCGCACTGGCATGTTGCAAATTGATATTGTCTCATGAATATTCAATTAAATTCCCCACCTATGTGCCAATATTAGTTTGGATTTGTTTTCCCAAACCCAAGAAGAGTTGTGCCTTTGTGCCAAACTATCGCCAAGAGCTTTTGAATTTTCTCGAGAAGACGCCTGGTACAGGCAAGATATTCGCATATCGATCTCTCAATGTGGTACAATTTCCATTAATTAAGCCGCACCATATATGACAATATATTATTGAAGGAATATTAGCTTCACATTCCATTAGACGATATTGCGTTTGTCACACAGCTAATGAACGAAGTTTAATTCATTTACACCACCACATCGGAGGAATTTGCAAATTATTACATGTCTCGAAATGAGTTAGTTATTTTGATGGGGAGAGAAGGAGTACAATTAAAAGGAGTAGGGTCGAAGGAGACTGGGGGAAAGTTGAATGAAAAACTGAGGAGTATAGTAAAGATAAAAGAAAGGGAAACAGGAAAGACGATAAGATTGCAGTGGGAAAGATTAAATACATTTTTCATAAATGCAGGGTGGCCAGAAAGTTAGGTAATGATTTTAACAATCAATAACTTTTGATTGGATTGAGATATTTGAAGCCTTTTGCCACCGAAAGATGCGAAAAAACTCAACAAGTTTTATTTGCTTTTCAAATCAAGTTGATGTCTTAAAAATTGTAGCCGTTCTAGAGCATAAGACATAAAAAAAAGTTTTTCATGATAGAGAAATCCCAGAGTAATACTTACAGGTTTATCAAAAGCAGAATAGAATTCGGTATCAATTTATTAGTGTGTTGACTTGGAGGACACAAAAGAGTAAAAATATGAGGGATAAAAGCATGTTGAGGGTGCAAAATGGAAAATTTCTCTAATTTTTTTTTCTTTAGTAGCATACACTCCGACATTTAAATTTCTTTCTGAATAAAACTTATCTCTTTCTCTGCACATTCCCCCATGGGGAGCTTTCTACCATATTTCCCAGGATATTCAAATCCCTTCGTCATTTTGTACCTCCTGGCAAAACAGCCATCACGCCCGAGTCATTCGTTCTGGAAATTGCATTGTGCGGACGAATTCTCCCGCCTTTCTACTATATACAAAAAAAGTCCTCCCTCGACACTTTCTTTAATTTTTCACAGCACCACATGGAAAGTTAAGTGACAAATGGAAATGTCAATAGTCGGTAGGGAAATTACAAGAGCGAGGGACGTATAAATGTACATTTTTTTCCGTGGATGGCACAATATTCATGTGTGTGACAACTTGAGCTTCTGGGTGCTTCGATATTTTATTGCAGTATCAGGAATAAATTTTCATACAGGATATAAATTCGGCAATATGGCACCGCTTTTGCCATAAATAAATGGAATCGAGCAATTCGTCTCTCCACCCCCTCCATTTTGTTTGTTGCCTTCCGAACTACCCAGAGCCCACCCACAAATTCGAGAAGTAGAAGATTCGCCATGACTTTTCCTGTATACCGCACACAAAATAAATACACCAAACCCCCCAGAAACAATCTGCACTGCGATTTTCTACCCATTAACTTGAATCAACTCCAAAAAGCTCCACTGAGGGTTACACGAAAGAGTGGCTGCACGACTGTCTGGTCACCCTTTCTTGCTTTTCCGTCCCTTTACTTTCTCGATATGACCGCACATTCAAATCTATCTTCAATTGCTCTATTTGTTTTATTCGCATCATTTCATTTGAACTGCCGGCAATGGTTAACGAGAGAAAGAAATCAATACAGACGGATGGTGGATGAAAAGAATCCAATCGTATTCTAATTTCGAGGTAGATATAAAAGTAAAAAGAAAAACAATAAAAAAATCTAAAATGAAGCCCTCATGTTTTGAATTTTCCTCAGGACATTTTGAAATGGAAAAATAAAATGAATTGGAATAAAAAATATTGTTGTCGCGAGACTTGGAAGGGTGGAAATCGGTCCCATTTTCCTCCGCACTTTACATGGGACATCCTTCAGAAGAATTGGCTTCTTTCCCTTATAGGCTAATACTTCAGGAGCTATGCACTGAAATCTGAGGTATACTTGCATCTATCACCCCGTCGTCTCCATAGCCAACATCTAGGCGCAGCTAAACGCGCGCCAAACCAAATTACCCTCTGTACCGCTAAGTGTACCACGCCAAACAATTCAACCATAGAACCAAAGTGAAAGTCAATCATAACGCGTCCAGTTATAAAAGTTGGTATACCACAACGCGGATGGGTCAGTCTATGCGTTGTAATTTAATTTGTGAGCAGTATTAGTAGGCAAAGTCGATTTTTTTGTAAAATTCAGCAACTTGAAAGATTAAAATGCTTATAATCTTAAGTTCTATTATACCTACAGAAATTTCTTGACTATTTATGGAAAGGTATTGAAATAAGCTATAATCTGACATATATTTCGATACATTTCAAGGTCACCTCCAGAACACAAAATGGCGGATTTTTGTTCGACCAAAACAGTTTTTCGCACTTTTTGTCCTCAAGGAATAGTTCTAGAGGTTTTTAATGTTCCAGAAAGTTATAGAATTTTGCAAAACCTTTAATTTGATACCAAATTCAGCAAAATCGGAGAGACCGCTCAAGAGATATGGCTTTTAGAACTTTTCAAATTCAAGAATTTTTTAAATGGTCATATCTTCTAAACGGCGACATAGATTTTCTTCATTTTCGGGCTGATGAAAGATATTGAGTCAGGCTACAACATATCAAAATTTAAAGGAAATCTATAACAGATGTTCGGAGATATAGCCCCTTAAAGTTAGGCAATTTTTGTTTTTGATTTTAGCGCCTCTTGCGGCAATTTTTGAAACTTGAAATGTTTTAAATAGTTGTAGGGCTTCTTGAAACCTTTCATTTGATACCAAGATGATCAAAATCGGTCAAGCCGTTCTCGAGTTATATCGAAAAAACACTTTTTGCTTTAAGCCGCCATATTTGCTAAACCGCTTGACCGATTTTCAAGTATGAATTGTCGATGAAAACGTCTCACTGAGCTCTACAACATACTAAAATTTCAGATCTCTAGCTGTAAGAGAAGTGGTAGACGGTATTTCAAAATGGCGGACGGCGGCCATCTTGGATTTTGAAAATGCGAAAAAATGAAATTTTACACCCACATTTCTATAGAAAACTTCAAACCGGAAGTCTCTATCTGTTACCGTTCTTGAATTATAAGGCAAAGTTTGGACCACCGGAAGGCCGGCCGGAAGGCCGGCCGGATCAAAAATTTTCCACCACCATTTTCGTAATGTGGGATGTCTAAAACGTGCTCATACCAAGTTTGAGCCCGATCTGAGGTGGTCGGTTTTTCCGATGATTACAATACTTGGTATGCCACGATTGTGGTATACCAACTAATAAAGTGAACTAAAAGTCAATCATAACGCGTCCAGTTATAAGAGTTGGTGTCCCACAACGTGTAGAAGTTTGTTTATGCGTTGTAGTGCGATTTGTGAGCAGAATTAGTAGGCAAAGTTGATTTTTTTTTGTGAAATTCAGCAATTTGATGGATAAAAATGGTCATATCTCTGGTTCTATAAGACCTACAGAAATTTATTGACCAGTTTTGGAAAGGTCTTGAAATAAACTATAATCTGACATATATTTCGATACATTTCAAGGTGACCTCTAGAACACAAAATGGCGGCTATTTGTTTTACTGAAACAGTTTTTAGCATTTTTTGCCCTAAAAGAATGGTTTTACAGGGTTCTAATGTTTAAGAAAGTTGTAGGGAATTGCAAAACCTTTAATTTGATACCAAGTTCAGAAAAATCGGACAAGCCGTTCAAGAGATATGTCTCTTAGAACTTTTCAAATTCAAGAATTTTTCAAATGGCTATATCTTCTAAAAGGCGACATAGATTTTCTTCATTTTTGGACTGGTGCAAGATTATTAGTCCTGCTACAACATATCAAAATTTAAAAGATTTGCCTAATGGGGATTCGGAGATATTGCCCCTTAAAGTTAGGCAATTTTTGTTTTTGATTTTAGCGCCTCTTGCGGATGTTTTTGGAACTTGAAATGTTCTAGATAGTTGTAGGGCTTCTTGAAACCTTTCATTTGATACCAAGATGGTCAAAATCGGTCAAGCCGTTCTCGAGTTATATCGAAAAAACACTTTTTGCTTTGGGCCGCCATATTTGCTAAACCGCTTGACCGATTTTCAAGTATGAATTATCGATAAAAATGTCTCACTGAGCTCTACAACATACTAAAATTTCAGACCTCTAGCTGTAAGGGAAGTGGTTGATGGTAGTTCAAAATGTCGGACGGCGGCCATCTTGAATTTTGAAAATGCGAAAAAATGAAATTTTACACCCACATTTCTATAGAAAACTTCAAACCGGAAGTCTCTATCTTCTACCATTCTCGAGTTATAAGACAAAGTATGGACCACCGGCAGGCCGGCAGGCCGGCCGGATCAAAAATTTTCCACCACCAGTTTTGGAATGTAGGTTGTCTGAAACGTGCTCATACCAAGTTTGAGCCCGATCTGAGGTGGTCGGAAAATCCGACGATTACAATACTTGGTGTTGGCCACGAAGTGGAACACCAACTAATAGAACTTTGGTGTTTTTATTGGTTTCTCGTCTATTTCTGACCTCTCTGACCTTTCTGAAAAGTCCTCCGATGACAATATATTGAGATTGGTAAGGTTAAGGGATATGATCCATCAGGGAATTATACAGAAAATTGTAGAAGTCAAAAGGATTCTACGAAAAAGCTTGATAAAATTAAGAATTTTATTAAGTCTCTTTAGTCCCCATATGTACAATTATGCAATTTCTTAAACTTTTAATGTATATCTGCTGCATTATTCAAAATTATAGCCAATTCCTTCAAGTTCTTTTCCTAATTCAATATAAAGAATTTATGACCTAAAAAGAAATAATTTGTAAGATTTCGTCGCTCCGATGTCGTATTTAAGCTAAGAAAGAAAGCTCTGTAGTCATAAAGCTCAGCTTTCCATTATATCTGTCTGATGAAGCGATGGGACCGACAATTCTTTTATTCTAATTTTTTCATTATGAAAATCACCAAGAAATTTTCCGCGTAAAGCAGAGCGAAAGAGTGAGATCTTCCATTGCTCACCATATACGGAATTCTTATCAAAATGAGTGCGTAATAAAAAAAATGTGAATGCGTAGAAATGATTTGAAGATGAGCAAAGTGGGTGGATGCTGATGCGGGCGGTTTCTCATACATTTTCCTTGTATAAACATACAATGAATAAAAATTATTTTTTCCTGTCGTTGGAAAATTGCTCACTTGTGTGGGAACAAAACAGGGAGAGAAAAATGTGGGAGTAAGGAAAAATCCAATGTTGATTATGAAAATTCCACTTTTTTATGAGAAAGAGGAGATTAAATTAAATTTCATTGTTTGCGGGAAGCAGGAAAAATCTCTTTTGTTTTTTTTTTCATCGCAGACATATGCTGGAATTTCTTTCATTTGGAAATTTCTTGCTTGCTGAGAAAGTTGATGAATGTGTTTGAAAATATCTATCACAGCAGCGGCAAAACAACAAACCCACAAAACATTAAGCTTAAATGGCCTGTGAGAAGGGTCAAGCTCTCGTATCCGACAATTTAACCCATAAATCCACTCACAGAATCCACTCTGGGGCGCCTGAATTGGTGGGTGGGTGAGCCATGATAACGATGGGAAGAACAAAAGAAATGAAAGTATCAATATTGAATGGGTTCTGCTTAGACTTCGATACTTTGCCATCCAATCCTTCAGTTGTGGGAATACTGATAAAACTATCAAACTTTCATTTTTCTCCCTTCATAGACATTTAGCTTTAGGCGTGACATTTTCATGGGGAATAGGTGGACATTCAGCTTTTTCATGGATGCCAATGATTGGCCGATAAATCGAAAAGAGAGAAAATTTTGCTTGAGCAACAAAATTTTTATTTCTTAGTGTTCAAAGTCTTTGATAGAAAATATTTTTTATTTGCACAAAATTTTAGAAATTATTTTTTTTTCTTAGAATTAAAAGGACACATTCATATAAGTAGTACCTAAATTAGAAAATTTTTCTTCCAAGACAGGCTGCGGATCAATTTCCCCTTTTTGAATATTTGAATATTTCGTTGATTCAGCGGTTGTAGCAACAAAAACCACTTTTATTTCATACAGTAGCCACACACGTGATAACGACAAACATTGTAAAATGAATGCAAGGACATTTTCATTGTAGATAAATCTTCCCCCATTTTATAAATTCATAGCAACCTCTTCCGTGTAGCGTAAGTATAATAAACAGAACAGCATCAATGTGATGATGTGATACTTCATGGGTATTTTCCCTCGGTAAGTGGGAGGAAAGCCCTTTCAAAAGGAAAATCTCCTCTTGTGTGTCATGTGAAGTTGTAGAGTAAATAAAAATTACAGCTCTACAAGGGTGGCTTTTCACACAGTCTTTGGGCGTTGTCGCACGCAAAATGTTATCCCAACAAATTTATATGTTCCACTCTTTTTCTCCACGATTTTTTCTCATGCACCCCGAAAATGGTCCTTTCTCAAGGTTGGTGGTACTTGGAAAGAAGAAATGTTTTCTCAGTGAATTGTGGGTGAAGAGAGAAAAAAAACATGATATCGTATCGTATCGCTTTTTTATTGTATGGTGAATTTTAAATCGCATTTCAGGGAAGAGGAGTGATTGAAAAGGTTAAAAATCAATCTATATGCTAAAGCAAAAGTGGTTTCGCTGCCTTTTTACATCAAGACAAGTCATTTGCATGTACCCCCCATTGAAATGAATAAATAAACTCTGATCAAAAGTGGGAGTCTATTTTAAAATTAAAATTTAAAACATCAGCCAATCGATAAAGTTTCTACCAGACAGGGTGCCAAAACTCCCCTTCATAGTAATCATGAAAGTATAGAGACACTGAAATTATTCCCATTTATTGCCTTTAATTATTAAGCTCTAATAACTTTCAATGTTTGGGCACATTTGCCAAAAACCTCTTGTTTTGTGTTTCACAGAATGCGTGGATGAGATGAAAGCTCTTAAGCCCTCCGCAATGGTGTGTGGGTTTTATTTTTGCAAATAATTTGCAGAATGTATACATTTCTCACGTCCCATGGAATCCCATTTAAAGCACATGGAAAATTCCCCCTTTTTGTGAATTTCAATGTAATTGTGGCAAAAATGTTGAATAAATTGACAAATTTCCGGTAATTTTCACCATATTCAAATTACTTGTCGAATCCATGTGTTTCCCTTAATTAAAATGTATATATATGAAATGTTGTCGCTATTATGTAGCTTAAAATAAAATGTGAATATTATTTCCACTGTAGGTATCACTTTGCAATCTCATTCCATTTATTGAACATTTTCCATATGGTGCTGTACTTTGGTGTAAATTAATATTTATAAATTTTCAACATGATTGTATTAAATGGTTCTGATGCGGAAATGTAAATAAATACGCACTGGTGTCCCTAAATTGTATAGAATTGTTTTATTCAAAACTAAAAAAAATAGCATGGATGGAACAGTATAAAGCGAAAGAACGGTAAGTAAAACTTACGGGCTGTGATTCTTTCTTTGTCAGTGAAATGTGAAGATGGCAGAAAATTGAGGATGGGCAAATTTTGAGGAGAGACTTACTCGCGAGCCGAATCACAGCCAACGCGCTGAAATTTTGAAGAAAGTCTGAATCGTGGAGGGCGTTGGCTGTGATTCGGCTCACGAGTAAGTCTCTCCTCAAAATTTGCCCATCCTCAATTTTCTGCCATCTTCACATTTCACTGACAAAGAAAGAATCACAGCCCGTAAGTTTTACTTACCGTTCTTTCGCTTTATACTGTTCCATCCATGCTATATTTAATTATTATATTTGCAGTTTATATATCTTTATCTTTGCATTTTATATGTATATATAATGTATATATCTATGCATTTATATATATTTTACTTTACTTTTATATGTGTATATATAAAACGCCCCGCTTCGCGGGGCGCTAGACTTGAACAACTCAAGATATGACATGTTAACTTTAAAACGCGATATCTCCGGAACGGCTACATAGATTTTCTTCATTTTTGGCATGATGAAAGATATTATAGTCAACTATAACATACCAAAATATGAAGCAATTCTATAAAGCGGTGCTCGAGATATTCATCGAAAACTCATCGAAAATTTTGTTTTCGATTTTAGCGCCACTTGCGGTCATTTTTTGAACTTGCAATGTTCCGAGCAGTTGTAGGGCTCGTTAATATCTTTCATTTGAGCCCGAGTTGATCAAAATCGGTCAAGCCGTTTTCGAGTTATAGTCGATTTTCGATGAAAAGTTGTGGCGGCCATATTGGCTAAACGGCTTGGCCGATTTTCGAAAATGTGGTATCGTTGGAAAGGTCTTGATGGCCCCTACAATATATAAAAATTTCAGATTTTTAGCTATTACAGGGACTGAGATATAGCGAAAACAAAATTTGGGGGTTATTCAAAATGGCGGACGGGGGGGTGGGGGTCGGATCTGACGTCATAATCGGATGTCTTCCACCCGATATATGAACTTTGCCGTTGACCGCAAGTCTCTATCTATCACCGTTCTCTCGCAATTTAGCGTTATACTCCGGCCGGCCGGCCGGACGGCCGGACGGCCGGACGGACGGCCGGACAGATTTTTGGCGCATACGTTTTTTGGAATGTAGAGACCCTAATTCGTGCTCATCCCAAGTTTGAGCCCGATCTGACGACTTTGCATTTTTGAGTGTACACAGAAGCTGTGCTTCTTTGAAGAAAGAATCACAGCTAAAACGGAGATTAATGTAGCTCATTATAATTACTACATAATATGATAATATTTTTAGCATTTTTGTTCCGAACATGGTCAAACATTATGGTGAGTTAAAATTAATTTTTATGCAAAATATTGGTTTTCGAAAAAAAAACGAAGAAGTAAAATTTAATTAAAAATCAGCAAATTGGGATATTTTTAAAATTTATAACATTAACTTTTTGCGAAATAAACTTCCCGTGCTTTTAAAAACAAGGATTGATTGCGTGGGAATTTTTCATATATTGAGTTTAAAAATGAACCGCACAACAAAATTTATTGGGAAAATTCAAAAATTAACTTTTCATGAAGTGCGCTATATTCAGTTTCAACATTTTGTTTGGATGTGCAAAAATTTTTCATAAAAAAAACCCCAACAATTTATACCCTCACCCAGCACATCTCATATTTTCTATGCTGTGTGTGTATGCGGAGATATTTTGGAGTGCATATGTTGCAATGATTTATCGTCTGTGACTTGTACTTTTTGCAAGACTTGTTCTTTTTTCATTCAACACCATTTTTTGGACTGTCGGAAAATTCTATTTCTCATATCATAAATTGAGATGAATTTCATGTTTTAGAGATGGGGTGAAGAAGTAGGAATTTTTCACGGAGTAAAGCTCAACTTAATGGAATAAAAGCACAACGCAGTGTGGAGGGGAGAAAAAGAGAAAAGCTTGTTGCTGAGGTATTTTCATTATAGCATTTTAAGTTTATTTTACTCCCATTTGCCGTCCTGGCAATTTGAAGATACGTCTAGTAAAATTTAATATATTCCCTTGCAAAAGCACCCCATACTTCTATTATTGTTATTACGATGAGGTAGTCGCTAAAGGCGTAGGAAGGTATGCTTCATGCCGTCTTTGCCTCAAATATTCCACCTTGCGTCTTCTTGGGCGCCTTTTGCAAACCATAAATTCGCACATCAACATCCCAAGAGAGTCAGTAGGAGGTTTCAATGTGGGAGTTTATCTTGGTATGTGGGCTACGGTGTCGAAGATCATGGTGACTGTTGGCTTATTAGACATTCCCCTTTGGGGTTGTAACACACCGTTGTTGGGAGAGGGATGAATTTTCACTGATGCGCGAATATGCAGGCGAACTGCTAATTAGGCTGTTTTAATTGCCACACAGTCGAGTTGATTTAGCGCGTGCTGTGTGCGTGTTAAGAAAGGGGTATAAACCATTAATTAACGTCTCTTCGGCGACACACCATAAACCCAAAGAGAGTGAGAAAGGAAAAGACACTGGAGTAAGTCTCATGGAGAAAGTCGATAAAAGTATCAAGGATGGCAAATGGAATGAGGTGGGGTGGTGAACATGAGGGATTTATTGCTTATACCACTTTGCCAAGACATCGTTGATTGATTAGACTTTTGGTTGAAGCTCTCTGCAATTTCGTATTCTTGCTATATTCTCACACCAAAAGTCATTTACACTGTCTCTTTAAAATACATTTATAGGTATTATTAAATCATTGCCTCTCGAGCTTAATTTTAATTAAAAAGTGCGTTAATCTTTCGATGTTGCGCTTCTTTAATTGAAATGAGTTTTTCCCCAGGATCTGCAATTTATTGCATTTACTCTATGAGGTTGGACCGTTTCTTCCAAGCCATCTTAAAGCTAAACTAATCAATAAAGTATATGCTTTTTTAAACTTTTAAGCTATTAAAAAAAAACTTTTTAAAAGAAAGAATTAATTAAGACGAAAGGATACTCAACTACAAGTTAGTTGACATTTGATACTACAAATTAATGGATTAAATAATATTTTTACGTCTGCTTTGCTTGTTTAAAAATTGGCCCAATTTCCATTTAAAAATTGACTAAAATTTTTATTTCTCAATATTTGGCAATTTTTGGCCATCACTGGGGTCACTTGAGCTATCGTACCTGGTTCTAGTAAATTAATAAATTGCCCCGAGTAATTTGTTCCCAAGAATTAAAAAAAGAATTTCAAAATTTAATTACAAAATATATTTATAGAGAAATAAATCAAGAAGTCTCTCAGATGCCCCCCTATGATTGTCTTCTTATTTACCATCCACATATATTATTTGAGGAAGCAATTGAAGTGTGAAATCGTTTTTTATTATTATTGCAATTCACAAGTTGTTCGCAAAATAACGCAAGGGTGTGGCTTGTGCGGGCAGAAGACTCCATATAGAGTGTGTGAGAAACAATAAAAGTATATTCAAACATTGTTCATGGGACTGACCCTCCCTATTTGACCAAATGAATTTGCAATTTTATTTGATTTATCTGTCTGTTTTGTGGCATTAATTTTCCAACGTTTTGCCTTGAAAAGATGGGGTTGTGCGGGTTGTGGTGAAAATTATGAATATTTCGTTGGAGTGGAGTTTATTTTGTAAACATGACGGTTCATTAGGACAATAAACTCTGGGCAAAGTGGGAAAGAGCGAGATACTTTAATGTGGCCCTCTTATATATAAAATAAACTTCTTTTGGCGCACGGAAATGTTTCAATCTCAAGAAATTGGCTCCACTCGAAACTCCGTCTTATGGCAATGGTGATTGCGTGGGTGAGAACATGACTGAGAAAGTCTCGAAATTAAATTTATCAGTGTTGCCTTCTCCTCTCATCGTGGATCCTTCGTGGAAAAATATTTATGTTTTCCCTCATGCTGTTTACCTGGCTATTGGCAAGCACAAACTTGATTGCTTCATGCAAAAATTCATTAAAATTCTACCATCTCTCACTGTTATTTACCTTCATCAACTTGACGAATTTTCACCATTATTGCATCAATTTTCACTCGGTGACTCTTTCAAGAAAGAAGAGAGTTTTTCCTCAGCCAGGTACAATTTAAATATGGAGCTAAAATGGGGCAAGGATGTCTCTCAACTTTTATCTCGCTATAAATTTAACTTGAGTCCAAATGGCTGGGTTTCCGACTAATTTTCCTAGTAAACAAATTGTTGAGATATTTATTTGTTCATTCACCGGCAGTCTGGGAGCAAATGTTGAATTAAATTTTCAACTCTTGCACTTGCAAAAGTTAGTCTCACGGGACTTTTTGTCCTTTTGTTGTGCTATCTCGTGCACTTCATCAGCTGAAGGAAGGAGAATTTTATAAAAGATTTCGATAAAAGAGGAAAACTTTTCAACTTTCAAATGATTGAATGCAAAACTTTTCTCTATATTGCTGCCATAAAAGATACAAAGAACTCATTTAGTAAATTTTTGATTAATTGCAATCTTGTAGCTTTTTGTTGTACAATAAATTTATAACGTAAATACGATACATCATTAATTTATTACAGAGTTCTCTTATTCCTTAACGGGTCAAAGGAAGTTTTTGAACGTTAAAAATGGTGGTCTTAATTAATGTCATGACTCTTTCCTGATTATCCACTTTGGATTAGCACGTGCTTTGTGTGTTGAACTCGTTGATTTTACACAGGTTGGCGTTAAAGCTCCCTCAGAGCTTCATTCACACCGCGCGGAGCTTTTACTCAAATGGGAGGTGGAAACTTTTCAGACAGGCGGTAATTTTTAACGACCACCAGGCAGAACCAGATGCACTACGTGTGAGAACCCATAAATGGCCTTTTTTTCTCACACGTCACACCTCCCCAATCCCCCCACATTTGCTAAGGGTGGCAACCGAAGAGTTGGCGATAGTTTGACATAGAGGGTTTTTGGTGCAGTGCACCATGAGAGTTTATACCATGTTAGAAATTATGGCAGCTGGTCGCAAATACCGCACATTCGTTACGATATCCACCTCATGCCAACATATGGAGCCTGTCATGAAAAATGTGAACATCGGGAGAAGTTGGGCGCTAGGACTTTACCGGGGTGGCCCAATATTTGCTCACTATATACAGTATACATTCTTCCATCCTCAGGCGCCATTAGCGCAAAATGCAATTTTATATAAATAACCAAAACTTCCCCCCTCTGGAAGTGAAATGACAATGGAGAAGATAATAAAAGCAACTGCAGTAAGTTATTTGTCCCCTCGGTGCTATCTCAATTTTTTTTTACCTCCGAATTTTTATATTTTTGCCCTTTAGGCAGAAACATTAAAAACAACTGGCATATTTTATACGTGGTTATGGCTGTGTGTACGCGATTTCCACTTTTAAATTGAATTTAGGGGATTCACTTAAAAATTGTAAGGAAAATGTGAGCCTGTGTAATTTTCTTTACGCTCTATGATTAAAAAATACTTCGTATGCACTATTTAGCATAAGAAAGTAGGTATATAGACTAAAAATAAACTTTTCCTTTCGATCGAATTGTTATAATTAAAATTTCCCATTAAAAGATTTTTATTTAGAAAAAAATTGCCAAAGTGCAGATAGATAAATCAATTTGCATTAGCTAATTTACATTCGTGATTTTTCAATAAATCACCTCACCTCAATGCAATGGTTGAATTTCCATCTCAATCTTGTCGAGGAGCTGGTAAAAGTTTTAGGGGGAAATTGTCTGAAAAGGAAAATCCAGCAGACTGAATGGCTTTCTTGCATGACACTCTCTGCGTGGGGTTCACATAGAATGAAAGCACGTGAAATCCATGAAAAAAATGTCTCGAAGGAGTTGGATAGAACTTCTTCATTCTTCACACAAATGCATTTCACATCAATTGATACTTTCTATTTACCCGTCTTGTCGTGCGAATAGAGTAACTTCTTTCCCTGTTTGGCAACTTTTTTTCATCACCTCCCACCACCCCCAGTCCACCTTCCTTCCTTGTGCTTTTTCCCATTTTATTCCAGTCATGAACTATTACGGCAGTCCCACCTTCTGTATCCAATCTCACACAGACCCATCCGTATAGTGCAGAAGTTGTGTAAATAGAAGAAGGAAGAATCCAAAATGTAGGGCCCCATTGCACTATGGCCCTCCCCAAATACTGGAGGGTGTGCTTTTGAGAGCACAAGGGTGGAATTGTATATTTTTCGCTTCAATGAACCTCAAACGTATGAGAATACGTAGATAGAGCATTCGTGTAATATTGGGGAATTTAATAGAAAAAACACACATTGCACCGTAAAACGTATTCTATTTTCTGGTAAATCAAGATTTTAATTTAACTTTAAATTTACACTAGATTTGACCTCTTGAGAATGATGTGAAATACGAAAAGAAAAATCTCCGGAAGAGCATATGTGTGTAGGTTTTGGTTGAGGAAAATTGAATTAAAAAGTTATACGGAAATATGGTAAACAATTTGGTAATCGTGTTGAAAATGATTTTATTTTGCTTGGTTTACAAGAATTATTTTATTTACTTATTTTTATAAATTTTAGTAAAGTGAAAAATTCAACTTTGCCTCCCAAAAGAGAAAACTGACAATTTATTTGAAAGAAACTGAAAATTAAGGAGGGTATTCATTTGATTCTTTCTTCCTCTATATGCTCCTGAATTACACTTAACCCTCTTAAATATTCCTGTTAACAGGATCTACCCCATTTTGGTCGTAAATTCACAGTTTCTGTCTTTAGTGTTTCATTTTAAAGTATCTTTTGTCAGCATTTTGTCGGATAATTTAAATGTATGATGATCCAATTCATCCAATTTGATCGTTTGCGGACACAAAAGGTTTATTTGGGGATTTATTTAAGTGATAAATCAATATTCCACACCCCTTCTCTACGTAATGTAACATTTCCACGAGCCATGGGTTACATACCAATCCCAAACCCACACATGTTGGAATTGTGGCGTGGTTTTCCCCTTCGATTCCGTGAAAATCATTTGCATATTTCATAATTACGAATTATTAGGACCATATTTCCATTAGGAGGAAAACGTATTAAATGAAGGGGAAAGTGAAAAATTCCTCCCTGTGGAAATTTAATTTCTGAAAAAAAGGAACAATCTGGTTTGTTTGAAAGCTTTGAAAATGGGTCTTTTTTTATCTGCAGCTGCACATTAATGTGGGGGATTGTATTTCATTAAAATATAATATGGTATTAGATACAGAAATATGCATCCAATAGCACAAAGCCCTGTGAAGTGCACTTACATTCTGCCGCAGGCTATTGTATAATTCCAACATCAAGTGGAATTTCGAGAGGAAGAACCTGGGCTATGTATATTGGTACCTTTTGTACTGCAAGGCTTCCTTTCACTACGTTTAGCCTCCGGGATGTTTGGTGCATTAATTGTGACGAGATGCTAAAAAGGCACAGATCACGTTTCAACTCCCCCTTTTTCACCCCATTTCGCTTCAAGGGGTGAGAATTCCAAGAGCAGACTTAATTCCCATTTTCTCTCACACTAATTGAATGGTTTGCCACACCAATTTTCCACCAAGAAGGTGGATAAAATCTAATACGGAGGCACGTGTATAAAGGTGCAGTGCTCATCCAAAAAAAAACTGTTGAGGACCAAATGAAGCAGTAAAATCTCGTGGGTGGATGACAAAATTGTCCAATAGACCGCTTGGAGGAAATAAGACGAAGGAAATTTCTCTGGTAGTGTCGTAAAATCATGGCTTGATTTGAATTTTATGGCTGAGATTTTCGATGAAGCTGTCGCGATGAAAATTGCCTTTGCTTTCGCCAACCACTATTGCAACGTCGTAGGGGGGATCCCTATATGAAATTGGTATTCACCCCAAGGGATTGCCAACCCTTGTTTCATTTCTCGTCATGTTTGTTAGACATTCCAACCGAAATTTGCCAATTTTTTCCCCCTTGCACCAAGAGGCATGTTACAAAGTACTTGACCCAGCATGAATTCAGCAAAATATTTTGCTGAATTAGATTATGTACAGGAATGAAAAAAAAAACCATATTAAGGTAGAAATATATATATTTTTTAAATGATATTAGTGCGTGAAACAAGTCAGTTTGGAATATGTGGAGAAAAAGCAGCAAAGCAATTATTATGAAAGATTTTTCCTACCATCACAACATTTCCCTTTCCCCTTTTTTAACTGTGTTTTTTCTTTTTTCCATTTTCTTTTTAATAAAATTATATTCCATGTATAAGTGATATTAATTTTTAACGCCTGAAGCATGCAATATATAGCTACAGGAAATGACTCCACAACTTTATTGATTTCTTGAAAGCCATTTTAGCCATACTTTCACGTGCTAGAGATTCAAATTAATTTCCCTATGCTTTTCCGTATGCTTCATTAAACCTTTTTTTTTGGGAAATTAATTATGCAGTATTTTTTCATATTTTCTTTACGATAATATATATGAAAAATGGTCAAAAGGATAAACTGTTGACATGTTATTTCCATTTAAGTTGCTATGGCCGTAAAGGTGAGGCTCTGACCTCGTCTTCATTAGTGAATGAGTGATGAAGCTGTAGTGCAAGATGGCTGGAAAAGTAATAAAGAAAACAATAATACTGAGGTTTATGGGGTGTAGTGAAATTTTTGGTACTAATGTAGGGGGATACTTTGGAATTTTCGTACTCCATTGTACATACACATAGTCATAGAGCTTTAGCTATCAGCCCCAAAATATAATTAGAAATATAGCAAAAGGGGTGATAAGCACCTCTCTGTATCTAATGGTATTCATATAAGAGGCAAAAATAGTGGGGGACGAGCACACTTCAGCCTAATTGGTGTTTGCGATACAAAATACCTTTAATATAATTAGTAAATTTGTATGCGACGCCGTGCTGGAAAATATTTCTTCCAACTTTACATTCTCTGTTTGCCTGAAAAATTCCAATGTGGTTGGAAAATTGAAAGTGTTCCTGAGCACGGCAAAATGCCACAAAGGAACAGGGATAGGGTGGAATGCGGTAAAGGGGGATAGAGGGTTGGCTGTGTGTGGATTAATGGAGTTCCAACTATAATAGTCATGTAAGTTGGGAAGTCAAAAGTTACGTGGTAATTGCGCTCCGTATATGAGTTTTTCACATTTTGGGGAAAAACTTTTTCAACCAACCCTCCCCATCATTCTCACGTACGTCTAACCGTGCGTGCTACATCACATGATGTAACACACAACACCGAGAACTCTTGAGCATGCGGCAACACATTGGCAGGATAATCACTTTGTCTTTTGGCACGCAATTCATAAGCAACATCTTGTTCCAACACAACCAGCTTTTGGGAATCCCCCTGAGAGAGCAACGTGAATGTCTTTTTGGCGAATTCCATGCGGGAGCATAGTGGATTTGTCATGAGGGGATGAAATGTTGGGGAGAGAAAGTGCACAGAAATCCCTTGATAGGTGAAGAGTGGCGAAAATTATTAATCTAACACCCACGGAATCCATTCCCAAATTGTCGCTTGAAGTTGAGATATATTTCTATGTGGGAAGCAATGGGAAGTCTTTTTAATTCGATGTGGCAGTCCAACTGACTGGGGAATTTACTTCCCGTCAAATCAACTTGTGTTACATTCATGGGAATATCTCTTCGTCATTCGGGAATTATGTGACTAAAGCTGTTTGACTATACTACCCTTATGCAATCCATTCTAAGGGATGATTGTTGAGCAATTAGTTGCACCACTTCTTCCTTTGGGACGAAATTATCTGAAGATTTAATTTATTATTAATTGAGACAAAAAAAGATTTTCTTGTTATTTTTTTTTGTATTTCATAAACTTTCATTTATCTTTTTTTACCCAACAACTTACTTTAATAACTTTTTCCAGAACTTTTTCAGCAACTAACTATGAATAAAATCGAGTAAATTTGCTGGTGTATGAAAAATATTTCAAGTAAACCAACTTTCTCTACACTTGTGCTAATAGGATATCTTGCTTTATAACATCTCATCCATCCATGAGCCCTTTTTGCCATTCCCTTTTTTTCCCATTTCACGTTTCAGATATGAATTTTGATGTAAAAGTAAATAATAATATACCCTGAGAGGAAAGTGGAAAAATGTTAAATTCCCTCGTGAATCCCCCACCACCCAGCTCCTCCCTGATATTGGGAAGTGCATTAAAACTCTGGCAAATATTTATTTTTTAACCAGGAAATTCCAAGCGTTTCTCCCATTGAGTATTATTTTATCTCGTCATCCCTAAAATTGGACATTTTTCGCATGTGAATTGCAGTTTGTTTTTCATTTCGTATCCAAAATTATCTACATTTTTCAATCTATCTCTCTATATTTTCCTCCACATGGTCGCTATTTTTTGTGTGTAGGTACCTTCATTTTCCGCAAATACCCGCAATCGAACATGTGTTGGGGGCGTGAAGTGACACCAAAAATAAATACTTCACTTTCCCACAGAAAGCCCTCCATTAATGGGCCATTGAGTGACAGTAAAGAAGACGAATGTGGAGGATTTTTTTCCTATCCACCCCCACAAATCCTTTTTTCGGTCGTTTACGTGATTTGCAGCCCTGCGGATTTATGTGAATTCACAATATCTGAAAGTTCTATAAATTCTCAAACATCTATATGTCGTGCGCATCTGAATTCGACCTTTTATATGCAGAAAAAATAGTCACGAAAACCTCTTTTTGCTATTGTTTCTATATATATTCCATTTTCCGTAAGAATTGAAGGGTATGCAGGGAAATATTTCATTCAGAATACTACTGATTTAACCCCATGGGTTAATAAATTTTCCACAAAGTCTAAAGAAGTCACCGAACTTTTAGAAATTGTTGAAACTTGCACAACATTGCTCTTTCCTCGAGGAATAAAAATACCTATATATGTTTTAAGTGTGTTGAATTTTGTTGGTCAGAAAAAGGAGAAAAACCTCGGGATGATGGTAAGTAAAACTAAATAAGTAAACAGATTATATTAGATTTTTTGCGCAAGGTAACATACCCTCCAATCTTGTTAGGTTGCTTACAGAATTTTCTCATGACTGTATAAATTTAATAATAAAAGTCTGCGGCATGTTTTGAGCTTTTCATATCATTTTAAACTTTATTAAATTTCTACTTAAATAAAATTTTGACCCAATTAGCTATGCAGAAGCTTGTTCACAGAGGAAGTCAAAGTGCTTTTCCCCCAACAAGCTCCTCTCTTGTTGTTCCTTATCAGGAAGCGCGCGCTCACTTCTCGAAAACTGAAACGCTGCATAATAAAATTTATCTTCACTTTTGGAAAATGCCAACGATATACGTGCAAGAGGGAAAACTTTCAAGAGAGAGGAGCTGTTTGAGCGGCACAAGACTTAAGGAACACAATAGTTCATAATTTCAATGTGCAAAATTTATCGTTGTATATACCCTGCCGAACAGGGTGAAAAGACGGTAAGGGGATGGCGGGAAAATGCTTTTATGGAATTTTGGAAAATTGACGATGTCGCATGTGAAATGATTGTGTCTCCATTTACATTTCCTTGGCATTATATGCTTAAGTTCTATATGGGAGTTTTAGTGGGAGAAGGGGGGTTAGTATTAGGGATGGGGGTAAGGGGTTGGTGTATGAATAGCTATACCCTCTGGGGGATTTATCATATTAAATGGTTGTCGGTTATCAAGTTCATATTTCCAACCACGTACAATCTTTTATGTTGATGTCGTGCCTTTGACATTTATTCTAAATATTGCTTGTGGGCCGCCTTGGAAGGCCATTAGGAGACGCAAGTTTTGCAGTGTTTCACCCCCGTATGTGGCACCCTGTGTCTGCTTGGAATAATAAAAGCCGCAAAGTAGCAAATTGTTAAATTATTCACGGAAATTTTTCAACGACTATAAGGTGACTTTATGATGGGGTTTTTTCCCCTCACCGTCATTCAACTCACCCACCCCCGTCCCCCCGTGCAAGGTGATATATTATTAAAATGAATGGATTAATTTGCAAATTCATGAGTTTGTGGGTTTGCAACATCATATTAAAGTTTGTCGATTCGTTTGGAATCAAACCACTTTTTGCCTTTCAAGAAAGCTTCAACAGAGATTTCACAAAGTCCTGCCATATCGTATAAAATCCCCAGCATGTGTTTGCTGAAGGATCTTGAGAATGTGTGTGTGTACCTTATTGAAAGTTCTTTCATGTAAGGAAATTTGATGAATATTGCTTGAATATTTGATGCAATATTTGCTGTTATGGCAGCATATGGGTTGAGGGGAAGACGTTTCAGTATAGAAAGTTGCTAAATCTAAGAGGATTATTGAAAGGCTATAAATTTCATACAACTGTCTCTGTTTTATTTACTTCATTTCACATGGAAAATGCTTTATTTATGCATTTTCAATCATTCCTTTTGAGCAATGATGTAAAAGTTTCCATGAAAAGATTGACATGAATGTGTATTATATTGTTAATAAAGTTCAGGAAAGTTCATTCAAATGAGTTTTGTACAGTATACAAAAGCTTCTTATAAAAAAGCTCGGAAGGAAGCTTTTAAACTAATTACACCTTTTTCCCATTTGAAAATCTTCTCAATCAAGTGATTGCCCTTACTTTTTTTTCCTCTCCATTTCGATCCGATGTCCAGTAAGAAAGCTTGTGAGGAAAAGAAAGTAGGTTGAATAGTCCAAACTTAAGAAGGAAAAAGTATTATGTAGGTACAAAAAAATTATGATGAATTACCTTCTTGCGTTTCCTTGAATTTTCTCCTCTATCTACATAACATGGTTTTACTGTCGAAAGTGAGAGATTTTGCAAATGAAAGGAAATGAATAAATTTATTTTAAAAAGCAGTCTAGACAAGTAAGAGAAAAAAAAAGTACAAGACAATTTAATTTTTGTGGCACAGGAAAACAATTTGTTATTCGTCTTGTGGATATGAACAAATTAAATTTTTCTCAACATGCAAGCTTCCTTTTTCTCAATCCCTCTGAGGAATGACATATATGCACATTTTCCCTATGAAGACAGCTATAAAATTCAAATCATATTCGTGATGTTGTGTCTTCTTGCACCAAAAGACATTTGGATTTACTCAAACCACCAGCCACAATACACGGAATGTCACCCACGTGCATATAGCTATCACGGAAGACGAAGAAGGACACAAAAGAGGGTCGTAATGTCTTGAGAGGGATAAAAGCTTTTAGCTTAAATAGTGGTTTAAGCCATATAGAAAACATTTTCATTTTTTTCCTCCTACACATCTCCCCAACCTCCCACATTTCTTTCCGTCCATCCACATTGGAAATATATTTTTTATTTATATTGTTATTATTATGTTTACTGCTCCCTATGGCAAAATATCGCGACCATTTTCTTCGTATAATTTCCCAATGATGAGCAATATGGCGTAGTACAATGTTCATGTAATTTCTTTAATCATGTTCAAGCAGAGTTGACAAATTTTTGCCAAATTGCTGGCTTTCGCAAAATTTTCTTGCTTTTCTAACTTTTAATATAAGTTTATTAACTTTTGCTCTTTGGGGAATTGCTGAGAAAGACAGTTTTGCGAATTAGAAAACTTGAATGAGGTCAGCTTTTCGAGACAACAAAGACATGCTGACTTAATGTTAGATATGAAATAATTTGAAAAATGTACGGGTAAGCTGACCAAGCTTACGAGAGCTGTGTTTCTTTCAGTGTACCAATTTTATGAGAGCAAACTATAACGCAAATTCATTTAAATACGCGCAAAGTCGAGAAAAGTTGAAAAGTCATCCCCCAAGAAATCTTTAAAACGCCATATCTCGGGAACGGCTCCATAGATTTTCGAGTTTGAGCTATCGTTGGAAAGGTCTTAACCTCAACTATAATATATTAAAATATGAAGTAAATCGATAATGGCATTTTCGAAAAATTCGAGTTCGAAATTTTCGAAAATTTTGATTTTGACTTTAGCGCCTCTCGCGGTCATTTCTCGAACTTGTAATGTTCTAGACATTTGTAGGGCTTCACGAAACCTTTCATTTGCACTTGAGTTGATCAAAATCGGACTTGTAGAACCTGAGATATGACATGCCAACTTTGGAAGGCTATATCTCGAGAACGGCGACATAGATTTTCTTCATTTTTGGCATGGAGCTAGATAATATGGTCAGCTATAACATATCAAAAAATGAAGCAGATCGATAATGGCGTTTTCGAGATATTCATCGAAAACTCATCGAAAATTTTGTTTTTGATTTTTGGCCCCCTAGCGGTCACTTTTGAAACTTCGTATGTTCTAGAGAGTTGTAGGGTTTGTTGAGAGCTTTCATTTGAGCCCGGGTTGATCAAAATCGGTCAAGCCGTTTTCGAGTTATGGTCGATTTTCGATGAAAAATTGTGGCGGCCATATTGACTAAACGGCTTGACCGATTTTCGAAAATGAGGTATCGTTGGAAAGCTCTTGATGACCCCTACAACATATCAAAATTTCAGCCCTCTAGCTATAATAGCGGCTGAGATATAGCGAAAACAAAATTTTGAGGTTATTCAAAATGGCGGACGGTGGGGAGGGGGGGTGGATTTGACCTCATAATCGGATGTCTTCCGGTCGATATTTAAACTTTGCCGTTTACCGCAAGTCTCTATCTATTACCGTTCTCTTGCAATATAGCAATAGGTTCCGGCCGGACGGCCGGCCGGACGGACGGACGGCCGGAAAAAAAAATTTTTGGCGCATACGTTTTTTGGAATGTGGGGACCCTAATTCGTGCTCATCCCAAGTTTGAGCCCGATCTGACGACTTTCGATTTTGCTCGGTACACAAAAGCTGTGTCTGAAAGAAACACAGCTAATTGCTTTTTTGCGGTGGCTCTGGTAAAATGGGTCAAGCAAAGGATTTTTGGATTTTTTTAAATTTACAGCAAGATAGGACTGAAAGATCAGCTCTTCTATTTTGAAGCTTGTCTGATATTTAAGGATCTTTAGGATAAATATTCTATAAAAATTAATGAAAACTCCTTTTAGAAGATTTGGAACATAAAGAAATTTGAATATTTAAATCAAGTATATAATGCAGAATTTCTTTGATTTTGTGAAGATAAAACGAGCTCCACCCTTATGCAGATTTCAATAAAGGGGCGCTTTCAATGAAAAAGAAAATATATTTTAATAAATTTAACTACTTTCTCGGAATTAGATTTCAATGCTCTATTAAGAGGCAAATTTTCTTGTATTATGTATTTCAGAATTTATTATTATAATTTGACTAAAACAGAAGATTTAATTAATTCGATTCATCAGATGAATTCACATCTTCGTGTTGTGGCATTATTACCAACCAAACCACCTCCCCTATTTCAATTCATACGGAAGAGACACATAATTTAATTTCTTTGCCACACATTCCGTATGAGAGTTGTGTGACTAGATCCCCTAACTCTTCGATATAGCGCCCCCCATTTGCCTGTCTCTCAAAGACTCGAGTAGCGACGGAGGCGGGGGGCCAAAGAGAGAAGAGCATATAAATGTAAATTACTGGTAATTTTCATCGGAATTAACGACACACACAGTAAATTTAAATCACGACATACTGCCAGTGTTCCTCTGCATTTGAATCCCCCATTCAGGCTACCACACACTTGTGGGTGTGAGGGGGGGTGGGTGAAAAAAAATTTATATGAAGTCACCATCGGGATTCATCCTGAGGTTTGCACGGACCTCTTTTGGATGCAATAAACTCCAATGGTATGTGCATATTGCCCAATGAATTGTCCTCATGCTTCCAATCATACCCAACTGGGTGGGATCTACCCCCTTCTCACAGGGTGTTTGGTAGTTGGACAATTTCAATGCGAAGTGCATAAAGTCCCCCATTAAGAGCTTCCGAAGTGGACGTTATTAAAGTGTTGGGATTGTCGTGTGTGAAACATTTAGATTATCTGGAGGGTGGAATTAACCATTGTCCCTCGAAGCTACCTATCATTGAGTATTGTTCTGCATCCAACTTTAACCCCTCAAGGGATTGTCAATGTGCCTCGTGTCCATTTCACCCGTACGTCAGTTATTTATATTCAACATATTCAACGTAATCATTATCTCGCTCGATAGGTACAATTTTCCCCATCTTGGTTAGTCGATGGAGTAAAACTGATGAATTCTTTTGTGGCAAATGTGGAGAAAAGCAGGAATTAGAAGAAAAAAAATAAACGTTTATTTTTGTTTCGATTCTCTAATTTTTAAAAAGCTTTAAGACACGCATTAAGAATTTCTTTATATACAGCAGAAACATTTGATCTTTATTTTTAAATAAAAGAAACCGTTTATTCTTATGGTTTAAGCCTTTTTAGCTGTGATTCTTTCGAAGAAAAGAATAGCACAGCTTCTGTCTACCACCTAAAATGCAATGTTGTCCGATCGGGCTCAAATTTGGTATGAGCACGAATTAGGATCCCCACATTCCAAAAAACGTATGCGCCAAAAAAAAGTGTCCGTCCGTCCGTCCGTCCGTCCGGCCGTCGTATAAGGCCTAATAACAAGAGAACGGTAATAGATAGAGACTTGCGGTCAACGGCAAAGTTCATATATCGACCGGAAGACATCCGATTATGATGTCAAATTTTACCCCCCACCCCTCCGTCCGCCATTTTGAGTAACCTCAAAATTTTGTTTTCGCTATATCTCAGCCCCTGTAATAGCTAAAAATCTGAAATTTTGATATGTTGTAGGGGCCATCAAGAGCTTTCCAACGATACCTCATTTTCGAAAATCGGTCAAGCCGTTTAGTCAATATGGCCGCCACAATTTTTCATCGAAAATCGATCATAACTCGAAAACGGCTTGACCGATTTTGATCAACCCAGGCTCAAATGAAAGCTCTCAGCAAGCCCTACAACTCTCTAGAACATCCGAAGTTTCAAAAGTGACCGCTAGAGGGCCAAAAATCAAAAACAAAATTTTCGATTAGTTTTCGATTAATATCTCGAAAACTGTACGATAGATTTGGATGAAATTTTAGTATGTTATAGCTGACTATATTATCTAGCTCCATGCCAAAAATGAAAAAAATCTATGTCGCCGTTCTCGAGATATGGCCTTCCAAAGTTGGCATGTCATATCTCTGGTTCTACAAGTCCGATTTTAATCAACTCAAGCGCAAATGAAAGGTTTTGTGAAACCCTACAAATGTCTAGAACATTGCAATTTCGAGAAATGACCGCAAGAGGCGCTAAAGTCAATATTTTGCATATCCAAAATTTTTAAGTCTAAATATCTCAAATACTGTACTATGCATTTCGTTAAAATTTCAGTATGTTATAGCTGAGGTCAATACCTTTCCAACGATAGGTCATTTAAGAAAATCTATGGAGCCGTTCAGGAGATATAATGGTTTTAATATTTTATTTAATTAATACGCAAATTCTTAGGCGCCCCGCGAAGCGGGGCACCTTACATATAAGGTATATAAATATAAATGTAAATGCAAAGTAAAATATAACGGTAAAATATAAATATATATATATAGCTACATGGTACAGATTAAGGAGAAAAGGGAATGTACATGGTAAGTTTCACTTACGGGCTGTGATTCTTCCTTCAGAGGTCAGTCTGAGTGTGATATATGATATAAGTTTGGTGGTGCAAACTCTGGGGAAGGATGACTCGCGCCACGAATCACAGCCAATGCGCGAGTTAGCCTTCCCCCAGAGTTTGCACCACCAAACTTATATCATATATCACACTCAGACTGACCTCTGAAGGAAGAATCACAGCCCGTAAGTGAAACTTACCATGTACATTTTTCATGTCACCGCAATTTTCCATACAGTTCGAAAACTCTCTATACCACCGCGTGATGCATTTGCCGTACAACACGTGATAATTAATAATCCCCATTCGTATGGGGATCTCTCTCGCAACGGGTAGTTTGGTAGCATTTTTTCCCATATTACCAATCATCCGCAATGTCGCGTCCTACTGTATGAAAACATATTGGTGGCAAGATGAATTTGTTTGCTGCGCTGCGCGCTGGCTGAAGTTTCATTTTTCATTCGTTCATACATTTTTGCGTTCACGTTCACATATTTATGTCCTGCATCTAAAAATAAATACTTTGCATCCAAGAAAAAATATTTTGCATGCAAAAAGCAATATCCTACATCCAAAAACTAATGTCATGCATCCAAAAATTAATGTCATACATACAAGAAAAAATGTCATACATCCAAAAATTAATGTCATGCATCCATAACTAATGTCATGCATCCAAAAATGAATGTCATACATACAATAAAAAATGTCATACATCCAAAAATTAATGTCATGCATCCATAACTAATGTCATGCATCCAAAAATGAATGTCATACATACAATAAAAAATGTCATGCATCCAAAAATTATTATATTAATTTCGTTAAAAATGTCATCTTATTTACCCTTAAAATCATGTTAGACCAAAAAGTGAGTAACTATGCTGCTTACGTTCATTCTTACGTTTTTGCGTTCATCCATACATTTTTGCGTTAAATCATGAGTTTTTGAGTTCACGCTTGCGTTCTTTCTACAGTCAGGTATTGAAATGCTTTTTTGTTATCAATTTAATAAACATATTCTTTTAATAAAACTTCTTTAATAATCGTTTAATTCTCCTTACAACAATTCTTTTATATATGTTTGGATGGCTCTGGTGGGGCTAATTAACAAGAGGGGATGGCCCCACCAGGCCATCGAAGGGGGGGCACTACACTCCTCACCCCTTAGAGAAAGGACGAGTAAGTCCTTTTTTTTATAGTTTTCTTTTTTTTGTATATTTGTATATTGCTTATTGTATATTTGAATATTGTTTTCGTAGTCTATTTTATTCAAATGATTCTTATAAATTTATTTAGTTATTTTTTTTTTTTTTTTTTTTTTTTTTTTTCGAGTACAGTCTTCAATATATTTCTCAATTCTGAACTGTAACTACCTCAATTAACAATTAACCATTCTCCACTCGATAATCATTCTTACAATTCTTTTATATACATATATTTTGGATGGCTCTGGTGGGGCTAATTAACAAGAGGGGATGGCCCCACCAGGCCATCGAAGGGGGGGCACTACACTCCTCACCCCTTAGAGAAAGGACGAGTAAGTCCTTTTTTTTATAGTTTTCTTTTTTTTGTATATTTGTATATTGCTTATTGTATATTTGAATATTGTTTTCGTAGTCTATTTTATTCAAATGATTCTTATAAATTTATTTAGTTATTTTTTTTATTACTTATCGATTTTCATTTAAATTTGTTTTTATAGATAGATTCATAAATTAAATTTCATTTTAAGCTATTTATTATTTGAAGTTTACAGTTTCATCTTTCTCTATTTTAATTATTTATTTATCACACATTTTCAATTTTTTTTTAATAAGGGGTTTTATTTATTTATTTTATTTTATTTTTTTTTTATAAGAAGTGGTTTCCCCTCACCCCTTAGAAATCGAAAGAATCACAGCTAAAAGGAGTGAATGAGGAAGTTAAGAGGAAATTAGATTTTTTTGAATATTTTTTTTTTCTTTATAAGATATTTTTATTTCGGCATATACACTATTTCAAATAGCCTGAATCTATTTGAAAAGTGTTTATTGAAAATTTTATATACATAACGAATGAACGAAATTGTATTGAACAATTTCAGAACATTGTTCTTGAACTTTACATGGCAATTCCTGCAACATAATCAATTTTTTTTTAAAGTGGGCACAAGTTCATATTTTTGTATCTTTGATTAATAAGCAAAATTTTTAATTGTTTTCTTTTCCGTATTGAATTTAAAGGTTGACCAATTTTTTTGTTTAAGTAAGCAAATTTTAAATTTATAATTTTTTTGTTATTTACCATTGATTTGAGGCTGACCGAGTTTTCTTTTGTTTTTGTTTCTTTTTTTGACTTGTTCTAGTTATTTTTTCATTAACGCGGACTTTGCAACATCAACGATTTCCGCATTGCCAAATGTTTTAAAAATTTGCACTTGATTTTTCTTCCGATATTTTCTTATAATTCTTTCAATAAAGTATTTTTTTTACGTAATAAAAAGGGATAATCGAGGGTTAATTTTTTTGGAACATCGATAGAGATAATTCTTTTCTTTCCTTAAAATTAATTATTTTTGCACTTTGCGTGCTTGGCGCTTGCGGCCTTTCTTTGTTTTCTTAATTACTACATTGGTACCCTGGGGTCCTTTTTTTTTCTTAATGCTATGTAGGCAACGTGGGCCTAATTTCTATGTATTGTATTGGGCAACGGGGGCCTATTTCTTTGTAATTTCATCGGCGCAATGAGGGCCGGAATTTATGCATCTTAATCCTATTCGAAGGATTATCTGTATGGATGTTCTTAGGTATAAATAAATATTTCAAACAAGTGCAAAATTAATTATTAGGAGAAAATAAAAATGAAAAATGCGATTTCTTTTTAATTTTATAATGAAAGGAAATTAAACGAATTTAGAGAGTGAAAAATTAACTAGAAACAGAACATGTCAGCCTTTTTTTTTTGCAAAATTTGAATTAGAATTGGAATAATTCTTTAATCTTGAAATTGATATTCATTATAGATAATTTAATAATAATTATATAATTAAAATAATTTCTTATCTGAATGAAGCCCTAGATGCTGGTTGATTTTGTTGTTAATTGAGGGAGTCAATCTTGGAGCTCTGCGTCTTGAATTCCTTTGTAGCTCTGTAACGTGTTGTTCCGTTGCGATAGCCCAAGATTCGTCTTCTTTGCCTTTAGGTTGATTATGTTGCGCCAATCATCTATTGATCCGGTGGATCCAGAAAGTCCTGCACGTATTGAATTTGTCATCCTTCTTGGATCCTCTGCTCTTCTTGGATCCAGCGCCTTTACCAGTGGATCAACACCTTTCACTTGATTTCTCCTTCAGTTCTTTCACTTCTTAAATTTTAATTATTTTACAGGGTGGCGAAACTCATCACTACTTTTTCTTCATCACTTTTTCAGCATCACTTCACTTTATTTTTATTAATTAATTTATTCTTTTTTAAATAGCTTGGAGGATCAACGAGGGTTTTCCTCGTTGTCCTCCCGGGCGAAAACACCAGTGAAATGCTTTTTTGTTATCAATTTAATAAACATATTCTTTTAATAAAACTTCTTTAATAATCGTTTAATTCTCCTTACAACAATTCTTTTATATATGTTTGGATGGCTCTGGTGGGGCTAATTAACAAGAGGGGATGGCCCCACCAGGCCATCGAAGGGGGGGCACTACAGTATTAGTTAACGTCACATGGGATGTACTCTTCTCACCCATTAATAATAATGAGCGGAAAGAGTATATCCCATGCGACGTTAACCAATACCTGACTGTATACAAAAATTGCAAATCTTGCGTTCTTGTTTCACTTTAGACCATTTAATCACCTCGATGTTCTGAAAGTTTCATTTAATAAATAACAGATCCGATTATGGTGTGTCAGGAGCACCAGTAGCAAGGTATTTAATGTGTAATTATAAATCGGCAGCAGGTTTAATCAATACGTTGACCCCTTTTTTGAATTACAGCCTCACAACATCTCTCTTAAATGAAACTAAATTGAATTTCGCGTGATTAAACAACAACGACAACAAGCTGTTAAACTTCTGTTAATAGTGTTTCATTACAATATCAGTTTGATTAGATTTTACTACCTAACAATAAAATGCTAAATACATCATTAACTGGTGATTAAATCCATGTTGAGCTTGTAAACAAAGGAAAAAGGACATTAAATTCATTTCATTTGGAATAGTTTTATTCATTTTATTTTCCTCCCCCAGACATTCTGCACTAATTTATCCAAAATTATGCGTCTGGTGCAGACACGAAAGAATTCCAAAATGAAAAAATATATATGAGTGGAAAAAAAAGAGTTAGATGGATTTTCACCAACACCCCATTAGGATGTGTTCACACTCTAAGAGATGGGAATAATTGTGATGCTGGTGGGCGGTTGGGGGGAGCAATTAAAACTCTGTGCGAAATGTAATTATGGAGATTGCCATCAAATGGCCAATTGTCGCTTCTTCCACTCATCCGGAGAGCTTCTTTTGCACCGCACCATCATGAATACCAGAAGGAAGAAAATTGTTGCGATAAGTAATGAAATAATTCATTTCTCCTAAGCACACACGCACGACTTCATAATAGACCATACCCTATATTGTTTCCCTATATATTTCAGATAGGTCCACCACCCTCCTCTAATTTCAGTATCCCATTATATCTTCGATAGAGTCTCATATGGGGGTGTGGGGTTGATATTGTTCGCAAACACACTGCAAACTGGGAATGAAGTGTAGGATGTTTGGGCGCTCTCTCAATATATTTAGAGAGATATACCATATGTGGAATGAAGGGGTTGCTCTGGGGCGTTTGGGGCAGAGAAACAACTTATATACATATTGTCTCTAGGAGTGCGTAAAGGCATTTTGTGGCCTTACTCCGGTGCATTAGATAGGGGGTAGTAAGGTCTATGCATGCACAAAGGCAAATAGAAAATGAAAATATTTACTAAGCATATCTTGTAAACGAATCAAATTGAGATATGATCTATCTGTCTATATACATAGAATTAGAGTAAATGAGTAAAGTACTACGAAAGTATAAGGCAGGTAAATTTTTAAATATCCCACAAACCGCCTGATAAAGACCTGCAGAATAGACAAAATTAAATTGTAGAATATTGGATCCTTCAGCCACGAAATCTTCAAAATTTTAGGAATTTGTACTGAAATTTCAGCGATATCAAAGATTTCTTGGTCGCAGAATGACATTGCATACATTTTTGTCTTAAAAAATATATAAATATCATAGATATTTTGTAAGCGAAGTAAACGTAATGAACATAACCTCAAATTTATTTTTTTAGTTTTAAATTGTTAACGTCTTTTTCGTACAATTTAATTAAAATTCCTCCAATCGAAAGGGATTGAAATCAATTTACTCCATTCGTTTAAAATTTATTGAAAAGATCAATCACCATGTCGTAGAGTAAACGCTTTACATCAGCTGCTATAACATAATCAAAGTGGTTAAAATTTTCAAAATTAATTAAATGCTTCAGATGCACATTCGGAAGCATTGAGGTTAGTTTATCTACGTCCGTAACGTTTACAATCCAATCATTGGCTGCGTAATGGATGACTGTTGGTACATGTGCCCTGTAGAGTTTGTAATCCGGAGGATTAAGCTGATGGTACCGTCGAAAGTTCTCAATGGCTCCGAAATCGTACTGCTGGAAACCATCGGAAATAGCCAGTTGGCAGTAATGGAATCCTTGACGGGCAGACGAACCAGCTGGCATATGACCCAAATATTGTGGCAAAATTGTCTGAAAAATAAATTCTATCAACGTTCAAACGAATCAATCTTTAAACTGCTCAAAACTTACTGAATTCATTTGCTTGGGATCGAAACCTACAACAAGGAATAGGCTATTTTTACAAATGTAAGCAACAGGAGATGTTTCACTGCACAGCAACTGCGTAGAAGTTCTGAGCCAATCAGACGAAGGCATAAATTCATAAATTCCAAATGTTGCAAACATCATTTCAACTGCAGGAAGATTCTGGGCGAAGGCTTGAACAATTGGAGACCTAGGATTAGCCATAAAGGCTACTGGAGCAAATGACTGCATCATGATGATCTTACTGTTGTACTCTGGACGCTCCGACAGTAACACCCAGAACGTTGTTGATCCTTGTGAATGACCGCAGTAAAATAAACTGCTCTGACCAGTAACATCCAATATGTAGTCTATTGTGGACGGAAGATCGTAGATACCGATCTCGTGGAAGGAGAATAACCAAAAGTCTCGATTTTCAGGATTAAGTGAAATGTGACTGCGGGAGTATCGATTCCCTCGAGCATTGCTAAGCCAAACGTCGTAGTTTTGATCAGAGAGTAGGTACCCGAGTGCTAGGCCTGGTCCTAGAATCACCCAGTCTGCCGAAGAGCCGAGGAGACCGTGTGTAAGAAGAACAACACGTTTTCCGGGTTTTGGCGGGTAACGATCCCCACCGGAAATACGATGAAGTTCAAGGATGTAGCCATCTTTGGTTGTTACATTGTGCGTCTCTGCGTAATATCGGTATTTGTGGATCAATTCCACCTAAAGAAAATATGACGTTATTTTTTTTTTACTTACTTTGCTAATCAATTTTAGAAAAGGACGCCACCGCCATATTGTTTTCTGGCAAACCTTACAGAATTTAAGTTTTGATTAAAAATTAAGTGTTTAAAATTTAAAATATCATTTTTTCAATAAAACAAAGAGATTTATACTATTTAATTAAAGCGTTTAATGTAAAAAATCATTTTAGTTCAGATAAAATAGAAATTCAAAGAAAATTAACATTTGATACTCAACTGTTGTTAAATACGCATCTTCCTTGATGTCTTCTTGTGATCTCTGTCCTCTTACAATCCATGGTACACCCTTTATCTCCATAATCAGCATAATTAGTAAGATAAATTTCATTTTTCTTATCAGTCTTTTGAAAATACGCGGCACTTGTTGCTCAATATAAAACCTGCCACAGATGGCGCTCTTTGCAATATGAAGTTGAATTTATTTGTTTTGGAAAAAAGGGTTTCTCAACTAAAAAAAAAGTATTCTTGCAAATTGTGTTTTCAATGTTATTATCCTAATTTTTTATTTCACAAATTAGGAAAATTAAAAAAGAATATTTTCCTTATTTTTTTGAACTATTTACAAAGAATCGAAAGAATCTTAAATAAGCATTAACTGTTGTGACTTGTTGTTTTTGATTTTAAATTTTTCGACTTATAAACCTTTTTGGATGTTTCTTAAGGTGAAACACAAGTAAAACAGCATCTATGAAACACGTGTATGTGCATGGAATTGTATTTGTGTGCGTGTATGACGTGTGCCGGTGTGCGTAAAATGTTTCATTCACAAAGTGGTATCATTTCTCTGCATCAAAAAGCCAAACATTAGTGAAAAACTCAGCAAAAATTGCATAAATTGTCATATTGTGTTGATAAAAACATTCCCAATTGTCTATTGGTGCAAAGTGTAGTGGAAAAGCGAAGGAAAATTCCCGAGGGGTGGGTGAAACGGTTGCAGAAAAATAAGGTGAGTTGACAGGAGGCAAAATGGAAGAAGCTGCAACTCTCGTCAACATGAAAATCTCAAATTAATTTTTGTTATTTTATTGAGTTATTTTCTCAAAGATTTCTCGTGATTTTAATCTCGGTGCTTCTAATAAAATAATCTACGCGTTATCTTTCGCATTTTCCCCATTCGGGCTCTTTTATTTTATAAATTTCCTCTTTGTTATGCTTGAGGTGATAAAAAAAGAGCTCCGATAAGAGGGCAAAGGAGGCTGGATGGTTGTTATCAAAGAATAAAAAAAAAATACGAAAGGAGAGTTTATCACAAATAGTGTGGTGTTTGGTAAATAAAAAGAGGGTCGTGTGTGTTGTGCGACGCGTTCCAAGAATCGGAAAGTAAACAACATTTTTCCGTCCCTCCCGAAAATGGAAATAAGAAGCAGACAGCCCGACGATGCGTGCTCGTCGAACCTAAACCGAGTGTCTCAATAAATTAGCATTTTTGATATTAATTCAACTCTTCACTTTCCAGCCACAGCCACACTATCGGATAATCGCCGAAGGAAGCCGATTGATTAGTCCCCGCCACAGCTGAAGCTCCAAGGCAAGGTGGTTCTGCCTTCCCGGCAGTCTTTGGGCGCGTAGACACCACAATAGTGCTTCGCCAGGTAAAGAAGCAACACACTTTAATTATATTTTCTTCACAACGAAAGAACTTCCTTTCGAGTTTTCCTAAAAACTTCAACGTTGCTCTTATCAAAAATAACATTTTAAGCAATTTCTGCAATTTGTCGCGAAGAAAATTTATGCTGAAAAGTTGTGAAAGTTATCAGTTTAGTGTTACATCTTTTGGGGATCACGTGAGTTGATTTAAAATATTCAAAAAAAAAAAAAATATCCAAAATCTCTTGTTTCCTACACAGAGACATTCAAAAATATTGTCACTGCGCAGAGGAAAGAAAATTCAATTTCATTGTCCTGTGTGCTAAATAATTCTATGAATGATTCTGCGCTTAAAACGAAAACGATTTTAGCATGAAGAATAAATTTTCATTTAAGAAATTCGTTTGAATATTTTATCTAAAATAGTTTCAGACAGCTGGATTTCTTAACAGATAATCGAAAAAATGTTATTTTAAGGAATTTATTGCTCTCAAATTAAGTTTTCGAGCTTTGTTCATCAGGAAAAAATTGATAAATTTGCTGGAATATTTTCTTAAACGATCCTAAAAGTTAATAGAAAATAAAAAAAATTGACAAAATTCTTTCCTTTATGAATGAATAAATAAATTTAAAAAAAATGTAGCTTGATGTCGTACACAGAAACAAGACCGGCTAGAGAAATAATTAGGGGCTTTTTGAGTGTACTACCACTTGTGAGCCCTTTTTAGAAAAGATCTTTTTCTTTTGCATTTTTTTTACTCTCTATACTACTTTTATTCATGCTATTTTATATAGGGGAGACCGGTGTATAAAGGTCAATTTGCATAAATCCCATCAATCCCAGGATTCCCCAAGGGCAAGAAAATTTCTTCGATAGGTCATTCTTTTAGGAAATTTCCTGGCTTACAACCGCTTTTGTCTATATCCCCGGGAAATGTGAGTTTTCGAGCTTTGCCTGAATCCTTCCGCTTCTGACTTTTTTTAAACTCGGCGGGTAAATATAGTCACCAGCGGGGTAAATAAAGTCAGTGGAATTTTCCGACATTTCCAATGATTTTCCACGTGAAAGATTGATAGTAGTTGATAGCTAAACTTCTCACCTTTTAATCCGCTACAAGGAATTTCACTTTTTGACTCACTAAAACAGAGAATTTTGCGATTTTCTCAATCACGCCATTTTGCGACAAATGGTTGACAATATTTACCCCAAGAGGCATGTTTTGATTCAAACAATTGTTCTGAAAAATCATTAAAATTTAGTAAAAATACACCTTGGGAGTGAGAAAAATTGTCAGATTGGAAAATTGCTAAAAGAAAAGTATCGGAAAATGAGTTTTTCTCAATACGCAAAAGTTTGGAAAATGGGCCCAAAAGTTTATTTGTTTTTTAACTCCTAATGTACTGATAGGATATCCTCCAAATTACAGTCAATTATAAAAGGTTTGTAGGGCTTCTCATCCTAATTTTTTCCGATTAATAACTTGGGAGAAATTGCCATTTGAAAATCCAAACTGACTTTTTTTACCCCGGTTTCCCTTCCGGTTTCTTATTGAAAAAAAATCCAAAATAAACAATTATATTTGGGAGAAAATTTGCCAGTTTTTGCGATAAAAAGTAAACAGAAAATTTTATTAGATTATCGGATCAGCTTATCAAGAATTTCGCCGAAAAATATTGAATGCTTTTTTTTTTGATAAGCATATGTACATATATCATAAATTTTATTTTTGTCATGCCCTACAAATAAATATTTATGTGAGAAACTGTCAAAGAATTTAGGTAAAATATTATCTATGAGATGTGAAACTTATACTTATCGGGATATTGGGAATAAAGGAGCAAAAATTTAGATTTTCTTATTGTCACATAAAACATTTACTAACCGATAAATATGCTGAGTGCAGAAAACATAACAATTTAAATATTTTTGCAATTATTATTCTGAATGCCTCTGAATTTATGATATAACTCCTTATTATTTAATTCTTTTTAATTAGAAATAATTTATTAGTTTGGGTTATCTCTATAAATATTCCAGTACGTGATAAAAATAAAATTTTCACTTCACACACGACAAATGGCAGAAATGCTTTAAGAATTTTTGAAGAAGTTTCTTTTTTGAGACTAAAAACAACTTTTAATGTAATTAATCACAGGAATTATGTAAACAAAAAGAACTTTTTCTATAGATCTTCTTACAGAGAATTGTCAGCACAAAATGCCAGAAATATCCGTCATTTAGAAAATAAATTCACGAGATATAAATTGTTCTAAATTGAGGATGTTCGCCTCATTTCCAGACAGATTTTAATCAGGCCTCGAAAGCGGCATAAAGTGTCACCTAATGTGCAATAATTACTCCGGCTTGGGTTGTTCCCGCCAAAAATTGTGATCACATCTTGCAAAAATAGTGATAAGAGAGCCGCGAGTGTTTAGCTTGTGTGAGAGAGGTCACGAATGATATCAACGTTGACTCTTCTGCTCTAAATTGAATTGAATTTTAAACAAACAAAAAAATGGCATCGAGTGAGATTTTTCTCTACAACATCAACGAATATGCAACGATTGATCATTGTCCAACAGCTACATGTGAGGCTGTGTGCAATCTTGTCTGCAGGAAGCTGAAAGTTCAGCCAATTGTTGAACTTCTCTTTGGACTCCGGCCCTGTGGATCCCGGAATTTTGTTGCACCCTGTCAGCCTCTTGTGGCAAAGCAGAAATATGAGTTCCGCATAAGGTACAAGGTAAGGAGACTTTTTTATTTTTAATTATTTCAACAAATTGAACCCTAAATATCCTTCCTGATTTTGCACCTTTCATTTTCATCTCAATGAGTAGGTGATAAGCGTTTATTTAGCCTTTTTTATGACTTCCCGGTAGCCCTATATTGTCGGGAAATCTTTGATATTCTAATTAAGTATGTAGTGATTTATGGAAAAAGAATTTTTCAAACAGGTTTTCACATTTTCCCAGTATCTCCGTCATATGTCCCCATTCTCATGTTATTTTGCAAACTAATGCGCTATTTTGCATTTTAATGGAGAAATATGCTTCGATTGCTGACCAAAGCATAAAATTGTTATTATTTTCGATTCAACACACTGATAAAAAAATTCCTAAACACTTCAGGCTCGTCTATTGAAATCAATTTATACTTTATTTACACAGACTGAATTGTTTGTAAAATAAAGGATCCGGGATGAGGAGTATGAACGTTTTTTTTTTGTTATATCACACAGGGGTGAATAGGGTCAATGTATGAGGTAAATACTTATTTACATTTCAGAAGAAATAAAAACATTTAATTTAAATTCTAGAAACGATTTTTGTTATTAATTTTGAAGTACAAAATTGATAAAAGAAAATCGAGACAGAGTCCTTCACAGGCTTCAAATCAAATCTATAAGATTATATCGAAGCTTTTTTAGTAACTTAATAATTTATTCTTAGCCAAAGAATATTTTAATCTTCTGTTGGTTTTTCTCTTTTATTTCCGTTTATGCAACATTTTGAAGATATTTGTTTCCTTCTTCAGGCTTTGAAATTGTTAGAGAAAATAAATTAAATTCTGTATTCTCTTCAAAAATCTCATATTAAAAAACAATGACAATTAATTAGAAGAAAAATAGAAAAGAAACGAATAAAATCGAAATTTAAAATTAAGTCATAAATGCAAATTTCAAATGAATTCTAAAGTCATACTAAAATACTTCATTAGGTTAACAATATATGACTTCAAACAACGTTGTAGTTCGTTATTTATACTTCACGTGATTGTTAATTAATTGATTAGCAATTAAAAAGAGGTAATCTATGGATTTCTACACTCTCAGTGTTTTTTCTTCAGTTGATTAAAATCCATTATCTTAGACAACAATAGAAGTCACTACACTCAATGAAAGATCTCAATTAAAAAAGAGCACGCAATATTTTTTTTTCTTTTAAATATCGACTAAATCAAAGGATAGAACAACGCATATTCCAAACACACACACACACGCTATGAAATAATTAAAGGGTGATAAATTGTCCTTTTTAATTATGGAAAGGGGGAGTTTATAAACTTCATGGTATTATGTAGTGATGTCTTCCTTATGTCTCTCGGCATAACGTTAATATAATGATTGAATTTAAATATTTATACTTATTTGCGGTTTTACTTGGAGTTTGGTTTCAATTTTTCCGCATCGAGAAGACAAGTTGGAATAGATGTTATATAATGCATAAACTTAAACAGTAGGTTTACCTATCGACGCTCCCGATGATTATGAATCATACTTCTATGTTAAAAGTTAGAAATATGGTTCATAATCTACGGGCACGTTGCTTTGTAGGGGAACCTGGGGTAAAATGGTGAGTTTTTTGGATATAACTTTTCCTGAGTTCCATGGAAATATTTGAGTTTTCCTATGACAACTTTGAAGACAAAAAGAAGACAATTTCGTTCTACCTCAACCGGAAAATGCATTTTCAGTCCATTTTCCAAACCCTTGAACTTTCACCATTTTGTCCCAACTCTGGGGTAAAATGGTGAATTGCGGTTTTTTGTTCCCTAATCTTAATTTAATGAAATTATTTTAGCAAGCCACTGTAATATCTGTTGAGAATGAGAGATTTGTGTACCAATTAAAACTTTTTTTTTTAATAAAAAATACAAGAAATAAAAAAAAAGTTAAATTTGAGAAATTGCCTTTTTTATTTTTTTAGTTCATAAAAATACTAAAAATAGGTAATAGTGAGTGATTAAACATTCTAAATTGTATGTAATAGTTATACTGACTAAGAAATATATATATTTTTTAAAAACACCAAATGCACCTTTTTGCCCCAAGCGGTAAATTTCACTATCAATGTTCTACGGGAACACTCGGATTTTTTTTGTTGGAAAATTCAGATTAGATTCGTGTTTAGCAATAGTTACTCTATCTAAAAATGCATTTGGATCAAAAAAGAAAATTACAGAGAATTTCGCCAGAACTGAATTTGTAGTTGAGAGGTCAGATTAACTTTGAGGTTCGAAAACTTTGTTTTTCAAATTAAAGCCAAAATATTGGATTAATTATTATGAAATTATTATGAGATTTTATTTTTTTTTTCACATTCACGATTTTACCCTAGTTACCCCTATATCTACCCTTATATAAAATTCTTTTGAACTGTTTGTAAACTATTTATTATTTTAGTGTAGGATGTTAATAGTTTTCAAATAGGGACATCCTCTATATTTTCTACAAAATTAAATTATTATTAAAGATAATTTGCTTGTTATGTCAAATTGAAAGTATGCGGGGAAGGTAAAATTGAGCCGTAACGTACTTTAATCATTCACACAATGGAATTTTGTTTCTAATTGAATTTACTTTTTGAACCCTCCCTTGTATGAATTTATTATTTTTTTAATGAATAAGGGATGCGTTCTGTTTCAAGTGAGAGCTCTGTTATTTTGTACAATTTAAAATTTTTTAATGAATAAGGGATGCGTTCTGTTTCAAGTGAGAGCTCTGTTATTTTGCACAATTTAAAAAATTAAATTACTCTATTATATTACTTTTGAAACCTCTAATCAGTTTCTTTAAATAATTAATTTAGTATAATGCTTCCTTAATAATTTATTGATAGGTACAGAAAAAAAAATTCCTGACACGCGCATAATTTTTGTGTGTTGTTTACCAATAGATCAGCACAGCAACATGGAGCAATGAAAAGTTGTGATGAACCGAATTTGTGTGTTGATTCAAGTGTATTGTAAAGTGTTGAACAGAAAGATATAGTAACACCTTCTAAAATTTAATAAATTTGATACTTTAACCTTTAATACGCGCCAGAGATTAAGCAATAACACCGTCATAATTGGATTTACCTCATTATGCAAATTAAAATCTATTGATCCAAAATATCGTCACAGATTAAATATTATTGAGACCAATAAACTTGAGGAATGACACGTTAAGAAAGAAATTCAAGAGAAATCATTCGTTCATAGAGATTTTTCTTCCCATTTGTAGAGTTTTTTAGGTGGTGCTCTAGGGATAATTAAATTCTTTCCTGCTGTTGATTTTCTTTTGGAATTGCTTCTTTTTGCACAATCTCCTCCTAAATTACTTCCTTCATCTGTAAATATACCATTTTGCCAAGAAAATAAAAAGGAGAACAAGGAAAATTTAATATTTTATAACTTTGTAACATTTTCATTTATTAGCTACCTGATGTGACAAAGTTGAAGGACTTGGACAAGGAGTTGTTCAAGTATTATTTTAGTCAAGTTAAACATGACTTGTTGGAGAATAAAATCCCCCATTTGCAATATGAGGAGCATTCGAGAAAAATCATGGGGTTGGTGCTTACGGATATGTACCTCGAAATGGTGCAGAATAAAGTGTCACCGCAAGAATTGATGGGACGTTACAAGAGGTACGTTCCGAAGGTGATAATGAAGAAGTACACGATGTTGTTTGTGAAGCGTGCCATTAAGAAGGAATTGGATATGATTGAGAAATTCGATCATGATCCCTTCTACATTATTCAGTCGTACATTTCGGAGATCTCAAATATTGCACCTGAGTACCTAACGGAGGAATATTCAGCCAGTACACCCTATCTCAGGGAGAGAGATCAAACGCCCAAGAGGAATTCGTGTCCAGTTACGCTGCGTATATCGCCGTATCATGCGGATCAGCCGGGACTTAGAGTGCACTATGCATACAAGAATATGTGGCACAATATAACAATTGAGAATATGAGTGGTATTGAAATGCACAACCTTGAAGTGAGGATTATTACGCAAAATGAACGAGAGAAATTTGTTCTGACCTTCAAGGATCGCGATAGTATGGAATCTTTTGTTAGTTGCCTATCCGGCTACTATCGGCTCATGGTCAAATGGTCAGTTAATCTCTGTGCAGGCTATCCATCGCCGTCTCTTCAGGAGTTGGAAAAGATGCGCTGCCACGGGCCAATTGGCAAGGAATTTGCCTACAAGAAAATCCAATTGAACAGCAATGAGAGTGGATCCTTCCTTGTGCGTACATCAGAAGAGCAGTACGATGTCTATTTCATTGACATTGCTTTCCAAAAGGACGACTTTAGGACCTTTACTGTTACATATAGGTGAGTTTTCTTTTAGTATTTTCTCATTGAGATTTTTTTTAAGAAAAGAGTTTCAAAGAATTAGATGTTGGAACCGGTTGATCTTTTCGGTTAGATCGTATAACCGATTACTTAAACGGTTTTAATCATTTAACTGATTCATCAATTTTGATAACTAATTTGGATAATTGACGGATAAATGAAAACCTAAATTGAATCTATTTACCGATCCAACTCTTTCGTTTATCCGTGATCTAAAACTAATCGGATAACTTAACGTCTAACCGAACAAAGAACTTTGATCGTGATCAACGAACTAATTGAATAGTTATCCATTTAACAAATCAACTTTTGTTTAACCTTCATTGAATAATTTTTTGAATAGTTAATTGTTTTTTTTTAACCATGATCGATTATTTAATCTAATTTATTTGAACCAACCACAGTTGATTCTAAAATCGATTATCAGATATTCGAATAGAAACAGTCCTAAGTTTAACCCTTAAGGAGCGTAAGAAATCCAGCGGGTGGAATGATGTGAAAATAATTTTTAGGGGTTTCTTTGAGGTCAAATAAGTAATTTTTGACGAAAATGTCTACGCGTGAGCTTTTTTTGAATCTTGCTCACCAAATGTTCTGTGCTTTGAGTCCTTTTAAAATTTGTCTGAAAATGGACCTTATTTAGCGACCTTTGAAATTTCAGTACAAATTTCAAAGATTTTAAGGGTTTCTCGGTCGCAGAATTAGGCCCAATGTCAGAATTAAGTAATCTGGAAAGCTTCTAGATTACAGTCCATCATATTTTATTTCATAATACCCAAAAGCTAAAAAGATAGTTCGTTAGTTTGAGAATAAAACTAGCGAAAATGGCAATTCTTTCCGTGAAATTGACTGGTTAAGCAAAAAAAATAATGCAATTTTAATCATAAAACGCCCTCACGTTGCTAATTCCGATTGTCCCCTAGTACTTATTCAAAAGATGAATCTCCGACAAAATGCCTTCAAAAGTCAGGCTGAAGATTTTAATTTTCCTTTCCACAGGGATGGAAAATTTTATCTACTTAATGCAAATGGTGAGACAGCATTTGCAAATCTCTTGGATGCTGCTAAAAGCATAAATGTACCTTCGGAAAAGCACGTACGACTTACACTGTCGGAATACGATAAATCCTCGAAACTCCTGCTCTGTCGCTGTTCACCTGAACGTGCTGATTTGACGCTTGTGAAGGAAGTGGCGGAAATGCGTCAGGGTAAGGCACTCCTGATAAATGCTCAGCGTGAATTGCAATTGGATGAGAGTACGGAGGTTGATCGTGAAGGGGGTGTCCTATCGCGAATGCATGGATATTTCATTGTGAATGAAAAGAGCAAAGTTAAGGTTTCCCTGAATATACTGAAGCCGAGTAAGAGGGACTTCAATTTGGAGGCATTCATGCATATGGCGGATAAGTGGAGTAGCTTAAATTCACCGGATCTCATGAAGATGTATGGCTTTACGCTGTACCAACCCATTGCAATGGTGATGGAGTCTACGGGCATGGGGCCACTGAATAAGTACCTAAGTCGCGTAACTGTTACTGTTTCTGCCCTGCTGGACATTGTGTACTCCTTATTGAAGGCAATTGTGTACCTGCAAGATCACAATATGGTCCACAACAACATTCGCTGTGCTTCGTTGTTTGTTATGAGTAATAGTCATACGGATGGTGATATCTACGTTAGACTTGGGGATCCGGGCTTTCAGGCGTCGCTCTCGTGTCACGAGTAAGGAGAACTTTTGCTATCATTTGTTGATATTTTTCTAAATTTCTTTAATTTGTATCCTTTTTGTAGCATTCCGTGGATACCTCAGGAGTACCACAAAGGACTCGATTTGTCACGGTATGACCTACAGACGGATATTTGGGCATGTGCAACAACAATGTGGGAGATTTTCTCACGTGGCGCCTCACCACTTTCCTACATTTCATGCTTCAAGAATGATCAACCACCGAGGCTGCCAAAGCCCAAACTCTGCCCTGATCAGCTGTACGACGAAATAATGTGTCAGGGATGGGTTGAGAGGGAGTTACGCTTCAAGCCTCAGTCTGTTCTCATTAAATTGCACTGTATCAAGCAAAAGTCCAACATAGTCTACACAGATGTTGAAACAGTCTCAACAACGGAATCTCAAGCGAGTGGTATTAGTGCTGAAACGGAGGAGGTTAGTCTGCATCAGAATGGTGATCATTCAATACCCAGTTCAGGGGGTAGTGATCTATCTATTAATTCCGATCGGCACAATGGGCTTGTTAAGACTCCGAATGGCCTCCATCCCACCCATTGGTTGGGTCGCAGTGATGATGGTTTCTTTCCGAAAAATATTTTCAAGGAAAAGGACTATGAAATTTTGTATCAGGGACAAATTGGATGTGGAAACTATGGGAATGTTTTCCGCGGGGAGGTACACGAGATCAATGATTCAACGCACAGATTAAAGGTGGCCATAAAGGTGCTCAATATACCGCAAAATGCAAGCGGGATGGTTGATTTTGAGAATGAATGCAAAATAATGAAGAAACTCAATCATCCGAATATTGTGCAAATATTTGACTGTAGAACGGAAAATCCGAATAATGTGGAAATCGTAATGGAATATGTGGAAAAAAGTTCACTTGATAATTATCTCAAAATGAAGGAAATCGCCAAAGTCAAGACAGCTGAATTGCTGAGATTTGCCAAAGATATTGCCAGTGTAAGTAGCTCTTTATTTTCTTTTAATTTTAAATGATTTAACGTTTTCCATTTGATAGTTAAGGTGAAATGTTCTTTAAAAAACTTTGGTTAAAATGACTAAAGTTATTATTAAAACGGCATTTAACTTCTTATTTTAACTGATTTTTACGAGCTAAATTGACAAAAATTGTTCAATGAAAGGATAAAAATGCATATTTTATTTAAATAATTAAAAACAACATAAGTTAAAGAGTTAAAATAACAGAATGAAACAATTAATAAAGCAGAAGTTATTCAGTCAAGTAAAGGCGCTTTGCGCTTGAGGATAATTTTATAAGAAAAGTTCTCCAAGCTATGCAAATTCACAAAAAAAGCACAGCTCAATTGTGCATTTTATAAAACGTGTTGTCCATCCGCTTCGAATACCTAAAATGCTTCGAAGCTTCGAATATTTCAAAATTCAAAAAGCTTCGAAGCTTCGAATATCTAAAAATTACTCGAAGCTTCGAATCTTATTCGATTATTCGAATAATCGAAACATTTTAAAAACGAAGCAGTTCTTTTGCAGTGCTTCGATTTTTCCTAAACATATGAAAGCTTCGAAAAGTTCGATTTTTCGGAGCCCTAGTCAACAGATACTATAGCAGATTGAAACAGTCGATTTAACAGAATTTTAACAGTCAAAATAACAGAAGCTAGTGTCAAGAAAAATCGCCGAATTATATTGTTAAAAAATAATACTTGGAAGATATGAACAGAATGATTTAGGCAAATTCTTTCATCACTTGAATTGGTCAAAAAGGTACAAGTACTTCAGTGAAATTGAGAAAATGATTCAGTTAAATCACATGGCGCGAAGTGTTTTCAACATTTGAATTAGTCAAAATATTCTTTCACTAAATAGAATTGTCAAATATCTTCGCGCTATTAAATTAGTCAAAATGATCAGTTTTGACAGAAGTATAATACAGTACATTGATGGAAGATTTTGACAATTATTTCTGTTAAAATAACAAATGTTAAGAACAGAAAGAGATAAAAATGTCTATTTTTAAGTTTATGAATTCCACCATTTAATTTCGTCAAAGCGACCGAAATGCTTTGGTAAAATTGATTTAATAATTCAGTAAAATGACATTACAAGACCGTTTCAACCATTTGAATTGATCGATATGACTGAAATACTTAATTGAAATTGACTAAATAATTCTGTTAAATCACCAAGCCGTCGTTTTGACCAATTGAATTGGTCAAAACGACTGATTAACTTCAGTGAAATTGACTAAATAATTCAGTTAGAACGTATTGCGTGAGTACTTTAAGAATTTGAATTGGTCAAAATCGATAAAAAAATAGTTAAATATCTTTGACCAAATTAATTAGTCAAAATACTCTCGCTGAATAAAATGGTCAAAATAACCAGATTTTTGACCAAACTAAATTGGTGGAAGATCGTGATCGAAATTTTCAGTTAAAAAAGCTGAAGTATTTTTAACAGTGAATGAATAAGAATTGGTTTTTTCTTAATTAAGGGAATGGAGTACCTGCAGCTCCAGAAGATAGTCCATCGAGATTTGGCGGCTCGAAATGTTCTAGTCGATAGGAATGAGAGACTGAAAATATCCGACTTTGGTCTGGCGAGATTCGTCAACATCGACGGATACTACACGTGTCGTGATCTCGACAAGAAGGTCCCAATTACATGGTATGCCCCCGAAACTCTCTCGCAGATGATCTACACCGTCCATTCGGACGTCTGGTCGTACGGAGTGACGCTCTATGAGATCTTCTCGGGCGGCATGGATCCGTGTCTGCTGAAGGGTGAACAACTCAGTGCAGATTCTCTTCTCAAACTTCTCAATGATGGCGTAAGGTGAGACTTTCGCATAAATTCGTCATTCAACAAGAACTTTCAAACATTTTTTTGTGGTTTCCAGACTCCAACGGCCTCCGTATTGCCCGAGAAATATTTATGAGAAATTAATGTTGCCATGTTGGGCACAAAGGAAGACTCTACGGCCAACATTCACAACAATTCTCGATACAATTGATAAGCTTACGCCGGAGTATGGGGAAGAAGTTTAAAAATTGAATATTTTCTTAAGTTTTCATTGTAAGTGAAAAGCATATTTGCAGCAAAGAATCGAGCTTGAGAAGATTTCCCGAAAAGAAAAAAAGACTCGATATATAGAATATTATTCCAGTTGTATATCTTTTGTAAAGAATTCTTTTTGTTTTTTCAGTTCTCATTGAAAAGTCTTCTTTTTTCCACAACTTTTTTACAATATATATTTTGTATATATTTTTTTCGAAAAAAAAAAGAAATTGTGTTTACAAAATTTGCAAAGAAAAATCGATTTCAAGGATTTTTTCAATGTAAAGAACCACCAAAAGGGAGATTCTAGTGAAAAAATCCAATAAAACAGAGGAATCGGTCAATTTTGTGGAGAAAAAAAATGTTTAAACAAAAAGATGGACAATTTAAAATGTTTTTTTCCTGAGAAAGAGAGAAAAAAATAGAAAATAAGAGAAGGGCAAAAGCCCTGACAGAGAAGTTTGTAACATCTGTGGGATGATTCTATTAAAAAGTACATCTAAAAGTGTTAATTGTCGGGCACGTAGACTTCGTAGGCTTTGTAGCCGATTTCTTTTCCCGCGTATGGAATGTAGCAGAGCTTGTGCGATGGATGGACTTTGCCGATGGTTTGGGAGCCACGATGATTCGCACGACCAACGTAGAGGGTCTCACCCTTTTCGGACGTGCCACCCTGGAGGGCGCGTGGGGTGAGGTTACCACGCGAGGCGGGAATCCACTTGCCAGGGCAGTTGCAGAGGACCTCGTAGTGCTTAACAGCGTGCTCACGTCCACCCCAGGCCACGTAGCAGCATCGATGCGATGGGACCAGCTGTAAGTAGGATTAAAATTTTACACAAGCGCATAAATTTAGTGACATTATTACATTTTTTCTCTCTTTCTCTTTTCCCACGAAATTGAAATCATTGACTCAATTGCGTAGAATTATTCAGTGCGGGAGCTTTGGAGGGGAAAAAGTGCCAAAAAAATCTCAAAGCTCTTATCTATAAGAGATTTTTAATCAACTCATTGCCACTTGAAGCTCAAATAAATCGATTAATATATGACTAATAAATTGGCTTTATCCGGAATATTCTTACGCGAATAGTTTAAATAAATATGTTGCCCATTTTGTCAATAACAATAATGTAGTTTATGTTGGGAAAGAGAAAGAAAAAAAAACTCCTCTTTCATTGAATTCTATGTGACTTTAGTTGAAATTCATTTGTGTTTAATTAGCATCGATTTGAGTAAATTAATTGAAACTTTTTTCACGATTCAAGCGGCCAAATTTTTGTGTCTTACTCAAGGGGTGTTTATCTGGCGAATATTTTGGTTTTTAGGCAAATCATCCGAATGAAAACCAACGTTGACAGAAATACCTCCAATTATGAATGCCTGAGGAATGAGAAATAAAGCTCCGAAACGTAGCAAAGGTAATAAACGAGGAATTTTAACAAAAAAAGGTCAGATCCGCGTTTGCCTCCCACAACATAGAAAATTTGACCTAATCTTCAAAAAAAAAAAAAACAAAAATTGAACAACTCAAAACCGAAAAATAAAGCCAAAAACGTATTTAGGACTTTTTGGTTTGAATTTAGTATTTGTTGAGACCTTAATATACATATGTAAGTATATATTTTTTTAAGTTTCGTTCCTCAATCTATGTAGTTTTGGGACTAATAACCAAAAATTTATCGGCATGAATTGTTTTTTTGATACTCTTGTTAGCTTTTAAAAACAGGACAAATCGTTAAAAAATTAAAATATGAAATTTTATTTTGTTTCTTATGTTTTAGTTTTATTTTGTTCTTTGCTACGTTTTTTTATATCGTTGTTAATTTTTCAGTGTGCTTCATGCACATTATATTTCTCAGTAAATTCTAGAAGCTGGTCGGGCGGGGGTTTTAACCTAGGGGACATCAATTTTATATACTTAATTCACTTTTAGGAGCCATATTTGATTTCTTTTGCTTCTACTCGCTCTATTTTTCTCTCTCATATGTTTTCAACCCCAGCTTCGTTCTTCTCTACGTCTCAGGCTTTTCCTATAACGTTAATTCTTACTTTAGTTTATCTTACATTGCTTTTACTTACTAATTTGTTCTACCTTATGCTTTTTCTTATGCTTTTTCACAAATTCACTCTTAACGCTTCTTCTTAAACTCCTCAAGACCTTATGGCTCCTTATTCTTCTTCTTATTCTCTTTTACATCTAATCTGTTACATCATTCTTCTTCTTCTTATAATATGTGAACTTAAAATCTTATACTTTGAACTTAAGTGATGTCCCCTAAAATCTACCAATCGTATTATTCTGATTTTCTTTGTTTTTATTTCGATCGCGTTACTTACATGCGGACAGAGCAGCTTGGACAGCCCTCGTGACTGCCTCTTTGGTTGGTTTTGCAAAATTGTTTGATTGCCCCAATGAATCAATAATGGCTTTCTCCAGAACGGTTCCTTCGAATTTGACAGTGTTCCTGTCACCATAGTAAGTTACAGGTCGACTAAATGAGCTTGTTAAAGCTGCGGTAACGTATGCACGTACGTTGTCGTGTGCAGTAGTTCGTGTCAAATAATTAAAGTACTCTACCACATTGTTATAGTTTTCATCAGTTGCATTGATTTCATTGAAGCTTTCAAAAGCTTCTTTGCTTCCAAGAGGGAAGAGCCTTGGTGCTTCTATTGTAGAACTAAAATTTTTTTGGCGACATAAGATCTGATTCATTTTGTTTTGTGTCCTCTGCATTTCAAACCAACAACGGGCATTTGGTCTTGGTTTGTCCTCCTATCACCACTGATATTTGATATAGATCGCCTCGATCGCCTCGAACTTGTACTGGACCTACTTGTTACACTAGGTGTGCGTGTTACGCTTGATGCAGAAGTTGACTTTTCACTTGGGCTCTTTGGAGCTGATTGCTGAATCTCTGCAAGGCTCCGATTCACTCGTTACGAATCGAGACGGTTTGGCGATAGCCCTCTAAGGGCGTTCGTAACGATTGCCACTCATGATCTTGTGCATTAATGTTATCAGTCAATAAGTGTGGAACCTTTTTGTGGATCTATATCTCTTAGTCTTTCAACAAATCTTATGTCGTGACTTTTTTTTTACTGTACACTGATATGTCAAACTCTTTGACTTCACAAATAAGAATGTATCCTTAAATAAAAACTCGCAGCTACATTAGGTATTTTGTAGTATAAATAAGTTAAAAATTGAGTCAACAAAGACAAAAACTGAGTCATGATAAGATATTTGAGTCACAAATAGTCTCTTCTGGCGTCACAATTGGATAGAGCCTTTAGCCATTTAACCTTCCTTTGTATTATGAGGAGTAGGTGACCGACCTCAGAACTATATTTCCATTAATTGTGGCTTAGTTCTTAGAGGTATAAAACCAAGCTTTTGGAAATAAATTCCTTGCTTATCTGAGAAGATTGTGTAATTTCAAGTCAATCCGACAACCAGAAAAAAAGTTATTAAAAACAAGAATTCAAAAATTGGTGTAACGGCCAAATGTATTCTTTTTTTTCTTCTCTTTGACACTCTTTGTCCCTTTCTTGACCTTTCTAACCTCAAAAAACTCATTGAAAAATTCATCAAAATATCCATTTCAAAATTATTTTTGTGTTATAAAATGGACAAAAGACTTCTTAGAGAATACCAAGGAGTCTATTAAAGCTTATTTGATCGAGAGTTTGGTTTTTTGCGTGAAAAATTCTATGGGGTCGGTCACCCACTCTATAGTAATGCACGTAAGTGTTTTGGTTACGGAGGGTTAATGAAAAAAGGCTTTTTTTTTATTTATTCTCTAAAAGAAAAATTCAATTTGATTTAAGTTTTTTTATACTTGAATTACCATTTTTTGGCTTAGATTTATATTTGATTTTCCTTGGCGAATTATCCGAATATTAGTGAATAATCCGAATAATTTTGTCCAGATAAACTCCCCTTGGTCTTACATCAAACATAAAGTCCTTTTAGTTGTGAGTCTATTGTTTTTTTTAACTCTCTAAATCAATTGTAGAGAAAAGAAAACGTATTTTGATAAACTTTTGATAACATATAGCTGACTAATTTCTCCACAATGAAATGAAAACAATTAAAAGCCTCATGATTTGATAAACAAATCATTAAATCAAAATCTAGCACAATACAAGGCCTATGAGTCACATAAATCCACTGAATAATGAGGGTTGGTAGTCAAATAAACTGATAAGATAGTCTAGACATGATTTGTGAAGTTGTATTTTCTCTAAATTATAAAATAATTTGTCGGTTAATTAGCAATCTGAAGAAATATGCTAAAAATCAAAGGAAAGCTAGTTTAACCCTTAGACGCATTGGGTATCAAATGATAAATCGCGTGAGTTAGAGAGAGAGGAATATATGTACGTAAAATGAGCTTGAGAGGGGTAATGGAAGAAAATTCTTAAAAGGAATAATTATTGTGAAGCCCTCATACCTTTCCAGGGATCAATGCCCCAGAGTGTCGTGCACGAGCAATGTAGAGCTTTTCTCCACCAACTTCGTGGCCACCAATCACGGCACCAGGTGGTACTTGACCCTCACTGGCAGGCAGCCAGAGAGTGTTGCTGCTGCTGCCATGACTACTCGGAACTGTGTGAATCTGCGTTCCGATATTTTGTCCCAAATTCAGAGGATTCGGTATTTGTTGCGTGGGAAGAAAGGATGGTGTTGCGTTGATTGTGGTGGACGTGCCGTGGATTTGTGTTGGATTCTGCGGTGGCACATACGCGGGCAGATTGTTGGGAATTTGAGGGTAGAGGGAGTTGTACGATGGTGGTGGCTGACTCGTGGGGTCAGCATTGACATTGGCGGCAACAGCCTGATGGGGCGGACAAGTGGGTGTGGGTTGAATCGGTCGTTCGGCGCCATCCGCCTTGACGTTCCAGCCAACTATGGAAAAATTCGGAGAAACATTTCACTGCAGTGGGTATGTTTTTTTTTTTTAGGTTTTTTTGTGTGTAATGAATTAAACATAAATTGATTGAACTCTGTGTCCGTGATTGCGACAACAGTTTCCCGCGCGCGAGAATTAATTAATGATAAACCCCCCGAAAAAATGGCACAACGGAAATTGTTAATTTTTCGTGGAAAAAAAGCAAAAATTTCATCAGATTGGCAATATATTTCACAAGAAAAGTACTTTTTACTCATGAGGAAGTATGTGGAGAATGCAATAAACTACTCACTATTCGACATTTTAATTCACAAGAATTTATTATTAAGCATGCGCACACAGAAAAAACGTATTTTTCAATGCCAAATCTCCTGATGTTTTTTTTTTTTCAATAGAAATATTTCTTGGGGACTTTTATAAGTGGCTCACAGCTGAGAGATTCACGAACGTGCGATGTGTCCATGGACTATTCGCACAGTTTCAACACTGACACAATACTGCCGATGATTTCTTTTGCGTGTGCCGTACCGCGTCCAGCATGTGGCGCAATTCCAACATCGGCATCCCCACTAAAAGTTTATTTCGTCATATCATACATTGACTACATACAACGACGAATATGCTTTCAATACAACTTCTCACACTTCTTTCAAAGCTAAATGGGAGCTTTTGGGCGACTCCACTAGCAATGTAGAGGCACTTGCGGCGCGATTTTGGCCGCCAGAGGCTTCCAATTCACACGAAATGGGTGCTACAAGGCGTAGTAGCGATTTATGTAGGGGAGGACGGGGTAATTTGGCCACTTTGGGGGTTTTTGGAATATATCAAGCAAGTATGGTAGTATGAAGAAAACCAAATAGCCCTATTTTGTAGGAAATTTTCCGGCCTACAACTTCCCCATATAACACTTTTCTCTATCTCGATGAGAAATGGGTGAATTTTCCATTCTCTTGGACCCTTAGCTTAGTGTCCAAATTACCCCGAGCACGGGTAATTTGGACACTTTGGCGCACAAATTATTAAACATGAAAATTTTTGGACAATAAAAAAAATTTATTTTTTCGATTATTTTTTTGGAAGATAGGATATTTATCTAAGATTCATTTCCAGTAATTTGCCAGATAAAAATATTTAACAGAGCCTCAAACTTTAACATTTTCTGAACCATAAACGGACAAAGTCTAAAAAAGGCCATTTTTCAAATTATCGTAAATTTCTTTTTTTAGTTAAAAATTTTTATCCTACTTTGCTTATAATCTGTAAGAAAACATTAAAAGGCACAACCACAATAAATATCTTAATTGTGCGTCGGAAAATGTGCCGGGAAAACTCAAGTGGCCAAATTACCCCACTCCAATTTTCCGGATAAAACCATTTCCACAGGAAAATCTGTTTGCGATATCGGAAAATGGATGTCACTATCGTGTTTATGATGGATAAATGACCCTTAATGGCTTAAAAGTTAATTTTTAAGAGTTAAAAATTGTTCGAAAATGACGTACATTCAAAATGCCAAAAGCACTTGAAAAAGTGAAAAAATGATTTTTATCAAATAAAAGAAAATCTAATGATCGGATTTTCCTCAAACTTGGTACGATTGATTATCTCTATGGGGAGTAAAAACTGTGGGGAAATGGATTTTCTAGCATTTACCATACTTGAGATATTCCCATTAATGACTTTGCCAAAGTGGCCAAATTACCCCGTCTTCCCCTACGCACATAACTTGATACTATACATTTTGTGATCGACAATTTAGTTGTTTTCGACAGTATGTAGTCACGGTTGTGCGATCATGCGACAATATGAGGAGAGACTTAATCATTTCCTGTAATTTTTTAACAATTTACACAAATTACTTTCATTCTAAATAAATGAGCTTAGCTGATTTAAAACAATTGATAAAATAAAAATTTATCAATAGAAAATAAAAGAAAAATTAACTCACTTCAATAAATACTTTTATACACTGGAAAAGAATTTAGACGAGCATATTCTTTCCAACCTTATCCTTTTCTACGTATCTTCAGTGATGGAAAATTTATTCATATGAATTAAAATTTTCTGAGCTTGAACATCGAGCCCTTTTAATCAATTTTAATTCATTCCTTCATTTATTTACTCCAAATAAATATTCATGAATTATTTTCCAAAAAAAACAAGGTGAATTGTCAAAGGATCCGAATTTAAATTAAATCAACAAGAGCGAGATAATTTTTTATTATAACAAAATTTAAGATGAATCCTAAAAAATAGGAAGTTAATCCTTTCAGGTCCGCAATCAATCTAGCGAGCTGATTGAACTAAAAATATTTTTTGTGGGTTCCTTTGAGCTCAAATAAGACAATTTTGGCAAAAAATTCCAACACAAAAATTTTTGGTTTTTCGATCTTCCTGATCCTGTGAGTTCTTGGGGATGATCAGGGATTGTAAAGGCATAATCTTGTAGTAATTTGAACTCAAGGTTTAAAAATTGACTATACAAAATGAAATATTTTCAAAATTGAGTCTGGGTCAGCGTATGACCCAATGGACCTGAAAAGGTTAAATTAAACATCATGAGCATTTTTCTTAAATAAAATAATGAACTATGGTTATTTTATCATCTTATAGAATTGCGTCTATAATATTTAGGAAAAATAATAATCTCCTGCAAATTGTTCCGGAATATGTTGAAATTACATTCGTATTTTCAAGATAATTTCTAAATTCATCAGGTCTGGAAATTAAAAAAAAAGTAAAGTAGGTAGGGGAGACCGGGGTTAAAAAAGTCAATTAAGGGTTTAGAAAAATCTCAAAATATCATATTTCCCAAATAGATAAAGCGAAATGTATAGCTCATTTCTTTAGGAAATATACTGCCCTACAACTCTTTCTCAGATCATTTTGTTCTATCTAGCTAGGAAATACGATATTTTAGGCTTTTTCTAAACCCTTAAGTGACTTTATTAGCCCCGGTCTCCCCTAATATATTTATTAATTTTTTGTTATTCAGTAAACTTTTTGTACCCGATGAAGGGAAGGATTGTCTTCTAAATAGTACACGCTTTACGTTTTAAATGGTTATACATTTTTTTTATTTACAAAATTTTTTGAATTAAATACTAAAAATAAGTCATAAATGATTAAAAATTCGTAAATTAATTTGCCTTCATTGGATACAGATGATTTCCCTTAAAACACTAGGGGAGGACGGGGTAATTTGGCCACTTTGGCGGTTTTTGGGATATATCAAGCAAGTATGGTAGTATGAAGGAAACCAAATAGCCCTATTTTGTAGGAAATTTTCCGACCTACAACTTCCCCATATAACACTTTTCTCTATCTCGATGAGAAATGGGTGAATTTTCCATTCTCCTGAACCCTTAGCTTAGTGTCCAAATTACCCCGAGCACGGGTAATTTGGACACTTTGGCGCACAAATTATTAAACATGAAAATTTTTGAACAATAAAAAAATTTTATTTTTTCGATTATTTTTTTGGAAGATAGGTTATTTATCTAAGATTCATTTCCAGTAATTTGCCAGATAAAAATATTTAACAGAGCCTCAAACTTTAACATTTTCTGAACCATAAACGGGCAAAGTCTAAAAAAGGCCATTTTTCAAATTATCGTAAATTTCTTTTTTTAGATAAAATTTTTTATCCTACTTTGCTTATAATCTGTAAGAAAACATTAAAAGGCACAATCACAATAAATATTTTAAATGTGCGTCGGAAAATGTGCCGGAAAAACTCAAGTGGCCAAATTACCCCACTCCAATTTTCCGGATAAAACCATTTCCACAGGAAAATCTGTTTGAGATATCGGAAAATGGATGTCACTATCGTGTTTATGAGGGATCAATGACCCTTAATGGCTTAAAAGTTAATTTTTAAGAGTTAAAAATTGTTCGAAAATGACGAATTTCCAAAATGCCAAAAGCACTTGAAAAAGTGAAAAAATGATTTTTATCAAATAAAAGAAAATCTAATGATCGGATTTTCCTCAAACTTGGTACGATTGATTATCTCTATGGGGAGTATAAACTGTGGAGAAATGGATTTTCTAGCATTTACCATACTTGAGATATTCCCATTAATGACTTTGCCAAAGTGGCCAAATTACCCCGTCTTCCCCTACATAGTTTGTATAGGGTGAAATAAAGATTTTTAGAGTTAAATACGTATAAAATTATGTTTTATCGATCCCTTCAAATCATGAATATTTAAGTGAAATAAACAATAGAAAGAACATTATTTTGTTATAAATTCATATTTACAATAAATGAATTTTTAAAATAATTTTGTTATCAATAAAAATATGATAATAAGAAAAGAGTGGAAATGGAAAAGATATTTCACTGAATTCTTTTTTAGCGTTTTTATCCTTTCATGGAAAGTACTCAAGTGTGTCAAAACATTTTTTTTATTGCTATGATGTTCCATTTTATTTCTGTTTCTTCTCTCATGAGTTTTTCCTTCTATCCACCAAGAGTTTATTGTCATGTTTTTGTAATGATAAAAAATGCAGTTTTTTATCTCATTGAAGCTCTCTGTTTCTATTGTCTTCGCATCTAAGGCAGTAGTTGAAATAATTTTCCTCCATAGCACAAATAAATTTTCTTTTCTTTCTGTTTACACTCACAAGACGAAAACATCCCGCAAAAAGGAAAATATTTTCTCAATTTACACATTTTCTCCACAAAAAGTCTCCTTTTTCAATGGAGTGCTGCTTGAGAATTCCGCTAAAATTCTGTGCGGGAAGTAAATATTGATCTTTCTGACAACACCCCATCCAACTACTTGGAAAATTTCAAACCATGCCTCCCCCCCGTCTCCATCCAAATGAATAAATAAGTGGATTGCTTTTGCGACAGGGATGCTCTCCAATTGAAAATTTGATGAATCTCTCAAATGGCAATCCTTTCGGCATTGAGAGGTTTCTTCTTTGCCAATTTCTCCATGTCATACGCAGAAGGGATTGTTGCGGAGCTTCCTCAAGTGACGAGCATTTATGAGATTTATTCCTCCGTATCCCCTCATTGAGTGGGAACCAAGTGAGAGATTTCCCACAATTATAATACCTACCATTGAAATAATATTTTCAAGTGCGGTAGCAATTACATTCGTACCATTTAATATATTTTTCATCAATGAGATTTGTTTTTAGTTGGAATGCTGAATACATCAGTGATGAAAAAGAAGCATTTAATTTTATTTTTAGATGTTTCATAACACTTTGTTTTTTTCTTAATCCTTTTATTTTATGCTACTTACCATAAGAGATGGTCAAATTATTTTGGAAATTCAAGGAATTTTAAAAGCAATTTTCGAGTTAATTATAAAACAAAATATTTTTTTTATTTTCGTAAAATGACCCAAAATTGATTAGAATTCATTATTTCAAAAATTCTTATAAGTTTTTACATTTTAGCTCAAATGTTCCCAGAGCTCAATAAAAGACAATTTAAAATTTTCTACGCATTTCATGTAAATTTCTTGATATTTGAATTATTTTTAAAATGATTTTTAAAGATTTAATGGCAAGGTAAAAAATTCCCATTTAAATCTTGGTTAGAAAAAAGTTCTCATAAAAACACAAGATAACGAGCAATGAGAAAGAGTTTAAATAAGCCTAAAAAAATTTTAAACTCTTTCCACGCGATATAACAATATAATTAAAATATATTACAAGAAAAAAAAATGGTTAAAAGTTTTTCTTAAATGCTCTCTTAATAGTCACATTTACGTGTCTGTAAATTCCCCAAATAATTAATTTGGTATAATAAATTTATAGTTTACCTAGATGAGTTTAAATGAGAAAAGAAAGGACTAAAAAATCATTTTAAAACTTATTTTTAAAAGTACCAAATAATTTTAGTAATAAAAAGAAACAAATTATTTAATCTTTCTTTTAATTCTTCATAATTAACTTTATGTATTGTTTTTAGCAATAATTTTAACAAATATTTTTTTATTGTCCTTTAATAGTATCTTAAAAAATGTAAAAGGTGATAAGAAAAACACTTGCATCTACTGCACTCATTTTGGTGACAAAATTAAAGAAATAAAACATACTTACTATGTAAAAAAAATCGCATAAATTTTTTAAGGAGACTTATCATAAAACAAAAGGGAAAACGTCAGCAGTTAGTCATTGCTAGTTAGAATAAAAAGAAATTATTCATTACGTCTTTCCTTATAGTTTTTGCTTTAAAGTTAAGATTAAATATTTACGTCGTTTTGTTGTAAAGCACTAAATTACCAGTATACCCGCCAAATTGTCGCCTTTATGACACAGTTCATATGAATGGCACTGAAAGTTTTTCTTAGCCGTGATTCTTTCATCAATTTTAAGTTATTTGGTTTGCCTATTATTTTACTTAATGACATATTTTACATCTATCCAACAACAAGCTCACACATGGATCTTATGACTAAAAGCCCTCAAGGAAAAGAAGGGGTTAAAAGATATTATTTTTAAAAGAAAATGGTTTGTAAGACAATTGCGTCAATTTTTCTCCTTCAATTTTTAATTGAGTTAAACTTAAAAAAAAAGTTGAGTTTGTTCAAATTAAACATAAACAACAAAACCACAGAATCTATAAAACGATAGAAATGGTTTAATGATTAATAAAGAAACTAATTCATTAATGTATTTACACTACCCTAAAAAAGTTTCCGGGCAAGGAAAAATGGGGTATTTTTGAAGGCAAATTTCAAGTGGCTATATCTCCGGCTGTGGTCAACCGATTTTCAAAAATTTATTAGTTTTGGAAAGGTACATTTCTCACCTTTCCAAAACTGACAAATTTTTGAAAATCGGTTAACCCTTTATTTATTGGCAGCCATTTTGGTAAAGCTAGGAAAAAGCCTATTTTTCATGATTTCACAAATTTTGACTTTGACCTCTTGCATCTCGGCCGCTAGTGCACCGATTTTGATGAATAGATAGTCGTTGGAAAGGTAATTTAATTCCCTTTCCAGATCTGCTAAATTTTTGAAAATCGGTCAAGCGGTTCGGTTGTAACAGTCATTCTAGTGAACTATAGTGAAAAAATACACTTTTGACTATATCTCAGCTTAGGGTTGACCGATTTAGACAAACTCGGATTCAAATGGTAGCTAATAATGCCCTCTAACTTTAAAAAAAAAATTCATCCCGATCCGTCACGTGGTTCTTTTTTAATGTTTTTTTATGTGACCCCCTTATGTTACAAAAAGTGTACCCTAACTTCATTCGCTTCCCAGATTTTTTTATAAGTTACACCTGGCTCAAATTTCATCAGAATTAATAGAAGACATTATCATCTAACTTTTAAAAAAAATTTCACTCAAATCCATCAAGGGGTTCTCCTGTAATGTCAATTTTTGTGAAGCTATGACCCATTTTTGTCTTTTACCTGTTATACCCCCCCTCCCCCCACTAAATCATGACTCAAATTGTATTTAAAATATTTGTACAAACATCCTTGACCTTCTTTTATATTGTTATGCGAATGGGATTTGATTCTAAATAAAAATAATAAATTCCTAACTTGAAATCTGCTAATACTCATAATGTGGCTCTTGAGGTTGGTAATATTAAGATTTTGGGCGAAAAATCGTCAAATTTTTTTTTTTCATTAAATGGGGATAACAAATCAAAATAAGGTCCAGGACATCTTTACTAACATTTTTAAGACGATTTAACAAGGATTTGAGTCAAATCACGCTCAAGAGCTGATGGATTGCTCAAGTCAAAATGACAACTTTTAACGCAAAAATGGGTCATAGCTTCACAAAAATTGACATTACAAGAGAACCCCTTGATGGATTTGAGTGAAATTTTTTTTAAAAGTTAGATGATAATATCTTCTATTAATTCTGATGAAATTTGAGCCAGGTGTAACTTATAAAAAAATCTGGGAAGCGAATGAAGTTAGGGTACACTTTTTGTAACATAAGGGGGTCACATAAAAAAACATTAAAAAAGAACCACGTGACGGATCGGGATGAAATTTTTTTTTAAAGTTAGAGGGCATTATTAGCTACCATATGAATCTGAGTCTGTCCAAATCGGTCAACCACAGGCTGAGATATACTCGAAAGTGTATTTTTTCACTATGGTTCACTAGAATGGCTGTCACGACTGAACCGCTTGACCGATTTTCAAAAATTTATCAGATTTGGAAAGGGAATTAAATTACCTTTCCAACGATACTCTATTCATTAAAATCGGTGCACTAGCGGCCGAGATGCAAGAGGTCAAAGTCAAAATTTGTGAAATCATGAAAAATAGGCTTTTTCCTAGCTTTACCAAAATGGCTGCCAATAAATAACGGGTTAACCGATTTTCAAAAATTTGCCAGTTTTGGAAAGGTGAGAAATGTACCTTTCCAAAACTAATAAATTTTTGAAAATCGGTTGACCACAGCCGGAGATATAGCCACTTGAAATTTGCCTTCAAAAATACCCCATTTTTCCTTGCCCGGAAACTTTTTTAGGGTAGTGTACATACCTATAAAGAAAGGCACTAAGTAAGTAGGTAATTTAAAACACAGCCTACCTAAGACCTGGTTTATAAAAATATATTTTCCTTCATTTAATGATTAATAGTTGTTTTTTTTATGGATCTATTGAAGAAATATTATTAAAATAGAATAATTAAAACCTTTAAAGTTTCTCCATTTTAACGCAGCATCCCCCCATGGGATGTAGAATTCCAGCTACTTTCTTATATTGTATTGGATAATTAGTTCTTGCACACGGTGCGAATTTGTAATTTAAAATAAGTGATGCTATTCCAATTTTGGTTTGAATCATGGCAAATTTAGCACCAATGCAATTTCTTGGTCCTTCACCGAAGGCGAGAAAAGCATACGGATGGCGCATTTTTATTTCCTCAGGGTTAAAGCGTTCAGGATCGAATTTTTGTGGATCTGGATAAATTTCTGGATCATGATGAATGCCGAGAACTGGAATAAAAATTTGAGTCCCTTTCTCCAAAGTCAGATCCGAATTTGGGACTTTGTAGTCATCGCTAAGGCAACGAGTTAGGGTTCCTCCACTTGGATGTTTTCGAAAAGTTTCTGTGAAGGTTTTGTGGATGAGTTCAATTGCTCAAATATCATTTAATCTGTAAATAAAGGCGTTTAGACTTACCATTCACAACGTTATCCAAATACTTCATGTCCATCAATGCATTGTACGACATTGTATTCTCATGCTGCTCAAGCACAGATCTTATTTCATTTCTCAGACGATCCTGTATGTCGGTATTGTGAGCTAATTCTAGAATACAGAACTCCAAGGAAGCTGCTGAAGTGTGGTATCCTGCTACGATGAAAAGGAATGCATTTCCTACAATTTCCTTATTTGTTATTTTTTCATAATCCATCGTTTTTCCTGAATCTCCATTGAGTTCTTCTAAAAAAAAATATTCTTTTTATCGATCAAGAATTTCACGGGAAGCATAATTAAAATAATATATCACCTCTATGCCTCAATTTCATGAGCATACTCAAAAAATCATCCCTTTGAACGTTATTCTCATCTCTGTAGGCCATTGTATCTGCTACAATCTTCGTGTAGTATTGAGTCATTTCTTCATTTATCACTCTAAGACGCAGAAATACGGATAATTTCTTAAATGACGTCATGAAAACACTCTTGAGAGTTCTTGCAATCAAAATATCCGATGCCTCTTGACCTTTGATGTAAAATTCGTTATTTGGATCTCTGAGTGAATTGGAATCCAGTCCAAAAGCACAATTAGCAATTGTGTCAATCATAAAACGCGACATATAATCACTAAGCTCAATTTCTTTCCTCTCACTGAGCTCCTCATTGAGACACTGCACAAATCTGTTCGATATGTCTTTCAAGATGGGAAAAATTAATTTCATTCTTCCACTTGTAAAAGTAGGAGAGAGCTTTGCTCGCAAACTCTTCCACCCAGGACCCTCAATTGACAGCAAATTTGCCATTAGTGGATCGTCGCGTTCATTCACATAAAATCCACGATCGTGAAAGTGGTGAAAATCCTTCACAAGGATGGTCTTTACAAAATCCAAATCCAGTGCTACAGCCACAGGGGTGGTCATAAAAAATGTCCCCCCAACTACACTTCCTTCGCCTTTGAGCTCAAAGTAAAATCTCTTGATCATCTCGAAAAAGTGCTCCGTTTTTCCGAGACTTGAGATGCTTCCTTTTGGAAATTTGGGCTCTATGAAAGGCACTCCACGATCCTGCCAATATCTATAAATTCGCCTAATATAGAGCACTCCCAGGAAGAGAATTGCAGCAATTGCGAAGATAAAATCTGCCGCAAACATTGCTTAACTTTTATCTGATAAAGCAGAAAAAAATATCACAAATTTTCAGAAGAGAGGATCCGCTCTTACTTCAACGAAATTCGCGATGAAACTGATGAAGACGAGAGACTGATGCTGTACAATATTTGATTACATAGAAATGTTTTTTTACCCTTGAACCACATATACAAATGTGATCCTATATTATTTCTTAATTCACGTGATGTGTGGCATTATTAAAAAAAGACAAATATACAGAAGCTTTATCATTTTTTTTAGTATTTAATTGAGCAACACATCGATGCAAATAATTTTGTGTGACCTCTTATATCAAATAATTCATTGACTGATAAACGAAGAAAATGTGGAGTGACAAAATAAAAAAAAAAATAGAAACTAAAAAGAAAAAAAAATACTCGTGTCTGACATTAGAGGTTGTGATAAGAAAAATTTCATTCATCTGAGGAAAAAAAGATTTTTCTTTATAAATCAATTGAGAATCAATGAACTCTAATTTTTAGCAATTTAACTTTATTCAATTTATTTTCTCAACTTTTAACCAACAATCCCCGATAGGACTTAAAAGAGGTGAACTCTTTTTATATTCAATTGGATAATTAGCTTTATCACTTGGAGTGAATTGGTAGTTCATCAGGAGGCATGTTAATCCAACTTTCATCTGCATCATTGCAAATCTAGCACCAATGCAATTTCTTGGTCCTTCACCGAAGGCGAGAAAAGCATACGGATGACGTGACTTTACTGCTTCAGGACTAAAGCGTTCAGGATCGAATTTTTGTGGATCTGGATAAATTTCTGGATCATGATGAATGCCGAGAACTGGAATAAAAAGGCGGGTTCCTTTCTCCAATACCAAATTCATACTGGGTACGTTGTAGTTTTTTGTGATACTGCGAATTATTTGGGCCGCGGGTGGATGTTTACGCAGTGTTTCTAAATAAATAAAATGTAAATTATTACTTTTTTTTTTCTTAAATGAAACTTTAAATGTTTTTGGAGAACAGATGTTCTAATGGACCTTGTTTTTCTTTTATGAAGGTTTTAGCTTTTGGTCGTTAAAAATTCAGTTCTAAATACTTTTTTTTGGAGTAGATTTAGGAAATTTAGACAATAAACATTGAATTAATAAAAAAATAATGTTTTGGAAGAAAAATTGCGCAGTTTAATTTATAAGCTGTCTATATTACTATATAGGGAAGGAAGTGCTTGGACATTTATACGTACGCACACACCCTGAGAAACATTGGTGTTATTTTTATTCTCACCACTGTATATAAAAATTTTGCTATTTTATTCATAAACTGAATGACCAATCTCTGAGTAAATTATTCATTAGAACTTTCGTCTCCTTTTTTTTTAGTATGAGCTTTATGGAAATCTAACCATTAATAACTTGACCCAAATACTTCATCTCAGCTAAAGCTTCGTATGTGAGTTCATTGCCATTGCTTTTTAGAACACTTGTTATCTCTTCCCGCACATGATTCTGTATTTTGATATGATTAGCAAGTTCTAATAAACAAAACTCCATGGCCGTTGCTGAAGTGTGATAGCCGGCAACGAGGAAGAGAAATGAATTTGCAACAGCTTGATTGAAGGAAAGATGTTCAGTGTTAGATGTGGGGTCATCTTCGAGACTTCCTGGAAATAAAATTTATTTTGAGTTATTTTTATTTGAATTATGCTTAATGTAGAAGAGTCAACAAACCTGTATTTTGCAACTGCATTAGCATACTCATAAAATCATTTTTCTTAATATTCATCTTCTCTCTGTAAGACATTGTTTCTCTTACAATTCTCGTGTAGAAGTCTGTCACATCCTTGCTGAAGGATTTTAGGCCCAAAAACACAGACAATCGCGCAAATGAAGCCATGAATAAATGTTTAAAAGTCCTTTCAAGGGCCATTTTTGAAGCTTTCTCACCAATTGCGAAAAATTCAGTATCTGGATCACGAAGACTATTGCAATCAATGCCAAAGGCACAACTTCCAATTATGTCAATTGTAAAGCGTGATAAATATTCACCGAGCTCCAATTCCTTCTTGTTCGCAAGATCCCTTTTGAGACACTTGATAAATTCATCCGAAATATCTCGTACAATTGGGAACATGAGCTTCATTTTTCCGCTCGTGAATGTTGGTGACAATTTTGATCGTAAATTCCTCCATTGCTCACCTCTAACTGAAAATAGCTGGCACGTTAGTGGATCGTCTTTTTCATTTATGTAAAATGGCCTGTCTGGGCAATACTGGAAATCCTTCACGAGCACAGTTTTCACAAAATCCAAATCCAATATTAGGCCAATTGGTTGTGTCATAAAATAAATTCCCCCCAAAACTTTTCCACGATCTCTCAAGTCAAAATAGAATTTCTTGAGAATTTCGGCAAAATGTTCGGTTTTCCCAAGTGTAGAAAAATTCCCTCTGGGGAATGTTGGTTTTACATAGGGCACCCCACGATTCTTCCAAAAACGATATTTCTTTTGGATGTAAAAAATCCCCAAGAATACCACAAACACAAGAAGAAATAGACTTGAAATATGCATAACGCTGTAATTGCTTGAAGGGAAAATTAATTCCGAAGAAAAGAATAAATGAACGAAAATCGCGCACTTATTACAGATAGACAGTCAATACAGTACTGAAGCAACCAAGTACAATACTCCCATTTCCAGGATGATAAGGGAGATAAAAAACATTTGATATCTAGAAAGATGAAAGTTCAATTGGTTATAAAGATGAATGAGGGATTTTTTAACGAAATTGCGCGAAAAAGGGGAATGTTGTCCGTTTTTATCTCGAGCTTTCACTCAATTCTAAAGCTTTAGAAGCTGCGTAGCTATTAAGTGGAGTGTTAGATTGTCTAAACATTTTAAAAATTAAGAATGTTTAAAAGTTTTTCTTTAGTGGACAAAAGTAATTTTACAGGAAAAATTTGATTACAAAATAAAAAAATGAATTTTTAAATGTTGGAAAAAATATCAAATATTATAAAAATAAACTTAAAAGTTTATATCATCCTACACATAGGAAGAAAAATCAAACATGCTAAAAAAAACAAACATTGGAAAAGCTACAACGTTAGAAGAAAAATGTTAAGAAAAATCATTAAGAAACGTGTCTCCTAATTTTTAGCTGTGTTTCTTTCAGACACAGCTTTTGTGTACCGAGCAAAATCGAAAGTCGTCAGATCGGGCTCAAACTTGGGATGAGCACGAATTAGGGTCCCCACATTCCAAAAAACGTATGCGCCAAAAAAATTTTTTTTCCGGCCGGCCGGCCGTCCGGCCGTCCGGCCGGCCGGCCGGAGTATAACCCTAAATTGCGAGAGAACGGTGATAGATAGAGACTTGCGGTAAACGGCAAAGTTTAAATATCGACTGGAAGACATCCGATTATGACGTCAAATTTTACCCCCCTCCCCTCCGTCCGCCATTTTGAATAACCTCAAAATTTTGTTTTCGCTATATCTCAGCCCCTGTAATAGCTAAAAATCTGAAATTTTTATATGTTGTAGGGGCCATCAAGAGCTTTCCAACGATACCTCATTTTCGAAAATCGGTCAAGCCGTTTAGTCAATATGGCCGCCACAATTTTTCATCGAAAATCGACCATAACTCGAAAACGGCTTGACCGATTTTGATCAACCCGGGCTCAAATGAAAGATCTCAACAAACCCTACAAGTCTCTAGAACATCCGAAGTTTCAAAAGTGACCGCTAGGGGGCCAAAAATCAAAAACAAAATTTTCGATGAGTTTTCGATGAATATTTCGAAAACGACGACATAAATTTTTTTCATTTTTTGATATGTTGTAGCTGAGCATATTATCTAGCTTCATGCCAAAAATGAAGAAAATCTATGGATCCGTTCTCGAGATATAGCCTTCCAAAGTTGGTATGTCATATCTCGGGTTCTACAAGTCCGATCTTGATCAACTCAAGCGCAAATGAAAGGTTTCGAGAAACCCTGCAAATGTCTAGAACATTGCAATTTCGAGAAATGACCGCAAGAGGCGCTAAAGTCAAAAACAAAGTTTTCGAAAATTTCGAACTCGAATTTTTCGAAAATGACGACATAAATTTTTTTCATTTTTCGATATGTTATAGCTGACTTCAAGACCTTTCAAACAAAAAAAAATTTATGAAAATCTATGGATCCGTTCTCGAGATATGGCCTTCTAAAGATTTGTTAGGGTATGACTTTTCAACTTTTCCCGACTTAGCTCGTATTTAAATTAATTCGCGTTCTAGTTTGCTCTCACAAAATTGGTACACTGAAAGAAACACAGCTCCCGTAAGCTTGGTCAGCTTACCAGTACATTTTCACCTGTTTGCTGTAAAGTTTCGAATTAAATTAATATAAAATTTATAAATCACCCGTGTATTGATATCTCATTACCTTATTTTGATTACTTTGTTTTGATTACTTTGCCTTTTTTTGTTCAAAGCATGTGTGCTCAATTGATTATATAAATATATAAAAATTAACAGTCGATGACTTCGGTGAAAATAAGTCTAGTTATTTATTTTCTTTCTACTGATAACAAATATTTTTAATACCTACTTCACGTAGATTATGTAGCATTTACAAATACATGTTTATTAAAACAAGTACCTATGCTTGCTATATATACATTACATATATTGTTTTATGTCGTATTTAGAGCTTTATAAAAGATTCTTCATATTTGTCTGTCTTTTCATGCTTTTTTTTGTAAATATTTGCCAGTAAAAAAATCAATGATTCGTTAATCTCACTTCTACTGATAAATCATGAAACGTAAAACGTATGTGGAGTTGGTCTGGGACTGTCGCGAATGTGTGCGATGTGCTTTTTAGGTAGTAAGAGTATATGAATAATAAATTTTATGAACGTGTAGAGATATGAAATAACCTCGGAAAAGTTTAAGGTTTCCATATCTCTGTGTATTTTTGGCAGTCCAGTTGATCGCAACCTGCCAAACTGTTCAATTTAGTCGCGATTTACATGTATACTCTTCACTGAATTTATTTTAAAAGGAAGTAATTTTAACATATAGTAGAGGGTAGTGCAGCTAGTGCGAATCTCGCAAGAAGGGGTGAAAATTTGTGACTCAATCACGTTTGTGTGCAAGCTTTAGTGGTCAATAAAATATGCTATCAGTATTTCTCTGGGCACTTTTAGTGCTTCTACTTGGTGTTTACGTGCACTTTCGGAGGCGCTACAGATTCTGGGATGAGCTCGGTGTACCCTTCGTACCACCAACATTTCCATTGGGAAATGTGGCTGATTCCGTGGCAGCTGGAAATCACTTTAGCTACGTGATACAGGGTCTATATGAGCGTACCAAGAAGGAAAAATACATGGGTATCTACTTCTTTAGTTCACCATGTCTCCTCATTAATTGTCCCGAAATGGCAAAAACCATCCTTGTGAAGGACTTTAACTATTTCGTCGATCGAGGGGTGTATTATGATGAAAATAAGGATCCCCTTTCGGCAAATTTATTTTTTATGGAAGGTCAAAAATGGCGGAATTTGCGTGCAAAAATTTCCCCAACATTCACAAGTGGAAAGCTCAAAGTTCTCTTTCATACAGTCGCTGCAGTTACGGAGGAATTACTTGGATTTATTTCTGAAAGCCTAGAAGTTTCTCCCACGGGAAAGACACTTGAAATAAAGGACCTAATGGCAAGATTTACAACAGATATAATCGGGACAACAGCCTTTGGCATTAATTGCGACAGTCTCCACAATCCAAAATCGGAATTTCGACAAATGGGCAATAGAATTGTTAACATTACAAAAACAAGAGCTGTGGCACTTTTCCTCGGTATGGTTAATCGTAGTCTAGCAAGGAGATTAAATTTACGCTTTACACACCAAGAAGATGCGGACTTTTTCATGGAGACCATTAAGAATATAATTAATCAGCGTGAGCAGCAGAAGATTAAGCGAAATGACTTTATGGACTTGATGATACAGCTGAAAAATAAAGGGAAATTGGAAGATGCTGAAGAATCTGAAGCCACTGGTGGACTAACATTCGAAGAGATTGCCGCACAATGTTGGATTTTCTATTTTGCCGGCTTTGAGACATCTTCAACAACAATAACTGTGGCACTTCATCAGCTTTCAATTCACGAAGATATTCAGGAACGTGCACGCGAGGAAGTAAAGCGTGTCCTGGATAAGTATGATGGGAAATTTACATATGAAGGTGTCATGGAGATGGAATATCTCAACCAAATTGTGAATGGTAAGCCTTTTTATATATAATACATTCACGTAATACATTGAGTGTATGCGATAAGAGCAGCAGTATGATAAATTACCTGCCGATTGATAGAATGATACGAAGAGATAAAAGTATTGAATGAATTGGCATTTTTTTCAGTTTCCATGCACTTAGCGGATGGATTCTTTGCCTAAATATTGAAGAATGCATTCAAGAAAAAAAATTAGAAAAAAACTGAAAGGGGTTAAATTAACTTTCTACCCTTTTTTACGACCACAATTCACAATTCTCTGTAAATTGAATTAATTCAATTCAGATGTAGCTCTACCATTTTTCAGTAGTCTAGAATTGTTTATTCGTTTTTCCTGATTTTTTTTTCATCTAAAGCGCAGGAAAATATCTTATTTTCAATTTTTTCTTTATAAGCTTTAAGATAGGATTTATTTTTCTTATAGCTTATAAGAAGCCTTATACTGGGTGGCGCATAAATTAATGCATGATTTTGCACATGAAGCAGCTTTAAATCATGCATTAACTTATGCGCCTCTCCATATAAGAGCTAAGCCTTAAAGTTATTCTATTGTAGTTAGTTTAGGTTAATTTAAATTAAACATTGATTTTAAAGCAACTTTTAAATTAAAATGCAAATTTTCACTAAAAAAAATTTTTTTTAATGAAAAATATTAATACATTTTCTATTTGATATTTCGCATTTGAAAATATTAAATAACAATTTAGTGGTTGAAATTTATTACCTACAGAAAAGTTTCACTCTGAAGGCTCTGAAGAAAAAAGCATCTGTTAAGACCGTGCTTGAGACAGCTTTTTGTAGCTTTTTGTAGCTTTTATCGCAAGAACTTAATGATATGGACGCCGTGACTCGATAAAAACAATACGATGGGCGATTAAGTATTCTGACTCTCCTTTTAATTTGTTCATACATTAATTATGTTATTTAATTACCGCAATAAATCGACATGGTGTAATTTATCAGTGCTGGTGCACGCGCACATTGCGAGGGTTGTATGGCAAATTTCCGCACTGCTTGGCAATTTCTCACCCCTTGTGCTGTTTCTTTTTTTTACGATCAACCCCATAGAGACGCTGAGACTTTTCCCACCGGTTGGTACAATTCACCGTATCTCAAATCAGGACTATCGTCTCCCAAATGGCGCCATAATGCCCAAAGGCACATTCGTTGTCATCCCTAACATGGCATACCAGTACGATGAGGAAATCTTCCCCAACGCCCATCACTTTGATCCAGACAGATTCAAGGAGGACGCCCGGAGCGACCGACACCATTTCACATTCATCCCCTTCGGCGAGGGCCCCCGTATTTGCGTGGGAATGCGATTTGGATTGATGGTGATTAAAATTGCTCTAGCTCAAATTCTCACTCACTACAGGATTACACTTAATGAGAAAACTAGCACGGAATTGGAAATTAATAACATAGCCTTGGTACATACACCAAAGAACGATATTTGGCTCAATCTTTCACCCATTCAATAGTCATTTGCAACTACTTGTACTATGTATATACATATTTGTTAATATATATAGCAGCAAGAGCTTCTACCCGAAAACACAACACAATGTCCTAGAGAATTTCCCAATAAAAGCCACACTTGGTGAAAAAACAACGATAAATGGGAGTTTTTATGGGTTTTTAAATGTCTGCCACAATTTTACCAGAGAGCAATATTCTTCGTATGTGATGTTGCATTTATCAACAATGCTCCATCATTCGATGGATTTTATGCAAATTTATCCCCTTTTTTAAAGCTATGTATATTTTTGTGTAGCCAAATAAAACGCAAAACTAATTGGAATATTAGAAAAATATTGGAAAGTTTTTACTGTGAACGTAATAAAAATTTATTAGCTTTTGCCAACGTAATTTTTGCACGAGACCATAATAGAATACTTTAATGTTCGGAAAAGCACGATGAAATATTTTCATACTTGCAAAGTGTTCGTTAATAATTTTTATGCACGTGGAAATTTTCAAATGTCAAGATTTGAAAGATTATTAAGTATTTTATTTAATATTTTAATGGAAAAATGAAATTAAAATCATTTAGTTTGATCGTAAAATATTGAAAATGTTATTATAATGCAGAGCTTTTATAGAGAAAAGCTCCTAGATTTCAATTTTTCCACAATGAACTGGAAATTCGCCAAAATTTATGCATCCAAAAATGTAATTTAATGAAATAATCTTCATTTTTGTTGTAGAAGTATTAGTATGATAGAGGAAGGATGTATTTGTGCTTAATGCATGTAGTATGATTATCGACGTTTTTGTAAGTTCATGGGTAAACAAGTTCATATAGAACAGAACTGTGAGTGGAACTGAGTGGGATCAGCTGAGTTAGTTCGGTGAGACAATTCCTTCGCTGCGGATTAATTTCTCATTTGTTGTGCTAAATTATCGAAAAAGGAAAAATTATAAAAATAAAAACATTAAACAATGGCTGTAGTGGAAATTCTGCTTGGTTTAGTGGCTCTCATTTTCATTGGATTCTACTATGTTAAGCGAAAATACTGCTATTGGGAAGATCGTGGAATTCGGAGTGTTAAACCCATTTTCCCAAAAGGAAATCTCACAAATGTTGGGGTGACTGAGCACTTTTTCGAGCTTTGCCAGAGGGTGTACTTTGACCTGAAAGGGGAGGGAAGAGTTTTCGGCGGGATGTACTTAACTGTGAGACCTGCAGTAATTACATTGGATTTGGATTTCGTGAAAACTGTGCTCGTGAAGGACTTTCACCTCTTTCACGATCGTGGCTTGTACGTGAATGAACGGGATGATCCCCTAACGGCAAATTTATTGAATATTAAAGGAGAAAAATGGAGGAATCTGCGAACAAAATTATCACCAACATTCACAAGCGGGAAAATGAAGCTCATGTTCCCAATTATGCGAGATATTTCAGATCAATTAATCGAATGTCTCAGCAAGGATCATGTGGATGGGAAGGAGTTTGAGCTCGGTGACTATTTGTCGCGCTTTACACTCGATATTATTGGAAGTTGTGCCTTTGGCATTGACTGCAACAGTCTTCATGATCCAAATGCGGAATTTCATCGTATTGGGAAGAAGGCTTTTGATAATTCCGAAGGAAGAGCTCTCAAACGACTCTTCATCACGACATTCAAACCCTTGGCTCGACTTCTTCGTTTGCAGATGATTAGGAAGGAGATAACAGAATTCTACACAAGAATCGTCACCGAAACAGTTACCTACAGGGAAAGTGAAGATGTTGTAAGGGATGACTTTATGAATCTTCTTATCCAACTTAAAAATAAAGGTAAGTAATGATCTTAAAACAATTCTAAAAAATAACCGCAACATACAGTGTAGGAATCACGTTGAATTAATTATTAATGCACGCATGAGAAGAAGTGTGGGAGGAAATAATAACAGTTCGTGGAAAAATTGCTGATTTTATGCTCGTTGTTTTTCTTCTTCTCAGGAAAACTCGATGATGATCCTGGGCAAATTACTGGAAAGATAACAATTAATGAAGTTATAGCGAATGCATTTCTCTTCCTACTTGCTGGCTTTGAGACTTCCTCGACAACAATGAAATTCTGTTTAATCGAATTGTCTCGCAATATTGCCGTACAAGATAAACTTCGCGACGAGATACAAGACGTGCTTGAACGGTATGAAAATAAGATCACATACGAAGCGTTATCGGAGATGAAGTATTTGGATAAAGTAATTAATGGTAAGTCAATAACATTACATATAGGAAGAGATAAGAAAGGTGAATCATAAAAATTGTATTTGTTTGCAGAAACACTGAGAAAACACCCACCTGCTGCACTAATTGTGAGATCACTGAAGGAGAAGTACAATGTGCCAAAGACTAATGTGGTTTTGGATAAGGGAACCCAGCTATTTGTCCCAGTACTGGGTATTCACCGTGATCCAGAAATTTACCCCGATCCAGAGAATTTCGATCCCGAACGCTTTAGTCCTGAAGCAGTAAAGTCGCGTCATCCGTATGCTTTTCTTGCCTTTGGCGAAGGACCAAGGAATTGCATTGGAATGCGCTTTGGTTTAATGCAGACCAAGATTGGTATAACACGCCTCCTAATGAACTACCGCTTCTTGCCAAGTGATAAAACAAAATATCCCATTGAGTATGTTAAAACCACCACACTTCTCTCACCTGTGGGTGGTTGTTGGGTGAAGGCAGAAAAAGTTTGAGAGGAGTTAAAATTTTTTATGGGTGCGGTTTGTCAATTAAAGCGTTTTTGCTCTTGTGCTCGTGTGAAATGTGTATGCTATAAATGTAAGAGGGTGCCTCATGCTCAGCTCAGTTTGCTAAACTGACACCCAATCTCGGGAAAATTTCCCTTTTAGAGAAGAAAAGTTTCAATAAAATCTGTGAATTATGCTCTTCTGTACTGTGTTTCTTCTTGTTTGTGCGACAATCCTTCTGTGGTCTTTTTGGTGTTACAAATTCACGTACTGGTCACGTCGAGGGGTGGCCCATATACCACCAACATTTCCCTTTGGTAACATCAGACAAGTCGGTCGGACGTTGCATTCAGCTGAACTAATGAAGAGTGTCTATGAGAAATTTAAGGGCAGTGGTCATCCCTTTGTGGGTATCTTCTACTTCACTCGCCCCGTAGCTGTGGTCACAAATCTCAATCTCGTGCGAGATATACTTGTGCGAAATTTTGTGCAATTCAATGATCGGGGAGTTTACTCCAACCCCGTGGATGACCCACTTTCGACCCATCTCTTCTCGTTGGAGGGTGAAAAGTGGCGGGAAATTCGCCGCACTGTGGCTCCTCTATTCTCCCCAGCTCGCATTAAGACATTCCACGAAAGTATTTGGGAAGTCGCATCACGTCTCAGTCTGTGCATTGGCACAAAAACGTTCCAAGGAAAAACTCTCAATGTGAGCGATTTAGCTGCAAGGTACGTTATTGATGCAATTGGACACTGTGTTTTTGGTATCAATCCCAGTGCTCTCGATGACGATTCTGCACCACTTCATACCATTTCCCAGAAAATTTTCACCCTCACACCCCTTCAAATGCTACGGCATCTCTTCATGCAATCCTTCGGGTCGATTGCGCGGAAATTTCACATGAAACTCACGAAAAATGAAGTTACGGACTTTTTCTTTTCCCTCCATCGTACACAACTTGGCAGCAGCAGTGATTGCACGCAACCAAATTGTTTCATGAAACTTTTGAATATACTGCAAAAGGATGGAAAGCTCTCGGACAACCAAGTCATCGCACAAGCATTCATTTTCTTCGTGGCTGGATTTGAGACATCAGCAATAACCATTGCATACTGCCTCTATGAACTGGCATGGAATCAATCAATTCAGGAGAGGTTGAGAAATGAAGTGGTTGAGAATATGGAGGAGAATGGAACATTGTCTTGGGATGCAATCAATCGGATGACCCTACTCAGTGCCGTAGTGAATGGTAAGTATATATTCAACAGAGCTTCATACAAGGCTTCATATGGATTGCAAATATTCAACAGAGGTATTTACTTTAAAATTCAATGAGAAAGAATCTGGTCATTTTTTAGGATTCCGAAATGAAATTGAATAAGGTCAGATAACAAATTTTAAATAAAAATTCTTTAAGAAATATCAAGGGGCTTTGAAAGCTTTAGAATAGGAAAAAAAATGTCTCAGCTATATAGGAGAAAGAGCAGCTGTGAACAATTTCAATTTTCTTCACGAAGAAATAGAATATCTTTTGCTGATTTTCCAAAAAATAAATTTATCGACTTTTTAGCTCTTTCAGTTAAATTGAAAATAAGAAATTGTAAAGTACCAACAAAGTTTTTCAACATAAGCCTGTTCTTTAATAAACTGAATCACTTTTTTTACAATTTGCAATTTACGTTAAGATTATCTTTGAAAGCTGCTTTTCATAATTATGAAAACATTAGCAATATATGTGATACTCCAAAGCCATGTTTAATACATAACTTACAGTTATCCTTATTAAAAGAATCCCTGAAAAGATCTTTGTTTTTTAACCCAATTTTAAATTCTCAATCCTTTTGAATATTTAAAACAAATTAGAGCTTTACTCAAAAGCTCTTTTGTTCTCTTAAACTTTGACAATATAGCTGACTTCCTTTTGTACCCAGAAACACTAAGGAAGTACCCACCCGGCGGAAATTTTCTACGAGTAGCTCGTGAGGATGTAAAAGTGGATGAAAGAGTAATTGAGAGTGGGACACTCGTAGTTATTCCACTCTATGGAATTCATCGTGATGGGGACATTTATGAGAATCCACTGGACTTTAACCCTGACCGCCCGGAACTTACTCATCACTCATGCACTTTTATGCCATTCGGCGATGGGCCAAGACACTGCATCGGACGCCGTTTTGCGCTCCATCAGATTAAATTGGCCATTTCCGTGTTGCTGTGCCATCGTAGATTTTCTCCCGCACCGGGAACCATCCATACTGTTGAATTGGCAAAAAATACAGTTCTTCTAGCACCGCGACAGCCACTCCGGCTCAACGTGGAAAATCTCACGCTGTTAAGGCACTGAGACAGCAGAAAATTCAGCGTGACAAATTGGCACCTCTTCTCATCCCCCAGAATGATGTCATTCTAGAGGAGAATCGTGAAATAAGTCAATTTCATTTGGGAAGCAAACATTTCTCGTGTATATATAGGTGCGCCTATACTTTTATCCAAAACCATTCCAACGTACAAATAGCATGGGGCCAATGTGTAGTTGTATTGACACTTTATCTCGTTCCCCACAATCTCTGCACGCACAGAGGGGGCAGCATACTTGAGCAAATTGGACCCCATTTGTGGTTAAATTTGCCTTCCCAACTTTAGTCTTTGCATGGTGTATTCATGAAAATGTTTAATGTTAGAATAAAGTTCATTGAATATGTTTGTTCTGTGTCAATGTTAGCTTTAGAAATTTTTATATAACAAGATGTTTAAAAGATGAAAGAATTAAGAAATAAAGGAATGATTCTGGAGCACATACAAGTTCTTTGCTGTTTAAAATTGTACCAAAAGTTCCCATTTTATTTGATAATTTCCCCGAGTGCTGTACAAATATTATTGTGAAAGCTTTAGATTGGAAAACTTTTAATTTAAATTGAAAAAAATTCTTGTGAACTATTTTTTAAGCGAAAAAATCAACGTGGAAAAAAGGTTCTTACTTTATTTGTTTTCTTTAATTAATTCTCTGCTAGAGATGTTGAAATAAATTCAGTTTATAAGGGGAAATTTTATCATTTAAATTGAAATGGTTTTTTCAGGTATTTTGTTTTTATTAAAAATTCGATTGTAAATAGAATCTTCATCAGGCCATAAAATTATTTTCGAGTTTTATGGCTTTACTATACTAACCCAAATACAAAGCAAGGTAGCATTAAATAAAATCGAAAGCATCAAGGACTTTTTTTTAAAGAAACCTGTGAGACATTTTCCAACTTTGATGACATCAGAAAATATATTCCTATTTTATATATTTACTCTGTGGAATATTTTAAAGCCTACAACATCATTTTGTCAACATTTTCTTCGGTCTTGGAAGGGAAATTTTTGTTACTTACATTTTTATAAACCCTAAAATGTTACAAAATGGCTTTGGCTCTTTATACATTTTCAAACTTTATGCGTTTGGTAGCACTTTCGCTTATAATTTGGTCTTTATTTTTCGGCACTTTAACATATTCATCACTGGCAGGAATATGGTACTCTTAAAAAATTAAGAGAATCTTTATAATTGATGTTAAAAGTTAGTTTATAATCCAAAAAATCTACTTAAATTTAAATGATTTTGAAAAGAGTAAAAACTAAATTTTACTTGAGAATTATTTTAAAGTTTACTACATTGTATCTTATTTTAATATTTTTTAAACAGTTGGAAAATTTATGCTATTCATGCAAAATTTCCCCTGGAAAACTTATGTTCTTTTACAAAACTCGACCACTCATTTACATAAGAGGAGTTTGCTTAAAATATTTAAAACTCAAGAAAGTTAAATATTCCACCCACATTTTCCGGGGCATTTTCCCGAACATAAAAACAATTTTTCCATATAATAAATTTAAATAGCTCAACATTGGCAACAAGAGTAAAAAACTAGTAGCTGAGACACTGTCGATGCTGGTAAAATGTGATTCGTCACGGTGGCTCATGTATTTTGCTTGGTTGTTCCCTCTGTTTTGCTGTCTATAAAAACACATAAACCATTATGAGGCCTTGGATGTCTGGAAAACATACCAATCTTCCCACCAATACATTTATTTCCCGAGATAGCAGCGTGATTGATACTGTAGATAGAGTTCATTCCATTTGGTGGAATATGTGCGCGAATTTACTAATTTTATTTCCCAAGGAACACTCATTGAGTCTGGAGTGAATTGTGCTACAAAAAAATACTCAATTTTCCTGAAGTTTAAGAGTTTTTGTTGAGTGAGGTTTCAGTGATGGAGTGGCTCGACACAATATTCACAATTTTAGCTGTTATAGCTGCATTCTATTTCTTCGTCAAACACAAGCAATCGTACTGGGAGCGTGAAGGTGTTCCGTATACGGAGCCAAGATTCCTATTGGGAAACGCATTTTCCCTGAAAACTCCTTTGAAAGATCGTTTTCACAAATTGTACAATGATTTGAAGTCGAAAGGGAAATTCGCTGGATTGTACTCCTTTATTGCACCTGCAGTAATTATCTTACATCCTGATCTTGTGAAGGCAGTCCTCGTGAAGGATTTCCATTATTTTGAGGATCGTGGATTTTATGTGAATGAAAAAGCAGATCCCCTATCGGCTCATCTCCTCTCACTTACGGGCAATAAATGGAAGAACTTGCGAGCAAAGCTTTCGCCAACATTTACAAGTGGTCGTATGAAGTTAATGTTCCCCCTTATAGCGGGAATATCAAAGGAATTCCAGAGAACTTTTGAAGAGGAAGCAACTAAGAATAGCATCGTGGAAATTAAGGATCTAATGGGGAGATTCACAACGGATGTTATAGGATGTTGTGCTTTTGGGCTGGACTGCAATAGCCTCAAAGATCCCAATACGGCTTTTCGTGAGTATGGAAAATTGACATTCAGCAGGACTCCCATTCAAGGATTGCGACAAATATTTTTGTTGACTTTCCCCAAAATTGGGCATTTCTTTAATATGGCCTTTAATAATCCCAAAGTCACGGAATTCTACATGCGAATTGTTAAAGAAACAGTGACCTATCGTGAAAAGAATAATGTGCAGCGGAATGACTTTATGAATTTGTTAATAAGTCTCAAGAACAGTATGGAGGAAACTGAGAAATTGACTATCAATGAACTCGCCGCACAAGCTTTTCTATTCTTCGTGGCTGGCTTTGAAACCTCATCCACAACCATGATGCACTGTATCTATGAATTGGCTCTCAACCCGGATATTCAGGAGAAGACAAGAGAACATATCAATCAAGTTCTGGAGAAGCATAACAATGAATTGACTTACGAAGCTATGATGGATATGACGTACCTAGACCAAGTTGTCAATGGTGAGGATTTTCCAGCAATATTTCACAGCATTTATGAACTCAATTGATTTTTTTGTATCTTTTTGTAGAAACTCTAAGGAAATACCCCGTCTTGATATTTCTTCTGAGGATTTGCACACAGGACTACACATTCCCCGATAGCAAGACTACCGTGAAAAAAGGAATGCGCGTTTTTCTTCCTATCTATGGGTTCCATCATGATCCCGAATACTACCCGAATCCCGAAAAATTTGACCCAGATCGGTTCACAAAGGAAAGCATTGCAGCACGTCCACAGTATACCTACTTCCCATTCGGTGATGGACCTAGAAATTGCATAGGGATGCGATTTGGTCTTATGCAGGCACGTGTAGGACTCATAGCTCTACTTCGTAGCCTCAAATTCGCTCCGTGCGCTCAAACACAGATTCCATTGAAAGATTATCCCACTGCACTTCCCTTGTTGCTGCACCAGAAGGGTCTTCAACTGAAAGTTGAAAAACTTTAATTAAACTCTCTTGGATAATGCTGCTCTTTCAATGCAAAGCCTCTTGAACAAATCAGGAAGAAAATCAATAAATTTTCATTACACATCACTTAAAAGAGATTAAATACAGCGTAATAGAATACCCCATAATAATGGAAAAGATTCAGAGATTGTGTTCTTTTCTTTTTTGTTGAATAAATGTTGACTAATTAAAAAATTTATGAAATTTTATTACACCTTGTTCATCGTAGACGATTTATTGCGTTATGGCTTTAATCTCTTGATAATTGATAACAATTTCCACAATGACACCATAGTGTAGATAATTTGGGTAATCTTTAAATGGGTTAATTAAAAAATGACACGAGTATTTTTTGTGAATTCTGTATCAATTTAATTCTCACTTCTGTAATTTAATGTCTCTGATATATGTAGGTATATCATTATTTTTATCTTTGCATGTTTATCTACATATACATATGTATGTATATCTCTTTTCTTGCTATCAGAGTATTTTGTAGGATCATTTACTACATAATATATGTACATAGTTTAAAGCTTCACGGAGAAGCGTACTGATTCGATAAATGCCTTAATCATAGATGATTAAAAAAGAAAATAAATTTCAAAGAGGTTTATCATTTTTCTGTATGGAATTGGTTGGAAAAATCCGGTATAGATTTGCCCAAAAATGTACACAATGACGTCATCAGTGTTTTTTTTTACATTTAACCGAATTTTAAACAGGGTTTAAAATATAAAAAAACAATTGTTCTTGTAGAAAACTTTATGAACTAAATTAAAAAATCTCAAAAGATCATTAAATAGTTCGTGAATTTTTTGAATAATATTTCCACATTATCTGGTAATGCCTAAGAATTCACGACAAATGCAAAGTCACGCCTTATCTTTAACTATCATAATGTCATATAAAGTCAGACAAAATACCAGTATATTAGAAATATTTCTTACACTTTTATACAAATAATGAATAGTTTGTCTATTTGTTTTATGATTATGGGCACAAGTAAAATATGTTTAGTAATTGTGACGATTTATTGTAATGCTGACATTGCATTTAATGAATCTCTCGATAAAGATAGTCTACTGGAATCTCTTGAATAGTACAGAAGTAACTGTGAGATATGGATTTAACTTTTACAATTGCTCAAAGAATTATCTGTGAAAAGTCAATCATAACGCGTTCAGTTATAAGAGTTGGTATACCACAACGCGGAAGGGTCAGTCTATGCGTTGTAATTTAACTTTTAAGTAGTATTAGTAGGCAAAGGTGATTTTTTTTTAATGAAAATCGTCAATTTGAAAGACAAAAATGGTTATATCTCAAGTTCTATTGCACATACAGAAATTTCTTGACTAGTTTTGGGAAGGTATTGAAATAAGCTATAATCTGACATATATTTCGATACATTTCAAGGTCACCTCCAGAACACAAAATGGCGGTTTTTTGTTCTACCAAAACAGTTTTTTGCACTTTTTGTCCTCAAAGAATGGTTATAGATGTTTCTGATGTTCTAGAAAGTTATAGAGAATTGCAAAACCTTTAATTTGATACCAAATTGAGCAAAATCGGACAATCCGATCAAGAGATATAGCTCTTAGAACTTTTCAAATTTAAGAATTTTTCAAATGGCCATATCTTCTAAACGGCGACATAGATTTTCTTCATTTTCGGACTGGTGAAAGATATTGAGTCAGGCTACAAAATATCAAAATTTAAAGGAAATCTATAACAGATGTTGGGAGATATTGTCCCTTAAAGTTAGGCAATTTTTGTTTTTGTTTTTAGCGCCTCTTGCGGATGTTTTTGAAACTTAAAATGTTCTAAACAGTTGTAGGGCTTCTCAATACCTTTCATTTGATACTAAGATGGTCAAAATCGGTAAGCCGTTCTCAAGTTATATCGAAAAAACACTTTGTGCTTTAGGCCGCCATATTTGCTAAACCGCTTGACCGACTTTCAAGTATGATTTGTTGATGAAAACATCTCACTGAGCTCTACAACATACTAAAATTTCAGACCTCTAACTATAAGGGAAGTGGTTGCCGGTATTTCAAAATGGCGGACGGCGGCCATCTTTGATTTTGAAAATGCGAAAAAATGAAATTTTACACCCACATTTCTATAGAAAACGTCAAACCGGAAGTCTCTATCTCTTGCCGTTCTCGAGATATAAGGCAAAGTTTGGGCGACCGGCCGGCAGGCCGGCCGGATCAAAAATTTTCCACCACCATTTTCGTAATGTGGGATGTTTAAAACGTGCTCATACCAAGTTTGAGCCCGATCTGAGGTGGTCGGTTTTTCCGACGATTACAATACTTGGTATGCCACGATAGTGGTATACCAACTAATAGTAATTAATGGCAAATCTTCCCTATCATCCAAGTGATAGTATTCTACTTTTCGGTAGACTTACTTAGAGATGAGTAAGTGTTCTGGTGATAAGCTTAAAGTGGTTATCAAAGTCCTCTGCTGAGCAGGTTGCTCAACTGCTTAAGCTTTATGCGTATAAAAGCACATGAAAGTGACTACAAAAAGCCATTTCTTGCCTGGATGTACTATCAATTGGTTGAAAAGTGATTAAGGAGACAATTGAGTGAAAAAATCAGAGATAATGCTTCTGTGGAGTGATGTTGTGTTCTTTCTCGGAGCAATAGTAGCCTTGGTTTATTTCTTTTTCAAACGTAAATTCACCTTCTGGGCAGAACATGGAGTTCCTTATGCTGAACCAAGTATACCGTACGGAAATATTGGAGATGTTGGGAAGAAGCTGCATACAACAGAGCTTTTCCGGAAGTTTTACCGGGACTTCAAGGGAAAAACTCCAGTGATGGGTTTCTACGCAATGACTGCACCACAGGCTATGCTAATGGATTTGGATCTTATTCAGAGAATCTTCATTAAGGATTTTCAGTACTTCCATGATCGTGCTCAGTACTACAACATCGAGGATGATCCTGTTTCGGCTCATCTCTTTAACATTGACGGAGAAAGGTGGCGAACTTTGCGTGCAAAAATCTCACCAACATTCACAAGTGGAAAGATGAAGATGATGCTCCCGACCGTTGTGGATGTTGCTAATAACTTCCATAGGACTCTTTTTAAGGAAATTGGACGTGAAGCTGAAGTGGAAATTAAAGATTATCTTTCACGCTTTAGTACAGACGTTATTGGTTCCTGTGCCTTTGGACTAGACTGCAATAGTCTTGAGAATCCCAATACAGAATTCAGAAAATATGGAGATAAGGCTTTCAGTACTCCATGGTGGAAAGTTATCAAATTCAATTTTGCCTCATCTTTCATGTCTTTAGCACGAAAGTTGCATATCACATTAATTGATAAAGATGTCTCCAACTTCTATAGAGGCGTCGTTTACGAAACAGTAAAGTATCGCGAAGAGACTGGAGTACAGAGAAATGATTTCTTAAACTTATTGATGCAAATTCGTGATAAGAAAGCCCAAGACAATGATAATGAAAGTGAAGAAGGGAAGTTGACAATGAATGAGATTGCAGCGCAGTGTGTTGTCTTCTTCTTGGCAGGTTTCGAAACAAGCTCAACTGCAACGACATTTGCAATGTACGAAATGGCTAAGCATCCGGATATTCAGGAGAAAGCCAGGAAGAACGTAATGGAAACACTCGCAAAGTATGGGGGAAAATTTACATATGAAGCAACCATGGAGATGACTTACTTGGATCAGGTTATCAATGGTAAATATTTCTCAATTTAATTCTTGATAAAAAAAATAGGTGAATTCAGATGTGGTGACTGTAAATTTCAGAGACTATGAGGAAATACCCTCCCCTCGGCAGCTTAACGCGTCGTGTCACACAGGATTATCAAGTGCCTGGAACGAAATGCGTACTAAAGAAAGATATAAGAGTGATAATACCTGTTCATGCGATCCAAAATGACCCTGAAATCTTCCCTGATCCAGATAAATTTGATCCCGAGAGATTTTCTGCTGAGAATGTGAAAAACCGCCATAGTGCTGCATTCCTACCCTTCGGGGATGGACCTAGGAATTGCATAGGATTGCGTTTTGGTATGCTTCAGATGCGCATTGGCTTAGCCACAATTCTCAAAAGTTTCCGCGTCACCACATCAGCCCGCACACCAAATCCACTCATCATTCGAAAGGATACTTTTGCAATGACTTCAAAAGGTGGAATGTGGCTCAAACTGAAGAGAATTTCCGAATGAATCAACTTGGAGCGAAATTGAGAAAAGTTTATCAAAGGAGGTTAATCATTTACATTTTCACACTCCTCTGTACTCTCAAAGTTTGTTGGTGGGAATTTATATTAAACTCCAGGATATTTTCTAAACTCAGGAAATTTCATGGATTGAGTGAAAATAAAGTTTTACCGACTAATAAGACAGAGTCGTTATATGGGAGTTGGTATTTCAAAACATGAGGATTTTTTTTACATCTCTTATGTCTCTTAATATTCATTTTATCTTTATTCACTTCAATAACCATTTGAAGAAAAAAATGATTATTTTATATTTTTATTACGTTTAAAAATATGAAAAGTTTTAAATTCATTTTAAATGTCAGGATGTACTATTCTCGCTCTTTACAAATAATGAGTGTTAAGAGTATATCTTAAGGTTATATAAAACGTACTTTATCATATTTTGAGCATAATTAAAGGGTACAAAATTTTAGACGATTGTTAGTTGTTGTACTGTAGTATGTGAAATACGAACTATAAATGTCAGATTTTCATTCTCTCATCCCCTTAGAGGTAATTTCATTCATCCATTTGTAATTTTCATTTAATTGCAATAGTTTTGTTCAACATAATGCTTTTGAATCCTTGAGAATAGGAATAATTACACGGAAGTAAATCAATGATTGCAGGACTGCTAAATATTCAATTTTGTGTGTGAATATGCAGTGAGTCCTTTTGAATGCAATATTCAGCATTCAGCATGATAAATAAGGTATGCCATATATAAGGCATGGAAATAGCAGTTCTCTTACCCTCCATAGAATATGTTAATACTACAAGAAATACATTTCAGTAACGTGTGGAAAGGATGAAAATGATTTTTTTTGAAATTTTTTTAAAGCAATATAACTTTTTTTTTAATTAAATAAAATAAACCTTTAACGATGGGAGAAGATAAATTATATATGACATCTTTCATCTCATCTTTTGGTTTGTTTGCTTTCATTTAATTTTCTCTCTGCAAATGAAAATAATTCTAATTAATGCGCTTTGTTTATGCTGCTGAAGCAACAGTAAAACGTATTCTTGGAACTCTGTTTACATTAGCAACATCAAAGGGGGTTGGAAAATTTCATGAATGTCAGAGAAATTAATATGTCAACACTCTTCCAAAGGTAGGTGTTCATTTATTATCAATTTAACTCTGATAAGGAGCAATTACAGCCTATCTTTTCGATAACACCCATTGTAGAATCAAAGATGAAAATGAAGTATTATCTATGGAGGCTAAATTGATGATCTATTTTAGTGATAAAGCTCAATTTGTCTGAATGAAAATAGCAACCTATGTATATATTTAGACAATTATATTTATACATATTTGAATTAAAAAATAATTTCAAAGCATCTCTCGAATTAGAATCTTGAAAGAGAATTTCTTATACCATTAAATTTTTTATCTGATTTCTTTTAAATTATTTATTTTTCACATTTTCCGACAATTAGGCAAATCAGTTAAAACTTAGTTACATTAATAGCACATAATTTAAAATTTATATTAGTACCACAATGCGCCATCACGATACAAATCTTGGTGGTAGAAGAAATTTAATTCCTCTGAATGAGGTTAAAACGTTAGAGGGATGGTGGTGGGAAATATAAATAAAAATTCTTGGTGGAAAATTGTTGGAGTTTTGAGTTGGGGGGTGTGAGTTGTCAAACAATGTTGCGATAAAGAGTGCTCTATTGGTCTGAACAATGCAAAAGTTGACGGGGATGAAGACTTTGCGAAAAAGCTGAGCAATTTGCAAATACTTTGTATACTCATCTTTATTTATCTTTCCACTTTCATACATTTTATTAAAGAAATTTTAGCCACATTTACCTCCCATTTGTCTCCCTTCTGTTGCTGCATTGGGGACACCATGAAAAGCTGTTTTCCTGCCTGCCACCATGGAAATCTTCGTGCACCGCATTTTGGGGGCGTGCAATGTGGTGGAAGATTGGTTTTGGTGGCAACAGTCCCCATAGAGGAGTGAAAGAAGAGAAATTTATTGGAGTGTGAGAGATAGTCCAATCGATTCATGTATAAAACGCTTTTCCCTGCAAAATGAGGATTATCTTTGCTCTTCTTGACTCCCCCACAACCTTGGGACGGGTCGTACGGGGGTACATTTAAATTCAAATGTGGCACATGTGGTGCCCCGTGTGTGGGTGCCAATGCAATTGGCACACAACCTCTGTGCGATGGTGTAAATTTTGTATTCACACCTTATGGTGGTGCTGGAAAATTCCACAGAGGCATTCCAAAGGCTGTGCCTCGGGGGGTGGGTGGTGAGACATACCTTGAAATTGAATTAGAGGTGAATGAGCTTTTCCCATTTACCCTTTTTCCGTGTATCTCTCCACCCTGTAGAACCCTACCTGGTGGAGCGAATGTTCTCAGCAACATTTGAGGATTGATGAACACTTTCGCCAGGTTGGCTCGTCGGAAAGTATTTTGGGATGGTACTGAAATTCCGTATCCTCAAACACAATGACTCCAATCTATGTTTATGCTATCATATTGTTTACCAACACACTGATTACACGATACAACACTTCAACCTTTGCGTTGTTTGGAACTCATGGTCTCTGCAGTGCCAAAAGCTCTGCTGCTACAGCAAATGGACCAAAGTAATGTTTGTATACATAGTTGCTATATACAGTAAAAAGTAAACTCAGATGCGAACAGGAAACTCAGATGTGAATGTCGCCCTAGGAGAAATGATTTTCCTTCATAAACCAACAGGACTTATCGCAACTTTAGCAAAGTACATTCAAAGAAATTCCAGAAAACACCTCAATTTAAAGTTTTGTTTACAAAAAAAAGGGAAATTCTCGAGATGCCTTTGCGAAAGCTCCTTTCCCTATTTGTGTGAACATGAAAAGAAATGTAAAAGAGTTGCAAAAAAAAGCACGGAAAGCACTTGCATAGCTCGGAATTCTCTTAAGTCCACTTATAAATTTTAAAAGCTAAATGGTGTCTCGGAGTAAAGCTGCATTCGTGCTAGAAAAAGTTAAAATTACTTAAAGTTTCTGACAAGTGCCAAGAAAACTTTTGCATATTTTCCAAAGTAAAGGTGACATTTGAGATTTTGATTTATGGGATCAGTTTCAAGGTGTATTAATGTTTACTACTGTGCAGTGTATTCAGAAAGTTACTCAAAACCACTTAAAAGACGAAAATATTCTCTAACTAAATTAATAAAAGGGCACAATAATGAACTTATGAACCTTTTGAGTGCCTTGAAAGAAATATATCGATTCGTCTCAATCTTTCATTCAGACTACATCATAAAATAAATAAATGCTCTAAAATACCTGTCTAAAGTCTCCCATTCACATACTTTTTTTTGTAGCTATTAGGCTGAGTATCAAGGATACTGGGGGTAGCTATCATAGCCACATGTATTGAAGCATTTTCACATGTAATTTAAGCATTAATCGCTTTAATATTGCATTGACTGATTATTTGAAATGTCGCCGATTGCAGAAAAGCTGCATTTTTCTTGCCTCTTCCTGAACGCTTTTCCGACAAATTTTCTTCACATTAATTGCTTTACACAGCTTTAATGGTTTATAAGATGCTCTGTCCATTAAATACAAATAAAATATTCTAATAATATTCCATGTACGATTTCTTGATGCAATTAAGTATACCATATTCAATTCATTATATTATTATTATTACATTTATTCATTCTATGTGTGTATACATAAGAAGATATATGCCTGGCACGAGTTTTTCAACTGTTTGGCTGGCTTACAATTTTAAGTGGTAAAAATAAGAGAAAAAAAATACATTGAGAAAGAGAAAAATAAGCAAATCAACAAGCGAGAGAATTTGATAATATAAATGAATGAAGTTGTGGAAAACGGAGGAAAGGCTAAGGTAAACTAGTAAATGAAAGAAAGCGAGAAAAAAAAGAAAAAAAAGAAGAAGAAAAAGCAGTGGCGAGAGCAGTTCGTCAGTCCCGGTATCTTGACACCGAGAGTAGCCTAGCTCCCTCAACATCCAGGTCAAGAAGGAGGCTGTCGACCTCCCTCATGCTGCACTCGCTGATCCTGCTGAGAATGTTGTTCATGGTTAAGGGCGCTAAGAAGTTGCACGACCTCCTGAAGAGCTCATTCCTGGGAGTGGGCACGATAAGATGCTCCCTGCGGGAAGCTGGGTTGGAGACAAACAGTACTCCGAGGCGTCCCCCGAAGAAGGCACGGGCAATCAGCCGGATGTAGAGGTGAGCAATTGGGAGGATTGACCACTGCCTAAACAGAGGCAAGGAGTGTTCCCTCCATTGGGCAAAAGACATAGCTCGGATTGTAGCCTTTTGTGCGATCACGAGCGGCTGCATATGGGTATTTGCAGCGCCTCCCCAGAAGATGGCACCGTATCTGAGGACGGAGTCTGCAAGGGCGAAGTAGAACATCCTTAGCAGATGAGGCGAGCACACCCTCCGAAGTGCGTACATCCGGCGTGTAACAGCCCACATCTTCTGCTTGAGTCCGGCTATGTGCTGAACCCATCTCAAGGACACATCCAGAGTTAGCCCAAGATATTTGAACTCGCTGGCCCCAGAAATTGGCATACATCGATCAGAGCTGCAGTCAGAGAGTCCACGGGAGCAGCCCTGAGAGTGGTAGGTAACATCACGGAGATCCGCATTGCCACTGGACGGCGACCCAAAGCTCATTAGCACAGTTTTGGTGCTCAGGAGCATGCCGTGGGAGTCCATCCAGAGCCTGATGCTTCCTAGGTCGCCCTCAATGGAAGGGAGGACCGCTTCCAAAGAGTCCGCAGTATACAAAATAGCGACATCATCTGCGTAAGCCGTTGCAGCCCCTCTGAGCCGCCCCAACTCCAGGAGGCTGTTGATGTAGACCAGAAACAGAAGCGGGCCAAGGACAGACCCTTGAGGCACGCCTAAGGTACAGTCCACCGGCTCACTTAGACAGCCCGCATGAAGTCTGACCCGCTGTGACCGTCCAGTGAGATAGGACTCAAGCCACTGATGGGTGCAGCCGCGGAAGCCAGCCGCCCACAGCTTTTCCAGGAGGATTGCATGATTCACGGAATCGAAGGCCTTGGTGATATCGATAAATAGCGCCGCAGAATAACCCCTCGTAGGCGTATTCATAGATGTGTTCAAGTCCCCAAGTAGTCGAGCAATTGCATCCTCGCAAGACAGGCCACGTCGGAATCCAAACTGAGCAGCAGATAGGAAGTGATGATGCTCCAGAAAGTTCGTCATGCGCGTGTGCACAAGTTTTTCCATAATTTTAGAGATAGTTGAGATCAAGGATATTGGACGATAGTTCCCAGGGACTTTTCTATCGCCTTTTTTAAAAATTGGCACAACGAGGGCGGTCTTGAGAGCATTCGGGAAGATTCCGGCCTCCAAGGATTTGTTGAAGAGGGATGCCATGACGTCGATCACGTTGTAAACTATGCGCTTAAGAGTCAGGTTGGTCAAGCCGTCAATGCCAGGAGCGCGCTGATTATTTGAGTTCATGATGATATCATAGATCTCTTGGGAAGTAACAGGAAAGAAATAGAAAGAGGCATCAATCTGCGATTCCGGCCATGGGGGATAGGAGCTGGTGTCCAGATGGGAGGTTAGATCTTCAATCACACTAGTGAAAAAGTGATTCATTTCGTTGCTAATGTCGTTTGCATCCCGAAGTAATGATCCATCACTTGTTGCAATAACCTCGATCCCGGATGATCCGTGGGAACGCTTTGCGAGTTCATTCATAACTTTCCAGCATTTTTTAGGATCATTACCTGCTGAAGCCAATCTGGAGGAGTAGTATTGGTCCTTGGCAGATCTTACGTCGTCACGGACCTCCCGGCCTATTCTCCTACTGTACTCAACAATTCTGAGATTGCTAGGATTCCTTCGTGCCAGACGCAGCAATTTGTTTTTCCGATAGATTTTGCGGCATAATTGTTTAGAGATCCAGGGCTCAATGGGACAATCACGGCGGCCCTGTAGAGTCTCCGTAGAAGTGCAGGAGTCCACTAAGCCCCTTAATCGTCCAATGAAGAGACTGAATGACACATTGACATCCCGGCACTCAACAACATCACTCCAGTTTTCAGCCAGGAGGCGGGAATTTAGGTCAACATAGTTAATCTTCTTTTTAGTGCTTCTTAGGTTTTCCTTGCGAGCCGGAATTTCAGTCACGTCAACACTAAGCAGGACTGTAGAATGGTCTGTGACGTTCGAATGAAGAATCTCTACATGATTGGTAGTTGGTGATCCCGTGGGGTTACGAGCAAGCACATGGTCAATGCACGTGGAGGAGCCAGACGCGATGCGAGTGGGCTGTCTGAGGATTGGAGTTAGGCCATAACATGCAGTGAGCGATTCATATGAATCACTTTGGCCCGGATTCAGGAGGTCGATGTTCAGATCACCCAGCAAATACAGGTTCGGGCTTCTAAGGGTTTCCAAAGTCGCACCGAGACTCTCTAAGAAATGAGCCAGTGGCACTCTGTGAAGGCGGTATATCAGTAGAAAGGAGTAAAGTTCGCTCCCCAAAGTTACAGAAAGACAGAGACAGTCAGCGCCCAGAAGACTCACGGGGACTTCGACACAGTCCAAGCCATCGCGGACATACGCTATTACTCCACCTGCACGGTAACTGTTATTGCAGCAGTGAAAGAGTTTGAAGCCTCGTAGCTCATAAATATGCACGGCAGGGTCGTTAATCCACACTTCGGTAAGTAACATTAAATCGGGCTTGAGATTTTCAGCCTCGGTAGTCGCCAGTAAAACGTCAAAATTTCTTGCAATACTTCTGATGTTCTGTAGAAGAATAGTGATCCTAGATCCTGAAGAAGCCCCACGCATTTTGGGATCGCCCTCGCAGATATGTTCAGAATTAGTTGCGGGGATTTGATTCCTCATTCTCAGCAGCCGTGGATGAGGCACGAAAAAACCACTCCTTAGTAAACACTCCACGGGGCCATGTTTCCCCGTTCAGGAATTCATCTTTGAAGTTCTCAGGCACAGAGAGACGAAAGGATACATAATCTGGTTCTCGCCCACTAGAGTTCAGTCTCGGTTTCAGCCGAAGCAATAATACATTCTCGCATCCTCTTCCACGTATATAGTCACGCAATTCGTCATCAGTTGTATCCGCGGCCAGACCAGTCACGAAAATGCTACACATTCCTCTCAACGGTCCGCGTGGCATAGAGCCAGGGGCAGATCTAAGTGGGACGTTCACTCCAGAACCTGCAGTGAGAGGCCTACGCCGGTTTTCTCTACGGTGACGATCCGACCCAGGCCGCTCTCCACGTCCACCATCGGAGTCCAGCGGACCGCCATCAGCACCACCTTGGGCCAACCCCGGAGCGTCATGAGGCCGCCCTCGTCGGCCAGTATCACTCTCAGCAGCGACGCACAGTGCCCCAGAGGCTCCACCCGCAACAGCGCCACGAGCGTCATGGCCGGGTCCGCCATCAGATTGCAGCGACGCTACGGCAGCAGCGGCAGACGTCTCTCCCCGGCTCGCGACAGACAACTCCGGAGCAGGATTCAGAGGCCCAGCCTCCCCAGACACGGCACGCGCGTAAGACACATCCTGTGCCATAGCAGAGGTCCTTCCCAACTCGCTCGAGAAACTCTCGAATGCGCGCCTCACCTGAGCATCAAAGCCATCCACGGCGCTAGACACAACCGATGGGCGAGCAGGGGGCTGCTCAGACTGGCCACCACCGGGTAAAACCGCCTCGCCGTCAGTTCTAATAGGCTCCCCGTCACCCAGCGAGACGGGGGCAGGAATGTGGCTTCGGTCAAGTAAACGGGAGCCCTCCTCGCGCAGCGAGGTTGAGTTGAAACGGGGGGGCCCAGAGCGCTGCAGCCCCATCGCCGACGGACGGCCCGTGACATTAGCAGTCATACTCCAAAAAGCCATGGCTTCCATACGTAGTTCCACCGCCTCAACATTAGTCCGCAGAGACTCCAGCTGGGCCATTCTAGCCCTCAGGCGCGTGTTCTCCTTGGCAAGAGCCTCGCATTTGCTCTCAACCTTATCCAGCCTTGCAAAGACCTGAGCAAGGGACAAACTGCTCTCGCCAAAGCTGTTTAAGGGAGAAACGGATAAGATTTGGGACTGACCAGGGCCGCGCGGAGTACACCCATCACATGTCCAAGGTTCGCCACTTTCAATAGCCGCAATTGTTCCCTGCGGCAGCAGAGGGACAATGCATGAAAAATGGAGCCATGTTTCGCACAACGAGCAGGAGACTCCAGGGCGATGACGCTGATTGATGGACTGGCCACAGCGTCCACATGGGCTCGGAGCCATCTCAGCAGCAGCAGTTACCAGGCAAGGTGCACTCAATTCGATGCCCGGCAGTGTAGCTCAAACAGAGTGTCTCTCGTGGAGTGCAACACACACACACAGCAATGAAATGAAACACCCCTCTGCAAGAATATATTTGAGGCAGAAAAAGGGAGCTCCCGGTACAATGGATGTCAGCTTTAGAGACTTACTCAGGAAGGTGGGGTCGAACTAATGGAACCCCACCGGTGAGTGCACCTCGCACGCCACTAGGCAGTGAATTTCCACACAGCAGAAATAGGGTGCACCAAATCAGATGTCCGGCAGTGTTGCTCTCAAAGCGCGCCTCTCCCAGTGTGCAACACGCACACAGATGCAGATGGATGCTGGTGCTCAGCTGGCCCAACTGCAATAATTCATTCGCGGCAGAAAAGGGGGCCCAAGGTACAGCTATTGTCAATTATTTGAGACTTACTCAGGAAGGTGGGGCCGAACTTATAGGAACCCCACCGGTGAGCACAAATCGCACGCCACTAGGCAATGGAATCCACGGTGTGCAACAGGTGCACCTAATCAGGTGCCCGGTGTAGTAGCCTCAAGTTGACTTATCAGCTGATAACACAGCACGCACACATCCGCAGTGCCACAAGAAGCCAAGAGAAAAATCCCAGTAAAATCGCGAAAACCCTGTGGCTAGCAATTTCACTTCAGGCTCAGCAGCTGCAGCCGGCCCTAAGGACACAACTCAGTTTATTGGAAACTTTAAATCCCAGTAAATCGCAAGTATGAGGAAAAATTCGGGCAGCGATATCAGAATCTTATCCAATTCCACTTAGCGCACACACACACATATATGTAAGCACACATATATAAGCGATATGTATATCGCTTCTGTACGTTCTGTACAAGTGGTCGGGCATACATACATATATAGAAATTGAATGAATAGATGGGTGGTCGGTTACTCGGGTGGCAGATAAGAGAGTGTTTTGATCATAAACTCCGCAGTCTCCCACTGAGTTTGTGTGTTGTAGGCAATAATTGGGTTTCATGATACTCACGGAGGAGCCACATAGTGCGACAGTGTGTGGGGCCCCACTTGCGTTCTCTTTGGATGGGGGGATTTGTATGATTTTGTGGTGTTGAGATTGGGTATAGTTGGTATTATACCGAAAAGGTGATTCTAATTAATTACGTAGAACAAATATCACATTCCATTGAGTGCCGTGTAATTGATTTCATGTGGACACCCTCAGTAGTGTGTGGATGGAGACTGTGGTGTGGTCGTTAAAAGAAAGAACATCCTATTAATATGTTGCGGGTTTATTTGTGGACCAACACACTTTCACGCTCACTTGGCTTCACTCTGTACACAATGTTATCGGCAATTATGCTGTCAGTGTTATCAATTATCGCGTGCATAGCTGCGGTGTATATGTATGTGACTAGGTGGGCGTTCAAGTATTGGGAGCGACAGGGTGTTCCGACAGTTGCACCTTTCCCCTGGGAAATGTACAAACTGCAAAGGCAAGCAAGAGGATGCATTCTGCTGTTCTCTTCGGTAGCTTCTATGAGCAGCTGAAGGGATACGATGTGCCTTTCGGTGGCATTTATCTCTTGACACGTCCCATGGCTGTAGCCCTAAAGCTGGACTTTGTCAGGGATGTACTCACACGTGACTTTCAACATTTCTCCGACCGTGGCATATTCTACAATGAGCAAGATGATCCACTTAGTGCCAATTTGTTCACACTCACATGGGAAAAGTGGAGTGCACTTCGGGCAAAGCTTACACCCACATTCAGTAGTGGTCGCATGAAAGAAATGGCTCTGCTCGTTGTGGGGGTTGCGCATGAGATGCAAATCTGCCTCCGAGAGGCACTCACCTTGAGCCCCATGGTGGAAATAAAGGATTTAATGGCGAGATTTACAATAGATGTCATCGGAGAGTGTGCCTTTGGTATCCAATGTAGTACCCTGAGGGATCCACGGAGTGAATTTCGTGAAATGGGCAAAAGGATTTTCCAATCGAATTCACGGTCGAGGATACAGCAGCTGCTCATGACGGCTTTTCCATCGATTGCAAAATTTCTCCGCATGAGCCCTTTCGACAAGGAAGTCACATCATTCTTCCGAGCTGTCGTCGAGGAGACAATGCGACAGCGAGACCTCGAAGGTATGGAGTGTCACGTGGGCGGTGATACGTGAAGCACTCTGAACTTCGGCCCAAATATACATATAATGCCCCTAAACGACTTTAGGATGCCATATTATCGCTGAATTATACCTCGAACATGTTCTGCATACTCCCAAATTTTATACAACGAAAATTTATTCTGTATAACTCTATTGATTTTATCTCTATTGGCAATGAATCAATGCAACGCTGAAAAAGCTTTCATAAAACCTATAACTTTGATATAAAACCTACAGCTTTTATATGGCGAAGAATTTTTAATAAAATTAAATTAGGGATTTAAAGTTAAACAAAGACGGAGGAAGACTACCTAATACAAGAGACTGAGATGCGGGAAAGCTCTGAAAATTGCATTTCTCAGCAAGATAGAGCAATAGAATTCCTTTCAATACCTGCATATTTTTCAAAATTACATATTTGAACTTTAAAGAATATTTTCATATATTTTGCATAACTTCCGTTTTAGATAAGTAATTCTCATAATTTTAGGTCCCGGTCAGAGGCATGATTTTATGGATTTACTTATAAAACTAAGGGATGGAGATGCAAAATTGACGACAAATGAAATTTGTGCCCAAGCATTCGTCTTCTTTCTGGCCGGTTTTGAAGCATCATCCAACACATTGACCTTCTGCCTGTATGAATTGGCACTCAACGAGGATGTTCAGCACAGACTGAGGGAAGAAATTCAGGCAATTTCCTCGAAATATGATAATCAAATAACGTATGAAGCCCTATCGGAAATGAAATATCTCGACAGGGTTATAAATGGTGAGAGACTTTTTGCTTTTTATTGCGTTAGACTTATTCTCATGTTGATTTCCCTATTCTTTTGTCGTCCCACGCCCCCATATAGAAACTCTGCGGAAGTATCCGCCACTTGGAACACTCTTCCGGCGAGTCACGGAGACTTACGCAAGCCCTGGAGGGGCTAAACTCATGAAGGATATGAATCTGATTATTCCAATTTATGCAATCCACCACGATCCGGATATTTATGTTGAGCCCCAAAAGTTCAATCCAGATCGCTTTGGGCCCGAAGAGGTACACACAAGGCATCGATGTGCTTTCCTACCCTTCGGGGATGGTCCACGAAATTGTATTGGACTGCGATTTGGGTTGTTGCAGACCAAAATCGGATTAGCTGCTCTATTGGGGCGATTTGTGTTCAAACCAACATCAACAACACCAAGGTCAATCCCATTCTCACGAAAATCCTTCACTCTCACGCCCGATGGTGGACTGTGGTTAAATGCTGTGGAATTAGTTTAATGGAATAAGCATTAAAGTATCAAGGGAGGAGATTTTTTTTCTGTATTGTATGGCTTTGTACTATAAAAGCTAACATGGTGTGGCCCCATGTAGTGGGGAGAAATTTTTTATTTGTTAGTGCGATGCATAAGAAGTCGATGGGAGGGAAGAAAATGCGGGGGAAGAACAAAAATTGGGGAGTCGAAAAAAAAAGAAAAAAAAAGAGAAGAAAGCAAAGAAATATCTCCAAGAAATGTTTTCTGGGTGGTAATATTGTAAAAGAAACTTGCTCGAAGACATAAAATATCTCATACTTTGCCCAACATACTGGGAACATTACGCCCACCCATGGTACCAAACCACCCACCCGCCCAATTTTGCATGCTTTCCCCAAATCACAAAATTCCCCAAGTCCCTGGGGTGGATAAATAGTGACTGTGCCTTGTTACACACCCTCTCACAGGGCCCGTACCTCACTCTCTCACACAGCATCCTTTCCACCTGCTTCGACTCCTTCCTGTGAAAATTTGAGAAAACACCACACAACCATCCACCGTCATTTTATCCACAACAACCCTCCTTCTCGCATAGCTACCGTGGCGCACTGAAGGCACTTCTCGAGGCAATTTCCATTCGCAAAAGTCACATGACGGCCCTGCGACACCGCATGGAAAGGGGAAAAGTCGTAAAAATTTCTATTTGAAACATGCTCTCGGTGTTCTTTGCCCATGCTTTTTACGTTCTGCATAAATAAGAGATTTTGTGGTGTGATTTTTTCACACTTTCTTGCCTCTGCTTAAGAATTCTTATATCTACTCATATATATCTTGTGGGTGGGTAAAGCGGAGAAAATTCCCAAATCATTCCCTGATTAATAAGGTCGGGGGGAGTCCACAAAATGAGAAAATCCTGCACCTACAGAGGCGGAACAAGACCATTCACCAAAACCTACCTACATAGCGAATGAATTTTCACCCACACAACTCAAGGATAATGTTATTCATTTCAACTTAATGGTTTGTAGATTCCAGCAGGTCGTTGTGCTTTCTCTAGCGTGGCTCCATGTTTTGTAGTTATTCATGTATACATATTTTTGCGCATATATAACTTCTGAACTTAAAGCTCACAACTCCTTTGGGGTGCGTCTTTAAAAGTGAATTAATCAAAACTTTTGCATCTCACACTTTTGGAAAACACTTCAGAAAGTTTTGAATTTTTAGAAACATGAGAAACCACAATGTTTATACCATAAAGTTGCGCCTCTAAAACATCCCTAAACAAACTTTTAATAACTTTGTGTGTATGGAGCTCGTAAGGGTTGCAAAACTTAGAAGATGTTTCAAAATTTGAGCAAATCCAGAAGCATGATTATGGCAGATTTCACTTACGAATGAATGATATGCAAGTAAAGCAGGAAAGTTCTACAAAAGAATGGTTTGAAAGCAAAATACAGAGGTACTCATTTTTACTCTTTGTTTGATTTTAAACATTTAATAAAATATTCAACTCGATGAATCTCATAAAACTATTGGAAATTTTTAATTACATGAATATTTTATAAAATTACCCTGGAAATTACGAATTCGACGAAATTAAATTATTTTTTTGTTGTAATATGTACCCAATGGTGCAAATCTGCACAATTATTGGGTCAATGAGTTTGACTATTTCAGGCATATAATTTTAATTATTATTGAATGACGGTAAATTGAAAATGATTGCTAAATACATATTTGGCAAAGAATTAGTCAAATATTTATTTGAAATATGTTCAGGCTTTAGGTGTTTGATAACACCCAGTCCTACATGCAACAATGAGAAAGGAAAAAATCTATAATTGTTTTAAAATTATGGAAAATATAAATTTTCTGTCTTTTTCTAGGAAAAATTAATCAGAAAAATTTCTATATTTTTCAAAGAAATATTATAAAACACTTTAATTTGCTTTTTTAGTGTAAAATTCGAATTATTATTCCATATAAATGAAAAAGGGATGAAAAGGGTCATCGTTTCTGCAAAATAGATGATATATGTATGTTTGTGTTTTATTATCCTTTATAAAAGCGACAAAATCTAACATTGGGAGGATGGCCTGAATATGACTGTGTATACCTATTATTTATGAAATTCTTACTTAAATTAAAGAGCATTTTATTTGATAAGTTATATATTTTTTAACTTTTCGATGCTCACGTTTTGTATTTTTCATTATCAAAATTGTAAAAAAAAACTTTGAGTTTTTATAAAAACTTTTTCGTGTCGAGTGCAAATGACTGTATTTGGACCATCTCGCCTACTATCAGCACTAAAATGTGTAAGTTTCCCATACTCAGTAAGTCAGTTATAATTTACTTGCTAATGCTGATGTGATAGAAGCAAAATAATAATGTTATGTATTGTGTAAAAGCTCCAAAAGCGAAAGCTTTAAAACAAAGAGACCTACTTTTGGTGTAAATAATGTAATACATAATGTAAAATATAAACATAATACCTTAATTTTGTTTACTTTCTCCATCCCATTTTGGTTATTTAATAATTATATATAATACCTACATTATGTATGTGTTACAATGTGCAGATGTTTATTGGCGCATTTAGCAATTTCGCAAAACATCTCACAAATGTTCCCATGGAAGCATTTTGCAGCAATCCCGTTTGTGTTGCAAAAAGTCAAGAAGCTATAACTCCAATTGGTTTTACAGACAGCATATTGTTTATTTATAATTCTGTATCCCTCTTGTGAACTTTTCAGCACTTTCAGTGATACATATAACCATCGCGTATATCCCACGACCGCCTCCATTGAAAGTGCTTTCTTCTGCTTATCACATTTTCAGACAGTCTTTGCCAACAACACTCCCCAGCACCACTCTCCCTTGTGGCCTCTATTGATTTTCATTTGGGGCTTTTTCTCCTTGTGTTCCACGCCGAGAATCAACATAATGTTATCATCCTCTCATGAGATCCTCCCCCCGTCCCCCGTATTGGTGTTTTTTTTTCCACCCACCACCCTCCCAAAAAGCTCAAATCTGTGCAAATTTATTCAAGATGTGCTCACGCGAATTGACCGATGTTGTACTTCCACGCATGGGGTGCTACATGTCCACCGTATCCCCTCACACCCAGTCCCATGGGACCCAGTTCTGCTTCTTTCTTCTTTTTTTTTCATTTCACATTTTCCCGAGGATGTCGTGTGTCTCAACCAGATGGTATTTGTCTGCTCCAGAGGACAGCGCTATGTCGGGTCCTCTGCGACAGTCAATGCCACTTCGTCATCTGATACAGCGACTCGTTGCTGTGGCAACACTGCCTGTGGTCCAGGCGCACCCAACTGAGTCATCATGGCATTTGGGGAAGTACTTCGCAGGGGGATTTGCCCGAGATCTTCTCCTCGTGCCAACGCAGACGGATGCTCAGTAGGGTGCCTGGATGTGTTTTCAGTACATCTTCTACCCCAACTGGAGCAGATTTATCCCCACACACATTTTACACAGTGCTCGAGTCATCTGCTAGTCCGAAAAAGCTCGGCAGTCGTGCAGAATTTCGCGCCGTGGATACTTCAAGCCGCTTTTTCCGCAGATTATCGTCAAAACTTTTTTTTTGGTTCTCTCCTTCATTTTCCTCCACATACACACATACACACTTTATCCCGCACACCACGGACGTTTCATCAATTCAAAAGCAAAGGACATATCCAAGTGAAGGACCCCACATAGCGGGGGAGTGGAGGATAAATCGAATTAATTACAGTGTACACGGATATTGATGGGGATGAAATCCAATTCAGGAGATGGTTTCTAACTTACTCATTAATTCCTCAAGGCAGGGTGTCATCTGGTGCAAAGATTTTTATTGATTTTCCACCCCAAAAGGCATCGGAAAGTGTCAATTTTCGTAATTATATAGGCATTAATTGCAATTCGATGTAATTAGAGCCACCGGGGCATGTGAAACAATATGCGAATTAGCATTGGATTAAAAGATTGGTTTAAAGGGATGGATGAGGGGTTGTGAGATCAAGCGTTGCGGGTGATGTTGGTATGTAAGTGTTGCTGGAAATGTGACCTCAATAGGGAATAATATTCATCGAGTGTTCGTTAAGGTACCAGCAGTATGGAATAAATTCTTAAAGTGATTACAATGAAATATGCTTTCTCAGTGCTTAAGTGAATTTATTGGGCGGAAAAGGAAAGGATTGTGAGCCCTCGAGGGAGCACAGAGGAAAGTTTTCAATTACAAGGTGAATTATAACAATTTTCTCTTTACATCCCCATCTCTGGGGGGTTGATTTTTATTCGCCCGCAATACCTCTATGTACCGTCTTATCTCCAATCTCATATTTCTACCTTCTTAATTCACTTCAACACAGGAGGAGAAACTTTTGTATCTCTTTGATCTCTAACTGACTGTGCAATTTGATGTGGCCTTATCTCCCATCAAGAGGGGATTTTTGGAAGTTTTAGTCTAAGACCTGGTCTGTGGGACCTTTTTTGGTGGTATAGATCCTTCCTAAATACCTTATCCTGCAGCCTGTTATAGTTTGATCCTCGTACACGGATGTTAGAAGGAATAACAGCTGAGGCGGTGATTTTTGATTGATGATTCCTGAGGCTACTCTCGCAGAATTTTTATCCGAACACCCCCAAACTGGGGCATTGGCCCTCACAACTTTAGGGGAGGGTGTCTTGTGGTCTTCAACCACCTATTAATCATTTTTCTCCCTATTTTTCACTCAACTTTTTCTACCCGCCTAACCTCTACTCATCATTAAGGATTTTATTATTCGCATTCCACATTCTTCTCTCCTTCGACACCCCCTCGAAGGAGCACCTTCTCCCCACACTGACAAAAGACATGGTGCAGAAATGAATTATATATGAAAGAATACACCCATTAGGATGCTAGTTGCAGAAACCTAGCAACAATGAACTTTTATATGTCGTTTTCGCATCATAGCATGTCCCATATGGAGAATATTAATTAAGGCACGTGAATGTGGCGTGTGTAGAGAAAATTGCCCCATAAAGGAATAATATGAAATACTACCTGCTTTTCTACAAAAAGACTACATGTAGGTGCTACATATTATATACGATACGTACATATGTAGTTAGATAAATGAAGCTTTGAGCTGATGAAACTTTAGTGAAAGTTTTCTTGGCAAAGATATGACACACTGTTGAATTTTCTCAAGAAGTTCCATGGTTTACTGAAGAACTCTCTGACTTTTAATAGCTTATTTTTTGGTCCTATCTTCGCTAGAGATTTTTATTTAAACTTTAAACAAAATTTACAATACGGGGGCTAATTTTAATCACTTTTCAAATTATGTTATATACATAGATAGTTAGCTTAAGAATTGTAAAGTTTCAGGAGATCGAAAAATAATTAAAAAGACTTTGAACTTTCAACAAAACTCTCCTTAAGGGGAGTTTTTTCGGAGTTTCCCCAGAAGTATTGTTGAAATTGAATTTGAGAATATTCAACTAATTTTCAGGTCGATGTGCTGTATATCCTATTTACTGCTCCATTGCATCGCGGCAATGTTTCGTAAATTGTGATAGTCTCTAAAATGGAATTGATGCGATTCCCCTTTTTGGAACAATTTAGCGCGTTCTTGGTTTGGTGAGAAACTTCCAAAGCATATTTGCATCGCATACATCTTGAGGGTGTTATGTATATAAATGTACATACATATAGCGCAAGCATTCCGAAAGCTCAAGAGACTAAATGCTGATGATGAGGAGATAATAAACTAATATGGTTTGCTAGAGATATTCATGGTACTGCAGACGTCAGTGAGATGTATAATTAACGTCTTGTCGATTTATCTGAACCTCATTCGTAATTGCTCAATAAATTTTCTAACAGCGATATAGTCTATTTGGTATGTGCATGCGAATGTTGGGTGAGTCATGAAGGGAAAAATGTGGATACTCCTAGTCGATAAAATATGGATATACGAGGGGAGAAATTTTTTGATCCCAAATGTTCGGGCAAAGAAGGAATAAATGGTATTAGATATTAAATGAATTCTCTGTGGGCCAACAAAAAAGGGCGAGAACAAAAGGAAGAAAAATACGATAATATCGATTTATTCTAACTCCCCATTACATATTGACTTTTGGGATATATAAGACGCGTTTTTCCAAGGGGATACCTTACTCAACCCAACAAAACCAAAACCAACACTCGGCTACACACACATACTTCACATGATTTGGCAACAGTAATGCTGCGGAAAAGCTATTGTTCAGCATTTTTGAGGGCGAAAAATGTCAATGAGGTTTATCGGAGGAATTTCCCAATATATAAACATGCTTGCTTGTCGTTTAGTGGCAAAACAGCGTTCCATGAATTATTTTGTTTGGGAAATACTAATGAATATTTTAGTTTATCGAGTGGAATTCGCTCGCCTTGCCATGCGATTTCACCACCATAAGCACATTTCATTCACACATGGCTGAACTTTACAAATTCCCATCTAATGAATTTTATAAAGTTTTCTTATTGTCCCAAACAGTGCAAAACAAGGAGAAAGTTTGGCATTTAAGTGTGCAGTTAATTTCAGTAATGAGTTCTCTTGGAACTTTTCAATAAAATCCAATCTTGAAATTCGAAAGGAAAATTCCTATCGTCTCATCAATAGAGTTCAAGACTTTTCTTTAATTTTTTTTCTCTCTGAATTCTTTCCCTTAAATGGAAACAAACATAAAATCAGCGATAAAGAATACATACTTGCAGGGTGAAAATGAACAATTTAGCTGTAGCATTCTACTTTATCTGACGCAGTCGCAAGTTAGCTTGTCCTGGGGATTCACTTAGAAACAACTTACATTATGTAGCTGCATAATTAAACACGAAATGAGTTTTTCTTGGAAAGAGAAAATTGCAATTCTGCGAAGATCCATTCAGCGAGGGAATAATAATAATAAAACTTTTCAGAATCCAAAGGAGTTTGTGAGGAAATATCAATTAAGTTGTTAACTGCAAAAAAGTTACGAAAAAAATACCCTCCTTGCTTCCAGAAATTCAATTATGTAGACGTGACTTTGTAAGCAAAATAGGAGAAGACAAAGTAGTAGAGTACATAAAGAGTCCATTTAGGAAGTGAAGCAAAATTTAATTTAATAAAAAAATATATCCCAACTTAGAATCTCTAAAAATCGATTATTCAGATATTTGAGTTGCAATTTATGTACTTTAGAGGCTCCAACAATATTTTCTAACAGCAAATTAATTTTCTAAAGCATCAAGGCTTTAAAGCGTTGAAAGATAACACAAAAGCTCTCTAAAACGGGAAAATTTTAAAAAGAGAAAAGATATTTGATCATATTTCTGTCAATTTGATCCCACTGGATTGTTCCGTGTATAATCTCATTTTCATATATAGCAAATAAAACATTTTATATGTATTAGCTAATTTACAAAAATTTCATTTTATTTTATTTTTGAGGCCTAAATGGCGCACAAAGCTTAGCATCGACTTTGTGCAGCTTGTATCAGAGCCCATGAAACCAGAATAACTATTTTCAGTATAACAAAAAAATGTATGGCTGTTTTAATTTGACAAACAAAATGATATTAAGTTAATAGATAGAACAATGTTCTCTGAAGCATTTAAAATAATTTTATGTTTTATGTTTGATTGGGAAACTGATTTTGCATTATTTCTAATTTTTGAACTCTGTTTATTACGTATTTGGCGTATTAATGTTAGCATAATGTTCTTCATCATAAAATTACTAATATGAATTACATTATTAAATACATTTTGGAGAGGTGGAACAAGAGAATAAGTTCTTTTAATGATGTGATTAACTGATACGATTTGTAACGTATTATTAAACATTTACAGAATTTACACGAATAATTCGAATATTGGACGATTGCTAAATTAATCTCACCTACATACCTACCTGTTTAAACAATAATGTTAATGTTTATAGTTTGTATGTTGATTCAGCACATTGCAAAATCCTGTTTCCCATTTTATATACAAACATACATATATTTCTCACATGATCAATAAAACACGATGCAATATTGGGTATAATTTCAAACCTTTATTTTGTTTGCTCACGACTGAAACGTAATATATGTATTTTTTATGCAATAAAATAACTAAAATATGTATAAGTCAGAAGAGAGTACCTACATGTAATTGGAAAACTCGTATCCGGGAGGGCGTATGAGTTTTGAAAGCTCCCATCGGAGAGATTTCCTTGAATTAATTTTGCAATTAAAATCCTTCTGACGCTCACTGGAAAATCTTTGAGGGATTTACTCATTTTGCAAATCTTTGTACAAACTCCATGCAAGTTTCTTCAAATGTTGGATATTTGGAAGCTTTGTACAAATTGTATGAATAAAAGCACATTTATCTTTTAAATTTTAATTGGTTCAAATCATTTTAATACATATTTTTACTACCTCTTTATATTGAGGGTAAAATTACTGAATCCTCTAAGATTTATATGGTTTTACAATTTATTTCACAATTTTATATGATTCCAGTTCTTAGAGTGAAAATCTCACAAAATTTTGACCTTTTGTGGCTTGCAATAGGATTTTAAAAGGCTAAATACATCAAAATCGATGGATTACAATTCCCATACTTCAAATGGAATCTACGAAATATAAAAATATTTCCACAGCTCTAAACCAAAAACCCCGAGAACCCAATCAATAAAATATGATATTGCTCTTCTAAGGATTCGCGCAATAAAATACGAATAAATTTGTGAATTTCCAAGAGGTTTCGCGCGTACGTTTCAATAAAATGCGTGCTCCTGTGTGAGCTTTAGAATGAATTTATATGTATATCTGTATAACAATAGAAAAGGTCCCATATAGATGAATTGAGTCAATGTACTCGTACTTTGAATATTACAAACAAAATTGGAAAATGCTAATGAAAAATTCATGAGGGTCGCATGGAGTATCAGCGTGACAAGACCAAAACCCCCAATCATAACATTTTCCATTCCATGCCACGAAAAAGATAGACAAATCTTGGAAGTTGAATTAAGCGAATAGCAAAGAGCGTGGTGGTTGAAAGTGGAAAATGGTGGGATAAAGTGGAAAATTGTGACACTCAAAAAAGGCGAAATTAAATAAATCTCCCCACGTTGCGTGTGGATGAGGTGATTCGATGGCATGGGATTATCGAGTGAGATTTTATCTCTTCTTTCCCAAAATTAAAACCCCTCGCACTGGCTTTTCGCGTCTAGACATCTTTTGTCAGTGTCTTTTGTATAGAGTTTTGGGATTTTTCCACGTTTGTGGGTGGGAAAATTTGCCAAAAGGTATTTTATTTGTAAAAAAAAGAATACGGACAAAGACGCCGGAGCAGTAGGGCTCGTAAAAGTAATACGTGTACAAATTTAACGATCTCCAAAAGGGGGTTGGTAAATGCGAAAATAGGGCTGGAACAATGGTGATATAGCTGAAAAGGCATACTCAAAAAAAAATGAGAATGAGCGGTAGGAATTGTACATAATGATTCCCGGAGGGAGAATGAAAGAATGAAATTTGTAAAATGCAAAAGTTTACCAGTCAAGAGGAAAAAAATGTCATCGTGCAGATTAGGCGGAAGAGGAAAAGTGGGCCCAGGGAGGGAATTATCAACGCCCATGTGACAAGACATTTCCATCACCATCACTCACGGTACCCAAAATTTCTATTGGGGGGCTGGAGATGTCTCCGAGACATTTTGCGGAATCACCCAACAGAAGATGTTGGAATGTTGCAGCATTAGAGTGAAAAATGTTCAATGACAGTCAAGGGAGATATCACCATCAGTTGTCAAGTGTACACTACACAAATTTTCTTCTTCTTTGAAAACTTTTGGAGTTTAAAAGGCTACATTTTACATAATAATAAATTGTTAGAGAAAATTTTAAAGATATTGTTGAACATGTGGAACATATAGGGTAGGGATATTTTTAAATAATTTATAAAAGTATTTTTTATGCAATGTTTTTTTTCTGTTTAACTTCTGTTTCTGTTTCTGTTTGAAGAAAAGTATTTTTTGTACTTTAAAAAAGTTAAAAAATTTTGGAAAGAAATAACATTTTTTTTTAATTTGATAAAAGTTCGTTAAAAAATTAAATTATTTTGCAATATATTGTAAGTACCCCTCGAACTTTCTTGTAAAATTCTGTTTTCCACAAAATTCTCATTCTTTGTAAAAAAAAAAATACAAAAGAACCTTAAAATATCTTACCTTCGTTAAATGGAAAAAAGAGGACACCATTACGCAATAATACATTCACCTTGGAATAAACTACCGCGGAAACGGTTTGGCAATTTTCGGGGTGTACCGAAGGTGGGGTAAAAAAAAGAGATGGTTCTATCATGTTTATTTTCATTTATTATTGTGACACACAGACACTTGCTGTTTCTTTTCAACCCGAAGTATATATAGGAAATTCATTGCAAAAAGCTCAAAAAGCTTGAATATGCAGCATTCTCTTGTCATTTTGCGAGTATTCATGTGAATTTGTGCGAAAATGCATAAAATATATAGTGGGATGGTGTGTTTTCTATGTTCCTTTCTGATTTATAGAGCAGAGAATTTGTTGAATTATTCAACCCACTCACCCATGGTTTTTATTGCTTGTGAGAACAGATGGACGGTCAACAGGCAACAAAGTGAATTTCAATCAGTGTCCATGCCATATTTTGCCATTTGCAGCACTTATTTCCGTATTAGTCAGTAGTGTGGATTTCCGCGTGGTTACCTTTAATTTAACATCATCCGACAGACTCAAATTGAGGGTACTGAGCTTGAATTCAAGCTCATGTGGTTGATCGGAAACAGTGCAGTGGAAATCATACTTTGAAAGAAGCGTCACTAATCCAACTTTTACCACGATTTTCCCCATTCGTTGAGCTGTGAAAAAGCAATAAAAATAATAAAGAAAATGAGTATTGAGTATTTCTTTCTTTTGTATGTAATTTTATATATAGTTCAATATGGGTTGTAGTATGTTATCTTAAAATGATAGATAATATTTTAAAATATTCTGGAGAATTTAATTGAGGATTATGTATCATGTGTATTTCATTATTCGGAACTAAATCTATCAGAATATTAAAAAAAAAAAGTGACATTCCTTCATCCTAAAATTTATAAATTAAATATTGTTTTATAATTATAGTGGTTATGGATGGATGTGGGACTTGCACAACACAATACAACTACTCTTGTTATGTAGTTATGCTTAATTTGGTAACTATGAAATTCTATATAATATTTCAGTTATTAATTAAAGGTACGTACTCTAGTCAAAACCGCAAAACATTGTAAATTACAACATGTTGAATTTTCTAATTAATATAATGTGTACATTGAACCAAACTATATATATATCAAAATTAATCGAAACATGAAAATTATGTACCTACATATGTTTAATATAGTACCCCCAATGTTCAAATTCTTGAATATCAAACTTGAAATGCTTAAATAATTTGCTAATAATAATGTGTATTAAATTCAAATAAATTATCAGCCTCTTGACTTTAGTTTCCTATTCGAAGAAATTTTAGAATTCTCCCACAATGTTGCAAAATAAACATAAAGATAAACAATTGAACTACTTTGTTTTCGTACCTCAACTTGATTACAGATCTCGCGTTTTGGGCTAAACTATAAATGTCTGTAATTGAGTTTCAGAAACATGTACCCAATTCACTTAAGTATTTCTTGCTTCCATGCATCACACAGTATCTAGTAAAATATAACTTAATATTCTCCTTTGCATGATAAGTTTGGTATGTTCATGGAAGTTTTCTTCTTCATCAAATACATAAAGTTGGCATATTCACAGCAAAAAACTTCCCCGTAAACTTTTCGAAAATAGTTTCAATAATCGAGTTTCAAATTAGGTTTCGAGGTTTTTAAACTGCTACAAGCAAACACCAAACATTAATGAAATTGACTCATTTCAACTTTCAAGAATTAACCGCAATACTTCGGGCAATTGCATAATATTAATGTTTCCCATTTTATTAGATCCAATAAGTTATGATTAAGTTGTTAAATCGATAAGAAATAGACATTGAAAAACCCGCCATGTACGTAGTACTTTTAAGGGAATAATTATACCTCTTATGGGTCCTTATGCTTTTAACTCTTCTTAAAACAAGATCAAGTCTAAAGATCATTTAGTTTAGAACTTTAGATTGTTAATTTGCTTCGTATGATGCAAATGACGATAACCTAGAACCCTTGATTTTCAATTAGAAGGATCAACATTAACCTTCTCAAAGAGTATTAGTGTTGATCCTTCCAAATCCTTGAGTGCTCTTTGCAAATGGTTAGGTGAGAATTAAAGTTCGTTAAGAAAGTTTATACTGTTGAACTGCTAAATTTTGCTCGTGAGTGCTTTTCAGCACAAAATCACCCACCTATCTATATATAGAAGGGGAGTCGTGTGCTCTTAATAACTCAATTTCAAATTAACAGGCAGTAGCATAGAATGGCGGGGAAAGTATGGGTTGTTTTTCAAACTGCGGTTCGAGCATCATCCACAGGGTAGGTTAAACCAATTTCATGATCAAATATCCGTGTGAAAATGTGAGAAGAACTAACAGGATTAGTGCCAAAAATGGTAGTCCATGGAGGTGGTTAGTAGACGATGCGATGGAGCTTGTGGGTGCTGCACTCAATGCGGAGGTTGTGGGGGTGTTGCGCTATCGATTTGTCATTTTGCAAAATTTCCACATATTCAACTTTTAATGTGCCCATAAACCAATAACATGCTTTGTTTGTTCTGTGTGAATATCCACTGAGATGAAATTTATTCTCATCCCTCACAGTATTTGGATCATCTGGCACCGTGATAAGCATCATTTTGCCAGAAAACTTTACCAATTTGCCACCAATAGTGGACACAGAATTCCATTTTGTTCTTTCAACGATTCCAAGGTTTCAACCATGACTGAAGGTTTGCTCAAGTCAATATGTGACAGGCATTGAAAGTGAAATGGGTGGGTTTTTTTTTCCAAAGGATGGTGGATTTTTGTAGGGTTTGAATTATGTTGGGAAACATTTCAATTCTGCATCCATACACTATGAGGATTTTATTCAATCTCTCTGTGGGCCTGTGAGATGTCGACATACCCATTCGAGCAATTAATTAAACTTTTCACTTGCACACTCATCCGCAACTCATAGCGAGCTTTCAGAGTGGCTGAAAGCTGGGGGTGTACAACTCAATTGGGGTTTTCGGGTGAATATGGGAAAGGATAGAGTGTGTGCCATATGTTTAAAATATCAATTTGTGGATGCCACACACAAACACAATTTTCCGGGATTGCGGATGGGATAGGATCGTTTATTTAGTAACTGTGTATGAATGATATGCTTCAGCAGAGACACAACCAAAACTTTACGTTTATGTGCTCGAATGAATGTCTCCACCAAGTATATGAAGCTTTAATTCTGCATTAAAAGAGTGTGAGAGGGAGGATTTTGTCATACGATGTTGGGGAAAAACAAAAAAAAAAGAGACGAGAAGTGAAAATCTAAAATTCCACAAAAAATACGACAAAGCTCCCTTTTTCTTTGTTGACATAGCACAGAAGCAGATTTTCCTTCTATATACTTTACCATGGTAATATCACCAAAGAACATTATATTGAAAGCTTTTTTAAAACTTACCAATACAGTTTCGTGGTCCATCGCCAAATGGGTAGAAAGCATTCGGCACAAAGTCCTCTTTTCCTTTGTCAAAGCGACTTGGTTTGAATTTCTCCGGTTCGGGGAAATATTTGGGATCCTTGTGTAGCCCAAGTAGGGATACAATGACCGGTGTTCCCTTCTCAATCACATAATCGGTCCCAGGAATTGTGTAATCCTTTGTACACATACGATTGAGAATCGGCAGAGCGGGATACTTCCGAATGGTCTCATTGATACATTTATCAAGGAAGGTCAGCTCCCCGATGTTATCGTACGTCACCTTCCCATTATGCTTCCTCAGCATCTCATCAACCTCCCGTTGCGCCTCAATGAGGAGATTGCGTTGATGACAGAGTTCATGGATGCAGAAACAAATTGTCGCGGCGGATGATTCACTTCCTGCTATGTAGAATAGGAAAACCTGTGCAGCACACTGCTCAATGGTCATCATCTTTTTGCCGCCTGACGTGAAAAAAAAATTGCAAATTATCTCTTTTTGAGTGTCACACCACTTGATTTTGAGCACACTTCAAGTGTAGGAAGCTTTCATTAATTAATTTCAGTTTATTGACTGAGCTTTTGGAATTCTATTGTACTTTATCAATAAATTTATTTATAGAACGAAGGTTAATCAAATGATATTGAATTTTTTAAAAGGTTGATGGTTTGCGAATAATTAAACAAGGTTCATCAGTAAAAAAAATAGTTTTTATTGATTTTAGGTTAAAATGAATTATTATTTAATTTTGTTTATTTTTACTAGTATTTTAAACTGAAAACAGATTTTAATATATTATTTAATACAAAATAATGAAATTACCAGGCACTAAAATTGTGTGTTAGATCAAAATTGTTATTCCTTTTAATATATTTTGCGCAATATGATGAACAAGAACGGATAAATCATTCATAAATTTCATCATATATAAGAGGGTTTATTGAACTAAATCAACAATACACCCATTTTGGCTGCTCGACAGTAAACCATTTTAATAGATATCGCAAGTTGGGTAATATGAAGCTTCCACTTAACTAAACTACCCCGTAATAGAATAAAGATATAGGGGGTGCTCTCTCTCTCTTACAAAAGCCACAACTCATCTTTATTAATGTAGTGTTTAATAATAAAAATACACAAAACAATAACAAAAGCAATTCATTTTGCCTTTTAATACGAAACTTTATGAAGCACTTTATGCCGTGGGAGATGAAAGGGATGAAAGAATTGATGGAGGATGCTCATTTGTTATGGAAATTCAAGTTAATGGTGTATCTGTACGCAAAAGTGGGTGTATAAGTGAATGTATGCTGGAGTTATATAAGCAATTGCAAAAGGTATTTAAATTTCACGTCAAAATGGAATTAATATAAATAAATTTTCTGCATACCAGCTTTTGTCTGCCAAGTTTCATCACTTGCACTAACTTTTCCTGTATTGCGCAGTTGCAGCAGTAGTTGCATGAAATCGTTGCGTGTGACGCTATTTTTCTCACGATACTCAATTGTATCCTTTACGAGATTTATCACGAATTTCCCCACAAATGGGGGCATAATGCCAACACGAAAGATTCTGATGAGTTTTGGCACCAAAACTAATCCAACTGAACGTATGGCTACGGATAAATTCTCCCCTTGGGCAATTCGTCCGATTTGGCGGAAAGTATTTTCGGGATTATTTATCGTATCAACGGATATTCCAAAGAAAACTGATCCAATTATATCAACAGTGTATCGGGCACACAGTTCGAACATCTCAACTGTTTTTCCTGCTTCTGCACGAGGTTCAATGTAATTCTGTAGCTGAGTGGCTGTTTCCATTATTGTCGGGAACATATTTTTAAGTTTTCCCGATGTGAATGTTGGCGACAGGGATGATCGCATTGTCTTCCATTTTTGACCCGAAAGGGCAAATAGTGTTGCCGACAGGGGATCATTTTCTTCATCACAGTGAACACCACGGTCGTAGAAATATTCAAAATCCGACGTTAGGATGTTCTTTGCGAGATTTGCATCCCTTATCAAAAGAGCTGGACGGAAGAACATATAAATCCCAACAAAGGGATTCGATGATTTCCTATAGAGCTCATGGAGGCAATTTCCAAGGGATACTTTTTGTTTCACCGTATCACTTATATTCCCAAAAGGAATTGATGGTTTTATATAAGGGAACCCTTTGCGTTTCCAATAAGTAAATTTATTTCTTAAGAACACAAAGAGAGTCCCAAAAAGAACAGCAAGCACCACTTGAAGCCACATTTGTACAGACAGAGACCAATTTTCAAGAGAAACAAATAGACTGAGGATTGGATTAAATAAAGTTCTCCCTTTTATAGGGGTCTGCGTGTGCCTTTTAGGCCCGTTATCTTAGAAATGACTTGCGGCAATCAGTGAATTGTCTTGATTTTTAACCACTCACTTACCGCTAATAATTACTAATCAAAGAGATAATACTTGCGTATGTGATGATGACAAGTGGAAAAGATACGTAATTTTGTTGTTTTCGCGAATTAAAAGACTTTTTTGTTTTTTGTTTTGCAGGCGGAATGGCAACAACAGTTCAGCCAGGTCTCCGATCCGGAGGTAAGTCCAACTTCCCACCCACACTTCTCGCACTTATAACTTTATTACGCGGTGCGGCCTGGCAAAACACAGCGAATAGAAGTTTTTTTTTGCAGAAGGGGCTCCCTCGTGAGTGGAAAATTCATTGATAATTTCGTTACCACCGCTGCAGCATGTGCTGCATTGGGGATACATTCTCCTAACCATACGCTAAACTTTATCCTCGGGGAACTTTTAAATTGAATTACAGTAACTTCTGACGTCTTCCCATCCAGTGTGTTCATGGTGTCTTTGTCCCCAGACGATTGTCTGGACGTGAACCTTGTTTTTACTTCGAGTTTCTCCCCTCAGTTTTTCCAGAAGATTTTTCTTTTTTTTTTCAACGAGAGTTTCCTTATCGATTTCTTCCAACGTTAAAATGTGGGAAAAAATAATCAATTGACTATAAGAGTAATAAAATAATAATTATCTTCAATTAGGAAATATGCCGGAAGTATATAACTTTTAAGTATCTCTCGTATCTCTTAAAAAAGTTTATCGTTTCCGTATTTTTTTTAAACTTTATACTGGTTTATTTTATGATGACTTGAGGACTGAAAAATCTATTTTTAGAGTTTTTCCTGGAATAAAAAAAAACTTCTCTCCATTACTTGAAAGATTTCCAGAGAAATCAAGCGTGAAATATAAATTTTTAATTCATTTCTTATATCAAATAAGGAATTTTTACAAAAGAAAAAACATTTTTCTTTGATTTTCTTCATTTTTATCAAAAGCTCCGAGTAGATGTACTGCAAAAGTCATAAATGGTTAAATTATTTCCAGCACATCCTTCTTGTTATGACTTTTATTGACTTCTTACTTTGAAATTTCAACCAGACTCTGCTCTATAATAGGGGATGCGTTTCTCTTCACTATTTTTTTTCAAACTACCTATTATAGTTTTGTTTTTCTTTTCATGAAACATTTTTACGCTAATGCTATTCAAAATTTATAGAGATTTGAGTAAAATTAGCACAGCTAAAAGCTATAATGACTATTTTGAATGAGATAAATTAATCATATATCAAAGGATTTTAATGAAGTCCCTAAAGTCCATCAATCCATCAAATTGATCAAGCAATATCAAACTTTCAAATTACCAAAATATTCCAAATGATGTATAAATTAGAACTTAATTTAGATGGATATTAAAAATTATCAATAAACATGCAATACAAAAATATTTAATGTAATAATCAACTTATTCTAGTAAATTCCTAAAGTGGCAAAATAAAGTTTGAACCCTTTAAAATTCAACCTAAATTATAGTTTAGGGTTTAAGTATTTGCAAACACAACTCATTCTTCCCATAAATTTCATTCCCTTTTATTGACCCTAAGAGGACATCACTCTTCAGGAGGGGATTCCATCCGTGAATCCTAAAATAAACTTTTGACGTGTTCTTCACTTTTGCTTTTTCGCCATTTGAATTGTTCGTGTCAATATCCCTGGAGATATATACCCGAAAAAGCTCACTTTACTGCTGTAACTTCTGTAGGGCTGATTGAATCCTTTTTAGCGGTGATTTTTTTTCTTCCTCTAAAGAATGACAACAGAAGATCATTTCCTTAACCACCATCAACCTTTTATACTCACCTCGGAAAGGAGTACGAAAAAAAAAAGAATAAATTCGAATAGCAGTGCAAAGTGAAGGTAATTCGATCCATTTGTCGTCGGGAACGTAACTGAATATATATCTTTCTTTTCAACATTCTCTCAAGTGCAGAATAAGAGAAAAAAATCTCATGAATGCCACATCAAATTGGGCCAATTGCTCCTCGAAGGGATGTCACTGTGCGAATGCTCGCGATATGTGGAATGATGCGTGTGTGTGAGGGAGTGTGACAGAGGAGAAGATGGGTTATCTGCCAAAACAATTTCCCATTTGGATCATCAATAGCGAGACACCGACAACATGTTGACAAGACGGTGTCGCCTTTCCATCTTTAATGGCATTTTCTCAGGGAAAAATGACACGTCATGCAATAATGTAATAATAATTTTATTGCTTGGCAATGTTGGCAATAAATTATATAATCCCTTGCACTTGCCCATAAACACCCCTCCCTAATGCCATAAATTGGCGCATGAGAAGCTGTGAAAAAGACGATGAAATGCGAAATTCTTCTGGAGCTTTTCCTTACTTTAGGATGGGAACAAAAGCTCATCTTAATTTTGCCACCTCTTCCACTTTTTGTTTTCTTAATTATCCACCCTCGGAAATGTCGAGAAAAAGTCCTTTCTTAGGAAACCTTCTTCAAGGGTTATTTCTCCCAACTTCCCCCATGCTATGGTGGAAGTCATCAAGATGGAGGGGGGTGGGAAAGGGAAAAGGTTTAAGAGTCCCGTGTGATGGACAGAAGGAAAAGGAAGTCAGTAAAATATATCTTTTCTCCTTAAGCTGAAGAAATCTGCACGGTATACTTGGAAATCCACAATGAGATATTAGAAAGAATGACTTGCAATATTTTAGACTAAAGGGGTTAATTTTTTTTAATAAAAAAAAAAGTAGGGCACTCGAAAAGTAAAGAAAAACGTAAGAAATTTGCCTCACAGAATATTTTGTGTTGGCTAGAGTGCAACATTTGTTGTTTTATTCAAATTAGTAATCTGCAGCATATTGCTCCAGACGTAGATGCTTATTAAATTTGAGTACAGAGTCAAGGAATAAATTAAATGAAAATTGTTTTTAACTGTAAGTAGGGTAGCCTCTCTCAATATGGGGTACATGCTTTGTATAAACAATTGAGAGGCGAAAAGGACGATGAATGTAGTGTGTAATTAAACTTTAACTTTATTTCATATGATTTTTCACAATATATGCCAAAATAAGTCAAGAAGAACGAAGAAACGGCAAAAACCGAGCAATAAGTGGGGCAAGATGTGACAGTAGACGGTCAATGAATGCGTAAAGTGGCCTAAAAAAGATTTCATTAAGAGAGACAAAGAGTAAAACGTAGATGTAAAAGGCAGCAAAAAGGAAGGAAAGGAAGTGGACCAAAATGAAAGCAAAAATAATCCTGAGAAAGAAATAAGAAAAATTAAAGATAACCGAGCACACATAGAAAAATAAATCAAAAGCACAAGAAAGATAAGTAAAACATAACAGTGGAGACGCCGGGTTTTATGTCTTCATTTGAAGAAGATTAATATAAAACTGTATTGGAATCATTAATATTAATACTGAGTTTGTCTATTTCTCTCGTAATTTCAATTTTCCTCACAAGAATTGACAGAAAATGGAACCCAATATTAGGTCACTTACCCTAAAAGTTGAATTTCTAGCTCTCTCTTGGTGCTTCAAAGTGAAATAAATTTCAATGATAGAAGAAAAGTGCCAAGACAAGAGGTCCGCCTTGGTGAAAGATAGCAAATTTGAGCGATGTATTATTAGTTGCATCGCTGTGTGATTTCCGGGGCTAAGAAAAGGTTATTTTTGCGCTATGGAAATGACAGGAAAGTTCACTCGTGAAAGTACCCCGGAAGGATGTGCTAAAAAAGCACACCGTCTTTGTTCATTCTCATTCACCCACCCCTCAGTCCTTCCTGCTCGAGGCTTCATCCTTTTGTACGTGAACGTATAAAGCTGATGGGGAGCAAGGAAGGAGAAAAAAAGGCTCAAGCATTTGAGTCCAATATCCTCGAATCAGTGGGAGATTCTTCAATCGATGGGTGGAAGATTACAGGAGGAAGCTGTATCGTGGGTACCATCGCAGAATTGATATTCTCCTCAAACCCAAAATGCTACACTCATGTAAAAGTATCTCCAAAGGTGTGGTTGGGATTTGAGACATGACACACACATGGCAGAGGGACAATTTCGGGTGCCTTTTGTGAAAAGGAAAATCTTGGTTGGGTTGGAGGGAAAACGAGAAGCAAATGGTAGTGCAGAGTTGTGTCAAATGGGGAATATTTCGGCTACACCTTCAACTCAACACAATTTACCATCGTAAATTGCGACAACTGAGAGAGTCTCCCTCTACCCCTTTAGCCGCTTTCTCATACTCGAAATCTTATGTAAATGAAAATGGGCGGCAAGTGTGGGGCAACACTTTGCGCAAATTTTCGGGGAAAAGGCAAAAGGGTTCAAGTTGAATTGGTGGATAGACAAATTTTCACACAAATTGAGTTTCATCACCCATCCCAAAAGTTTTCTCTATATACATAGCATTGAAAAGAAAAATGCTTACATTCACACAAATTCATAATTTGAAATGATGGCAAATTTTGTTAAATGATTCAATTGAGAAGAAATTTTTCTTCAATTACAAGGCACATGCGAAACTCAAAAAAAGCTTGATAGTAAATTCTATTATGAGAAAAAGTAGATTTTACTATTTTTTGGGAACCAATGAGTTCTAATATTCAACAGTTATCACAGATTCAAGGAAAATATTATAATGATACTCGAAGGTTAAATGCCTGAGACTTTTCAGATTTATTAAATTAATATTCAAAAAATTGTCTCATATAGAAAATGAAAGTGTCTAAAAATTATTCTGAGTGTCCTTATTTTCTATTCCATCTACCACATCAAGAATGTCACCAACAGAAGGAGAATAAAATTTATTCATGCGAAAATGGGGAAAAGTATCTTATCAAAACTGATAAAAATTTTTCCCATTCTTGCCAGATTTGCAAAACTTCTTTGATACTTTTCACCAATTTTTTGTGCTTTTCTTTTTTTTCCATCGTCCACTCCATTCGTCTATTTATTTTTATTTCATTAATTTAAGTTGTACCATCCAGCATGGGAACCCATAGCATACACTGTGGAATAATAAAAAGCCAAACCCTTTCCAAGTTGAACGTGATGGAGTTTCATGTAAATTTTTTTTTGGCCGTAGAAAGTAAATAACAAAAGCATGGGGTTGATTGGATGGAAGTTTAGATGGTATATACTTTTTAAAAACAATGAAGTTGTTTCTAGCTTCATTTTTACTCTCACCCAAAAAATTCGGAGACTCCCTTTGATCCAATGCCAAAGGGTTTTCCCGCATCCCACATTTTCGGGGCCTCAATAAACGTCTGGCCATTTGATTTAGCCAAGGAGAAAAGGGTTAAATTAAGCTGTCGACCAAAGCTCCACCACGTGCAGCATTCCCTTCCACAATCTAACTCACCCCTCACAAATACAGCCGTTGTTAAGCTTTTCTCAGCACATCACCCCCTCTTCAGACGATTCAGCCGTCTCAATTGCCAGACAAAGGAGCAAAAGAAAATTTTGATAATTCCTCTGGCGTTCATTTCTTTTCAGGGAAATATGAAATTAAATTCCATGATTGATTTTCCTCTTCATTCTCTTCTTTTTTGAGAATTCTGGGTTAGGGGGAGGGTTACCAAGGAAGCTCTTCTTCCGTAAAGAGAAGTCAACATACACGAAAAGACCATAAATTTTATATGTAGAGGTATGTAAATAGGGAGACGATATTCTTGATACATATATAACTCATAAAATATTGTAGCATCATATTGATTTTATAGTAAGAGTCTGTAATTTTTCTCCCATCCACAACTGAGGTTCTAAGAAAAAAAAAAGCAAGTAAAATAATATTGTTTTGGATTCGATTATTTAAAGAAAAAAAAAAGAGGTGTCAAATAAAAAGCAAAACTTTTGTAAATCTTATAATATGTTAGAATACATAATCGAGAAAGGCTTGAATTTATTGAAAAAGTTGTTGAGGCAATTTAAAACATTTTAAGCTCTAAAATCGTATTTTCGGATGAATACCTCGTGAATTGAAAGAAATTGAAAATTTGCTCTAGTTGCTTAAGCGCAGAAGGGATTGGCACCACCCCGTAATCCTTTCTGTGTTATGAAATTTTCTCAAGACGCACCCTCGGGAGTAGGGGATGATTCAATTGGTGCTCCACATTGTCATCTTTTTTTTTGCCTTCTCAACATGGTATGTACATGAGAATGAAGATTGAGCGGATTTTATACGCTCATCCCTTTCTCCGTGGGGATATCAAGAATTACATGAGTTGGTGATGCTGTCGCTTCTTATTTAATCATGAATATGTAGAGTGTGTATGGCGAAAATTTAATTTGATAACACCGACGAATAAACTTTGGACGCATCCCGGAAATTGTGAAGGTAATTGGAAATTTTCCCATCCATGTCGTGTAATAAGGATTGAAGAAGCTTGGGGAGTCACAGAGGAGACATACTTTGGGGGCATGCGAGTAATACTTATGAAGAAAAAGCCATACAGCAATATCATCGTGCTCATGTGTACCATCCGGATTCAATTAAATTCCCTCAATTTTCCTTCATAAATCTCCCCCAATGAGCAATTATTCTTAGAAAATTTCCAATACCACTGCCTCGAGCATTTCATCGCATGTTTGCCGTTAAGCTCATCCTCTGGTGCCACCCCCCACACTGTACCCCTCAACCCTGTATATACGAAAGTGTTGAGAGCTTTCAAGGGTAGCTGTGCTGGCTTTTTCTCCAATTTGTCCCACACTTTCGCATAAACTTGTTTGTTTCTCTCCTCCAAATCTCTACCCTCGTGCGTATGCCGAGGAATTGTTTGTGACCAGACTCAGTAACTCACAGAGTACACCCATCCTCCTGAGCACAAACCATTCTTCCACAGACTCCGTCAAGTAACTTCTCTCGGAGATTTTCTTTCTATTCTACAGACATAATAAATAACCCAGGAGAGACTGAACGTGTTATTGCTCTGATAGTGGAAGATAATGATCTTTAGATTTTCCCGTGTTTGTCAGTGGTCCTTTAGAAAGAAGAAGAGAAACTATACAGATATTAAAGACGCCAATTTCAAATGGAATCTCTTCGTCTGAATCAAAAAAATATGATGGAAGAAAATTCTATTAAAAAAGAAATTTGTAGTACCCTAATATCTGACAATCTAAGACAATCTATATACAAAATGAGTTTATGATAGAATTGAGATTGATATAAAAACATCTAAAAAAATGAGACGACTAAAATTTAGCCCGACAACTCTGTTCAATTGCCTTAATTTATGTATTTAAAACATATCAGAGGAGAAAACTTGAGAATTATATATGAAAAAATCATGATTTATAGGGGAGAGCGGGGCTAATAAAGTCACTTAAGGGTTTAGAAAAAGCCTAAAATATAATATTTCCTAGCTAGATAGAACACAATGATCTGAGAAAGAGTTGTAGGGCAGTAAATTACCTAAAAAAAATTAGCTATACATTTCGTTTTATCTATTTGGGAAATATGATATTTTGAGCTTTTTTTAAACCCTTAAGTGACTTTTTTAACCCCGGTCTCCCCTAATCTAGAATCTAACGCTTTTATTGTGTAAAAGCAACATTTCAATTAAAATAAATTGATTATTAAATGTCTCCACCTGGCGCCTCCATCTTCATATATAACTTATTAGGCTTATTAGGATATACATTGAAGCTTATGGAGCTAATACCAGAAATAATTTAATTATTGGTCAATTTAATATATAATCCACAAGTATATTATTTGGCATGTGTATAGTCGTTTTATGTCTCCCTGTTTCCCCTGTGTTTTTTAGCTGTGTTTCTTTCAGACACAGCTTTTGTGTACCGACCAAAATCGAAAGTCGTCAGATCGGGCTCAAACTTGGGATGAGCACGAATTAGGGTCCCCACATCCCAAAAAACGTATGCGCCAAAAATTTTTTTTTCCGGCCGGCCGGACCATATACTTAAATTGCAAGAGAACGGTAATAGATAGAGACTTGCGGTAAACGGCAAAGTTTAAATATCGACCTGAAGAAATCCGATTATGAGGTCAAATCCACCCCCCCACCCCCCCGTCCGCCATTTTGAATAACCTCAAAATTTTGTTTTCGCTATATCTCAGCCGCTATTATAGCTAGAGGGCTGAAATTTTGATACGTTGTAGGGGCCATCAAGAGCTTTCCAACGATACCTCATTTTCGAAAATCGGTTAAGCCGTTTAGTCAATATGGACGACACAATTTTTCATCGAAAATCGACCATAACTCGAAAACGGCTTGACCGATTTTGATCAACCCGGGGTCAAATGAAAGCTCTCAACAAACAACCCTACAACTCCCTAGAACATCCGAAGTTTCAAAAGTGACCGCTAGGGGGCCAAAAATCAAAAACAAAATTTTCGATGAGTTTTCGATGCATATCTCGAAAACGGAGACATAAATTTTTTTTCATTTTTTGATATGTTGTAGCTGACCATATTATCTAGCTGCATGAATGAATGAATATAGTTTATTATATGCAAGAGATACAGTGATCTATAGTAGCAAAAAAAATTTATGAAAATCTATGGATCCGTTCTCGAGATATGGCGTTTTAAAGATTTCTTGAGGGATGACTTTTCAACTTTTGCCGACTTTGCGCGTATTTAAATTAATTTACGCTCTAGTTTGCTCTCACAAATTTGGTACACTGAAAGAAACACAGCTCTCGTAAGCTTGGTCAGCTTACCAGTACATTTTTTTGCTGTCAGTGCGCCTATTGTTTAGAGTATACTGGCAGGCTAAGTAGCCATTGCGGCAATGCCTCGGTCCGAAATCAACTCCACGAGTTGAGGACCTGAGAGGTGGAGGTGTGTTAAAAAAAAATACATTATTTTGCAAAGCAAGTGTACGTACAAGCCACCATAGAGTTACTGAACCTATCCCCCAACGTAATAGACATATATAATGATCAACGAGATGTAAGCTCCAGCTGCTATGCCACAGTGTGAGATTCCCACGCACACTCACTCACATGGAGCATCGTAAATTTCAACACGAACCCATTTTTTTTTCTACAGGACTCATTGACATTTTTCCCCGTGAATCTCCTGAATCTCACATTTTTCTGTCGACATTCCGGTGACTTATCGCTTCTCTCCAGCGTTTCTCCCGGGCGTCGTAAATTCATCTCACGGGACTGCTGGCGCTGCAAGGGTGGCAAAGTTGTCCTTTCTGACACGCAAATTTTCTTCTTTTTTATGTCCTCCTCACGTGCTTGAAAGCTGTGGAAGTTTCACAATCTTTTCGTGAGCTTTCCTTTTTGTGTCGTGAAGATTTTCAATGACTCTCAATCGTACTCACGTTGATTCATTTTAACACATACTCCATCTCTCTCCTGCGCTCTTACTCTTTGAATGTTGTGGAAAAGTCAGTGAAAATGAGAGCAAAAGGGGGAATCATTGGATACAGAGATGGTCGAGAGATTTTCACGATGCGAGAGAGAATTTTACGCTCCAACGACGTCGTCGCCGCAGCCGCCGTTGTCGAGTCATTTGATGCTTACATCAACAAATGTCGTAAACATTTAATTCAACTTTTACTATGTTTATGTAATTATGCAAAAACTTTTAAGAATTTCTGGATTATAAGTATTTTATTTTATACGGGGATATTAAATTTCAGAACATTAGTCTTTATGTATTTTTAGTTCAATTTTATTTGTTGATATTTTGATATAATTCCATTTTTTTTAAATTCATTATTTAAGGATGGATTGTAAAATTTAAAACCAATGTACTCAAAAATGCCCTAAAGCAAGCAGTTTTTTAATTTATTTTAATTTTGATAATCAATTTTTATTTTTATTTTTGTTTCTGTAAAGAAAAAGTTGTTTAATCTTTCATTTTTTTCTTAAGAATAATGTTACAAATCTTCTCAATTGAGCCTCTAAGTTGAAATTTAACGCTTAAATAAAATATTACTTTTATTATATATTGTACATTTTACCATTCGATTTGTTTATATAGCTCATACTCTAAAAGAGAATTAAGGATGAATATAAGGACCTTTATAAATAAGAAGACAAGAAAGAGAAGGAGACAACGACATGGTTTATTCCAAGCAAAACGTAACGTGTGATATTGGCGGAAGTCAAGTGCAAAGGGATGTTAGAATGTGTGATGATGTTGTCGGCTGGAACGGGGGGAAATGCCGCCGCGGCGCCCCCGTTTCGCCATAGTATGTGTGCACGGTGTAAAAATAAAGCTCTTCTCTCTCGGATGCTGCTGGTGCTCCAGTTGCAGCATCGTCTCGCTGTCAGTCGGTGACGTCACGACGAGAGAAGCACACCCACGAGCTTTTACTCTGGAACCTTCCTCTCGGGTGAAGTGGAGATAATCTCGGTGTTGCCCATACATTCAAGTTGTCGCGCTCATTGAGGGAGGAACACTCTTTGCTAAAATTCACTTGTTACGTTTTTTTCTTCTTTCCTTCCTCTTCTCCGGCCGCTTTTTTTGCGTCACTTCCGCCAACGTGACGGCTGGGTCTTTTCAGCTGCGTCCCCATCGTGTGAAGTGGATGTGAAGTGCGTGCTTTGCGTGGGTGGCGGAGTGTCTGCGAGAAAGCTGTATCGGAGCGAGACACAATAAGACAAGTGGCACAAGTCATCTCCTCCGGCTGGACCATTGAGATCCACTCTCGCCCAATAATTCATGATTATTCGTGCATTATTAAATCGTGCACACAGTGTGGGGTTGAATTTGTGTGCTCTGGTGACATAGTTAAACGACATTTTATTATTACATAACGAAAATAAACTCAAACCCTGCAGCAAGTTTAAGTGAAAATTTCATTATTATTGCTATTATTACTCCGTTCTGATGGGGAATCCCGAGTGTCAAATAAATTATTAAAGTGAATTATGAAGCTTATGGTGGGTCCGTCGACCACTCTGTGCGGCCCACTGATTCCTTCACCCTCGTAATGGATGTTGGATGTGCAAAAGGGGTAATTTGTGGCACGAATGAGTCCCATAAAATTGCACAGTGGGGAATATTTCTAGGGATACTCCACGAAGAGAGCAATTAGTTTTTGGGCTCTGTTTATTATTGTATCCTAACAAACTCATCGTGTTGTGGCAATGCGTGATGGGGTTGATGTGTCCGAATCTATAATTGAATTTCCATCTACAATCATTTATTGAAGCCCACCACCGGGGCTCACAAAACCAACAGCCCCATTTAGCTGTCGAGTGAGCAGAGGGATAATCCATTGAGGTGAGAGTGCATAGCATTGGGGTACTTTGGTAGCTTTTAGGCATAGGTTTTACCTAATTGCAATTCTGGAATGTAAACTTCAATTTGTAATGATGCATATTGTTACAAATTGAGGTCAGCTTTACAACATAATACGTGAGGGCTTTTTCGGAGCTCATATGAATGGAGCTTATATTTCGTTTTTTTTGTTTTATTTTGTAAGTGAGGGTGGTCTGAATGTGACTCTGTTTTCAGCAAAATCGCATTGTTTACATCATGTGCATAAATAACGCATCTTTTTATTTCCATTTCATAAAATAATCTGTATTACTTCTGCCTTAGCAGCTACTTAATTTTTTTCACGAGGGATTTTTTTTTCAAAAAAAAATGAAAAAAAGAAGGAAAATGAACGCAAAGGAAAACAAAGTAGTATAAATGGTAAAATGTTCGCATTAAAGCTACACTCTCCTAATCCTTAAAAAAAACAATTTTTAATTCCTTGCAAAAATAAAACATCCACACATCGTATGCAGATATAGATTTATGATAAAAAAATCTATGTATAGCTCTTTATACAACAAGTTCATTCAACATTTTATCTACCCACGCTTATACCCTATCCCACAGGGTCAATCACTTTATTTGTGATTACGAGTTTTTAATATAAAAATCGCATCTATTTGTCGCAGCTTCCCGCAATATTGGTTATTAAAAATAAATCTATGGCACTGTGAGTGGGGGGTAAATGATGTGGGAGGGTAGAACATGAAAGGCTCATTGTATTTTTAGCGTGGTGAAAGGGCAGAAAAATCCTCATTTCCACCTCCCCTATAGAACATATTTCACTGCTTAATTTAATGAATTCCGCAACAGCTTCACTCTCCCGCATTTTACACCCCCCACGTTCAAACGTACACTTTTCACGAAATTCACTTCACTTCCCCAGTTCTTTTGGGGGGTGGATGGGTTGAACACAAAAAAAAGCTCTCGAGTGAGTGTCGATGGACCAGAGCTAAAAACCTCATGTGTGAGCAATTTTGTGGAAAAGGTGCACACAAAAAAGCTATTTACGTAACCATTGAAGCAACATTTGATTGGATATTTGGGTGGGATATTTTTGAGAATGGGAACCGCGCACAAATGCAAATAATATTTCATTATGGGTCATTATCCCATTGCATTACAATCACCGGCATACACATAGCTATATAGCAATGTAGCGGCTGTAGAGCAAAATTTTCCCTATAGCAAGGAAGGTGAAGTAATGCGAATAAAAAGAGGCTGTTGGGTTTTTTTACGCTCTTCCTAGATGGGTTCCTTGAATAACCGAGCCATTACATGATACTTCCCTTTTTCGCAGTAAAGACCGCCTCCATCGTCCTTCCCGCACAATTCTTTACATCTCTCTAAACGTCGTACCGAACAGGCTATCCTCTTAGGAGCCACTTCAGACAGCTGGGAGTATTATGATTAAAATATAACATTTCTAGCACTCGAAAGCTCCTGCAGGAACACCTAAATAAAATTATGTTGGAAGAAATATTTCTCTCTGTGGTTGAATTCGAGGAACGTCTAAATTCTTTTTTTTTCAACCCCATGGTGAATTTTTTTTTTTTGGAAAAATTCCAACCACAAGGGGTGAAGTAATTTGGATTTTTTTCATGGATTCTTTCATTTTTTTTCATTATACAGCATAAATAAATTTTCTCCTAATTAAAACTTTGTGAAGTTCTTTTTCCGAATTGTGGAGTTTTCTGTTTTTTCTTCTTCAACTGTGATCTAATTAATTTACATACAACTTACGGAATAAGGAGTAAATTATGTCTCTCTTGAGTAAATTATACTTTTTATTTGATTACATGATTTGTCTTTAATAAAAAAAAACTTTAGTTTTCAGATAAAAGTTTGTCTTTCAAACTTATGGACGTGATAATATTTAAGAGAAGAAAATTCATAAAAAGATAATTAATACAATCTCTTTTCCCCTTAAAATCTTTCAAAATCTACAATTTTAATCGTATTCCTTTGAATTGAACTGAATTAGCACAAAATATTTCAACTGTTTTTTTCTTTCCTTAAAGTTGTGTCAAAGAAAAACTTTGCAAAATTTAAAAATATTTCAGAAAACGTTGAAAAAACAATTCACTCAATTCGGAAAAACACGAAAACACATTTAATATTTCAATGTAGAAATGGAAACCAAAACAAATTTATCAAAATTTTTCGTTCACCTTCATGGAGCACATTGATGACATTCAAGCATTTTTTTTAAACAAATCTCCTAGGGGCGAACCATTTTATTGAAACCTTTGAACAAAAATATGGTTCGGTCATTTCATACTGGTGAATGTTTGTAGAACTGAAACAGTTGAAAATAACTAAAATTCCCATAAAAACTATCCTATATTACTCGTAAAATGCAGAAGTCTAACCATTTCAGAAAGAAGTAGAACAGGCATTGAAATCTATATTAAAAATATAGATTTATTGAATTTATATACTTATTTCACCTGGCTGATGCTTCTGAATGAAGCAGGAATTGCAAGAAGTCGTTACATAATACATAAATACATACATGAACATATCAACAAATTGCTCTCCAATTTAATTTACTTTTCCTCTATACTCTAGTGGGATTGAAGAGAAAAGATATGTATTGTATTTATGTTGTAGGTATACCTATATAAATAAATACATAATTTATTATGTACAACAGCTATATAAAATATTTAATGTTGCTTTCATTGCGTGTCTTCTTAGTCTGGAAGCAATTAGAATTTGATAAATCCGTGTAGATTATTAATTTGAATTAATTGTGAAATGATCAAAATCTGTCAAAATAAAAAAAAAATGTTTTCAATTTTCAAGAATTAAAAATAAAAACGAATAAAAACTGTTGGAAAAAAAAAGAATTATATTAAAAGAAATTATTACAAAAAATCCAATTAATTTGTAGATTAAATAGTGTTACAACGTTGAAATTTTCAATTCACTTCAATTCAATTCATTTATATAAAAAAAAAGTTGTAATCCATTTTCAAGTGCATTAATTTAATGTTTTGTCTGCATTTGAAATTGTACCTACATACATAACGAGTAGTATATATGTACGTACATACATGATATGTAGTAAGTACCTACTATGTCATAGCCATGATGAAAAATTATTTTCATGTCTTTCCATTCTCTCTCGGCTGGATAATTCTGTGAAATTATTCTTGGATTTCAAAAGCTTTATGGAATGCATCTTTCGCATCCAAGCTTCAAGGGGAAAAAAGGGGCGAAGAAAATAACTTACTGCATATGAGGGTTATTTTTCTTGAAAGTTGCACCAGTGGAATTCAATATTGATGGATTTTCATCTTCGTATAGACATAAAGATGAGAAGGAGCATTTTATATACATATAAGTAGAGCATAGCATTAATGTTCATCGTTCAAGCATGATTGACCGGATGTCTTGAGCTCTTCATCATATTTCTATTGCATACCTATATTCATAAGAATGTATTAGGAGTGATATAACTTTTCAAACAATGAAAATAAAATAGTTTTTTATCAGCAAACATGCTGAATGAATTTTCCAGATATTTTCCTCTACAAATACGATGAGTATTTGACTCTATAGCTGGGGCATCAATATTTCACTGTGTCGATATTTTGTTTGAATCATTTATTTGCAATTTCACTTAATTTCCACCCAATTCAATTAATTTAATATAACAGTGTGAATTGCAATTTTCCCAACACTTGGGGCACTCTTTTGTGTCACTCGTCTGCAATTTAGACAGGTTTTAAGCGAGGGTGTGCGATGGTGGTTGTTTTTCATGGTGTGTCGAATAATGCTTTTTACATAATTGAATTTATATTTAAATGCCCATGAAGGGGAAACCCAGAGAATGATCCGAGAGTGGGTGTTTGTGATTGGATTTAAAGACACTTTGTCGAATGGGAAATTAAGTGGATGCGCTCTGTGTGTGTGGGGGAAGCTTTAAAAAAGGACATTGAAAAATGGACTATATATAGCGACATTTATGTAATGTATATAAAACCATTGGGGGTCTCTCATTTGACATTCGAGCGTAAAGTGTGCCGTAGAGGATACAAAAGTCGTGGATATGAAGACAGTAGAAAAAACAGATGTCACAGCATCTCTTTTTATGGTGGTGGGATGAAAAGGGAATATGAGAATAAAAGAGAGACATTATGAGTGGGGAAAAAAAGTCAAACAACTGGGTGCAATAAAGGGATCGTTAATTGTACAAAAGGCAACATTTTTCTGTCTTTCCTCGCAGTTTTCTTTTATGCTGTCACCCAACTCCCCGCCACAGGAACTCAAAGCTTTGGCAAATATATCCCTCCAGCACCCCACACATATATTTGTTCAATATACATTTACTTATTTACTCAAGTTTCTTGCGTTCGACAGGCGAGATGTGAAAATAATAGGGCATCTGGCAATTGTTTTTAAAAGGAAATGAAACTGGGTTTCTCCTACCGGTTTTACTTATGGCCAAAGTTTTACCATTTTTACTCATTTCTTTTTTCAAGAATAACTTTTCATTGAATTTTATAGACAAAAAGTGCAAGCTGTGCCACGGAAATAAATAAAAATATACGAAATTTTTGGCAACTTTTAAGAGAGCATAGTTCAAATGTTATCATGTTTTTTTTTCTAAAACCAAGCTTTTAATATGAATTAAAAAATTAATATCTTTTCAAAAACAAACTAGACTTGCTGTATAAATAAATTCGATTTTGTTCAACTTCTCCTACCGCTATATATTTTCTGAACTTTTCCCAAATCCAATTATGCAACTTTGTCTATAAAATCACTTTCTCTCTTATTTGCACCACTACTTTCGATATCCAACTGTGTGCATGGTTGACTATATATTTATATATGTATAGCAGAACAAGCCCAATGACGATCCATAATATGCTCTCAGTTGAATGAATTTGCTGCTTAATAAATGAATTGTCACTCATCGATATTAAGAGTGTTTGCTCGATTTCATCACTAATTAACATTCATGGTGGATGAGCGAAAAAGTGCTGAGCATTTGCTAAAAATCTCAAATTGGGCATGTTGCAAAAACGACTGTTCAAATGTGCTGTTTCTGTTTTCGAATTTGGAGCACATTTGCACAGAGGAAAAAAAAACGCCCCAACTTCCGGGTACTGTGAGTGGGCGAGGAAAAGCTATGGACAAACTTTCGATATGGCATGTCCTTCCGATGAGTACACACTGGGGGATCATTTGCTCCACGTGCAAATTTGCTCAAGGGTTTCTTGCACACAATTAAATTCAGAGACATTTCTCCACAAAATGAACAATGGAGAAGGGAGTACGGGGGGGGGGGGGGTAGGAGTTGGCGATGAAATCTCAGAAGTTTGTGGTGTCACCGATGGAGTGTCGGCAGGTGGTACAAACGCTTTTGTGGGGGGTGTTGGATTGTAAGGAGATGTTCCATTTTAGATAAGACATTTCAAACGTCGTCCTTTTCAGGGTTCGATTGGTCCCAATTGTTCCCCATAAACTTCTTGTTCTACATACAAACTTCCATCTTAATGTGTAGTACTTTCGTGCAGAGTAGAAAATGTCTCAACTATTGTAGCCCGACGATGTCTCAATAAAGCCTTTAACTTTATGAAAACTTCTTATTGCAAATATCAATTACAATAATTACATGGGGATGTGGTATAAATAACAATGACGGCAGTTTAAAAGAAAAAAAACAATAACTTGTCTACAACTTAAAACAATAAATTGTCTGAAATAGGATGTTTTTGCCAAACAAAAGCCTCTTATTGTTTTTCTCCAGCCAATTTTATTTAACTCTCAGAAAAAGGGAAAATCACTTTTTGGTAAAGAAATATCCTCTCCGTCTAACCGCAGTACTTTTCGTCATTTACCAAAAGAAAAAAACCTTCCCAAAACAACCCCAACGCGTGATGTAAATGATTTTAATAAAGTGGGACAGTGGAGTGACAAAAAATACATCATCTTATCCAGCTCTCAGCGCGTCCCCAAAATAATGAACCTCGGATTATGCTTTATTATTTTCTTTGACGTAGGACCTCCTTGCTGATATGCATGATTTTGCTCGTTGGGATATTTTCCAGGTAATTTTCGCATTTCGTTATTTTTAATGGAATAATTTATTCCACGCCATATCTCATTGTACATTCATAATATACCAATTAAAATATAATCTAATGAAAAGCCTCTCGGAAAATTTCGGCATTCCCGCATAAATGGACTATAGAGAGAGAAAAAGTGAAAATTTATTAAAAACATTTGCAACACGGGGGTACTCTATGGGAAAATTGAAGGTTTTGTCGCTTTCAAAATTAATTTTAAAGAGCTTTTCTATGTTTTTCCTTTTGTTTGGCATTTTGAAAATATATAAAAGCATATATTGTGAAAATTCACTTTAACGTATATAAATAAAAAAAATTAATTTATCGATTCAGGTTTTCTGTGTTTGTTTTGATAACAGTATTTTTCTAGATTTTGACTGATAATTTGCTTTATGCGTTTATGCAAATCATGTTTGTTGTTATTTTTAATGTATTACAATGAACAATAAATATATCTCAATAATTCGTTAAATGTGGCTTACATTGGGTAATGATGGAAATAAATTAATTGGCTAACATGATTTCCATTAAATGAGGATCATAAAGTCGATTAAAGTTTATTTATTAGGCATGATGCCACTAATAAAAAAAAACAATAGGTTACTAATTTTTTTAATAAAAATAAATCACAAATGAAGTGAGATATGAAAGCTGATATTAATATTAAAAAAACATAATCTTTTTTCAGCTAATTTTTAGGATATTTCCAGACAAAAAATATAATTTAAAAAATATTTTCAATTATTTTTTAGAGAGCTTTTACTTTTTCTACCGCTCTGAACTGAATTATTGCAAAATAAGCTTTTTTTTATATTTAAACAAATTTACAAACTTTCTTAGAAAGTTTATTGTCCAGGATAAGAAAATAATATATTATTTTTCAATTGTAGATTATATCAAAATTCAATCAAGATTCACTGCTAATGAAGTAAAATTTGCAAGTACAAAGCAAAAATAAAGTATTTCTCTGTGGAAGACAGATAAAGATTGTTTGTTTGTTACAAAAGTGAAGGGCAGAGATTTAAAAAAACTCTCGGAGATTTCCCGGAAATGTCATCAAGCACATTTTCTAGGATGCCACACCAGCTGAAATCTTCAAGGGTATCTGTCACGCTCTTTTTGCACACCGCTGCTCCATTTTTCTTGCATATAGGACTAAGCGGTGAAAATCTAAAAAACCGAAATTATATTTTGGGGCAGTTGTAAGCTGGGAAAATAGACAACATGGTGGATGGGGTGAGGAAGAATGTTTAAATGGCACGGGGAAAAATATTTTTATATGTATCATACATTAGTGTGAGAGAAACTAGAAAAGGGAACAAGAAAAATTCCATTATTTCCCATGACAGGAGAAATTTATATACATACCATCAAAAGGAATGAGAAGGAAAAGTACCAGTGATAGAAGATACTGCGGGATGCTGTTTCTTTTTTTTCTTTGCTTTCTTTACCATACATTTGACATTCGTTATTGCTGTTGACAATTTTCCCCGGAGGCGGTTCCATGTTTTCCCATTCCGAATACATAATTCCACCTCGCTTTTTGGGTGGGTGGGCCACAATGAAATATCTGTGTATCAAACGATAGTAAATCTCAACACATTGTTCTCCATTCAAATTCCACGTTCACTTTCCCCCGGCAATCACTCTCAGCTCTCTCGGTTACATTTGGGAGTTCACGGTCTCTTGGTGAAGGTGGAAAATACCGGTAGGGGATAAGGGGTGTTAAAAGGGTGTATGAATAATATAAATCAATAATTGAATTAATGGATTCTCCCATGAAAATCCCAATGAATTTCTTCCGCCGCATAGACCAATATATGGTTAGGCTTTAGCTTCTTTGCGATGGCTGAGATTATTACCTTATCCTTTATTGTCTTTTATCTTTGAGAAAATGTTGAATCAAAGATTTTATTCTTCTATAAAAATTTTCATTTAATTATTCTTTTTTAAGAAAGAATAAATCATTTTAATAAATTATACATACAAGTAATAGAAATATTGGGGAATATAACAAAAAGGAAAACGTAAATTGAGAATCCTTTAATGCAAGCAATTTGGTTCCATAACAAAATATCTTTTTAATCAGAGCCTAGCATTTTCTTTACAACTTTTGTTTTATAATTGTTTTTCAATAGCATAATTATAATAGCTGTGAAATGATAAGTAAAGTTCCAAATATAAATCCTTTTTTTTGCTATATACGTTCTTTTCATTGTGAGAATGTATATAAAATTTTCATTGACGCTCCTACTTACAGGCTTCTTATGAGAAAAATCCCTTCACAGTGTATCATGGGTATATTCACTAAGGGAGAGGCATGGAAGCATGAAAAAAGTCTACACCATACATTTCGGGAGCTCTCAATAAAATTTTGTATTTCGCGTGCCCTACAAAAGGAACTGAATTTTCCACCTAAAATATTTCTATTCCGCATGATAATGTTGTGTGCGAGGTAAGCGAATGTTCACCTGTGTAATGGATTCGTGGGCTGACTGAACTATACGTGTACAGTACATATATATACCACCGGTATTCACTTCACATACATCTGATGAACATGCGGGGGTACTTTAAAGTGTATATTTCCGGATTGACGGAAATAGACACTCCACAAGCTCTCCTCACACATATTCGCTCAAAAAGCGCGATTCACTTTCAAGTTCTCTCCATATTAATGAAACGTGCTACGAATTTCAAAAGGATTGAGCTTTCCGCCAAAACGCACCGGTTTTTTCTCGTGTGGGAAAAATGCTACAGATTGGATAAATGACACATTGAGATGGTATCAAAATATTGGCATCAAACACTCATCTAGTACATCAATGTGAAATATTTATTTTTCTCGCGTCAATTCTTGGAAATCGAAAAAGGTTCATGATCTAAATTTTGATCAACAAGAAGGGAAAAATCTAAAAAATATATCTATCTTTGCCAAAAAGTATATAGAGAACTTTTTTTTTGGAAAATTCAACTACTAAAAAGTTATAAAACTCCTGCTAGAATTTCTCGTGTTTCAACGTGACAATTAGCAGAGGTGCAAGGATAATTAGGAATGCAAAACACATTTTCTGCCTTTCATTAAGTTTTATACAAAAACATTTTTATCCATTTTATCTCATTCTTCCGCTTTTATTGTGTACTTTGCTTGGAAACATTATTTTTGAGTTAATTTCCTTTCTTTCTAGCTAGGAATTTAATAAATTATGAATTATCGCTCTTGGGAAGGTGGAATACATAATATTGTACACACAATTACATTGAAGAGAAAATAAATTCACCAGAGACGAATTTTCTCCGGGAACCTTTAAATATTTTAAATCAATTTTGCCTAATTGTGGAAATTGGGTTTGCCTAAATAACTCAATACTGCTTATTTATGGAAGGCATGTAAATTTATTATTGGGTCGCCTAGAGGAATTTATTCAAAAAATTTTCAATATAAAGAATTCCCAGAAGAACCAAAAAAAGATTGTGGGTGAGGTGTATTAATAAAAAAAACAATTCTGAGAAAGAAATCTAATAATTTTAAAATCGCTGCTTTGGTCGGTAATCTCAAAAATTTATAAAAGTTTTATTACAAAATTTTGAGCTATGTAATTTGTTAAATGGATATGTGTAGGCTAGTTAGATAGAAGTGATTAAAATTTTAATTCTTTGGACGAATTTGATTTCTGATATCCTTTTAGTTGAGATTTTTACGTCTCTGAAGAAAAATCATGGAAAAAATCAACATTTCGTATCAGAATCTACCCACATGAAAAAACATTTCAGAGACACATTTATTGTATCTCTACTATAATAATAAACTTTAATTAATAGTTAAAGACAATGAGATAATTCCAAATAGAATTCAATCTTTCTTTCAGTTGACATCAACAGGTCTATCAATAAACATTCATGAATACCATTACTTGGGCCTCTATGTAGGGTCTAAAAACGGCATTTGATTATGAATTGATTCCATCCCTTAACTTGATTGGAAGAAAACATACAAATTCCTGTTGACAATAGGGAACAAGAACAATTACCATAAGCTCTAGAAGGGATAAAGCTCACAAAAGCTGAGAGTATTATGAAAGGATCATTTCTATGAGCTCGCCTCCCTCCTGTCATTCACGATACTGTTATTGATTGTCTTCTGATTGATTCCTTCCAAGATATAACTCAATATTGAAGATTATATTGGCAATTCATTTTCTCTGTTGATAATGTAGGTGACAAAAAAAAACTCGTATGAATTAAAATAGTAAATTGAAATGCAAACGAATGCATTTTTATTTTTCGCCGGAATAAGCAAATCTGTTTGTTTTGGAATTAATTAATTAAATTGACGCGCGTACGCGAAACTATTATGCAGGGATTCGCTTCAGCATCCCAATGGTTTTGACGCGTCATAAACAATCAAATTAAATTATTGAATATACAATTTTTTTTCGCGAATGATTTTTATTTCGAAATGTTTTCACGGTTTTTTTTTGGGTACATGCTCAATAACAATTTACATGCAATAATGTTGGAAAATTCAATTTAATCTGTTTAATTTACACAATGAGGCATTAATTACCAATTGAAAAAAAAGCGATCCTACTTACCAACTGGGATAAGCAATTCGATTAAGAGAGAGTGTCGCTTTCTTTTCGCTCCCTGGGAATTTTCGTTTCTATTTGTACAAAATTTCCACCTGCGGAGGTGTAAATTGAATTTGAGGTTCCCACAAAATTGTGTCTCACGTAACAATGGGAAATACTCACAGCAGCATTCAAGAGGATGGAGGAGAAAAACATCGGTGCTTTTCACCGAAAACGTTAATTGCTTGATGACGAACAACACTAATTATTTCGGTATGAGATACGGTGCTAAAGGAGATGATGGAGAATGAAACTGTTTGGTGGTGGTTTTGAAAGCTCCTTTTGAGAATCTTCGCACTTTTACACCGCACCAGTACAGCCAGTACATAACTTTCTTCTCTCACACAGAGAATATTGCGCCGTGTACGCATACCCCGTCATGGCTTTATGGTTGACTCACTGTGGAATTTATTGTGCAAATATTCTCTGAAAATCCTATTAGAGGGATGTTTTACGTAAGTTTTAATTAATAAAATTCTTTATGTGAAAATATATATTTTCTTTGCTCACAATATTATGTTTTGTTTAAAATTAATGGACGGAAAATTTATTTGTCATTAGGCATATAACATGGTTCATAATTTACTGTTTATTAAAAGTTTAAGCAATAAGAATATTTTATAGCCATTCTAATATGCCTCACAAAGTTATGGCCCATTGAATTTGTACTTCCAGTTATGTACTACAGAAACACCAAATTCATTAAAACTCACTTTGAGCTGCTGGCTTAGAGGTTATATAACATCCTATATATAATTTTTAAAAATTGAAAATTATTTTTCAAACCTAATTGTCCTTATGGCTTTTTTATTCCACTAAAATCAAGGGTAAAAAGACTGATAAATTTTTATCCAATTTTCCATATTTAATAAAATGGAGGCATAATACTGGCCACTGGGGTTAACCTGGATAACTAGAAAAATTATAGGGGAGACCGGGGTTAAAAAAAGTCACTTAAGGGTTTAGAAAAAGCTCAAAATATCATATTTCCCAAATAGATAAGGCGAAATGTGTAGCTCATTTCTATAGGAAATTTACTGCTCTATAACTCTTTCTCAGTGTATAAATTCTCAAGTGAAACGCTGCTTCCCCTAAATCTTTTCCCTATCGTTTTCGTGGGGGTTTCTGGTTGTGTGTGTGGCAGCGCGCCGTGTACGTGAGAGCGTGAGAGCGCCCATCGCTGAGTGCTCCAAGCGCGTCGTGTCTCTTCGTCCTGCATCGAATAGCTGCGCGCGCGTGTGTGTGGCATGTTCTCGCATTTGCCGCTTGGCTTTCGTAGCGTGCGGATGTGCGGACCGTCGTCCTTTCGACGCTCCGTGAATGATTTTTTTTTTAAATTAAAGAATTTTATTATTAGAATTTTTTTATCAATAAGAATTTTATTTTAAGGAAATTTTTTTTAAAGAATTTTTGGGAGATTTGTGGTGACTTTTTCATTCCAATCGAAAAAGTAATTTTTATTTTTCTTGACCAAGGAGTTTCCCTCTCTTTTTGAGGTCACATGTCCTTGAGAAGAAAGTGACCACGGGATTGAGGATGTCATCCCAGAATTTGAATCTTTTGGACATTTAGGGGAGACTGTTGCAAAAATGGGACTTTTTTCGTAGTTTTGAGGTCAAAAATGCTTGCGAATGAGACAAAGTGGTCATGAGATTAGGGAATTCATCCCAGAATTTGAATCTTTTGGACATTTAGGGGAGACTGTTGCAAAAATGGGATTTTTTTTCGCAGTTTTGTAGTAAAAATTCATTGCAAATGAGACAAAGTGGTCATGAGATTAGGGAATTCATCCCAGAATTTGAATCTTTTGGACATTTAGGGGAGACTGTTGCAAAAATGGGATTTTTTTCGCAGTTTTGAAGTAAAAATTCATTGCAAATGAGACAAAGTGGTCATGAGATTAGGGAATTCATTCCAGAATTTGAATCTTTTGGACATTTAGGGGAGACTGTTGCAAAAATGGGATTTTTTTTCGTAATTTTGAGGTGAGATAAAAACTTCAAATGGCGTCGCAATATTTGAAAATAAAATAAAAAAATAAAATAAAAATATTTTTTTATTGAAAATTTTTGCGTCAAAAATTACACATTGTTTTTTGTATTTTTGACACATAAATGTTTTTTTTATTGGTTTGCAATGTTCTAGAGAGTTGTAGAGTATTGCGAGATCTTTCCAACGATAGGTCAAACACCTTTGTACGTTACGTATGAACCGGAGATATGAGCTTCTAAATAAAAACTTAAAAATGACAATATCTCAAGTTCTAGGGTACCTAGAAAGTCAAATGACCTATCGTTGGAAAGGTCTTGATACCAGCTATAACATACTAAAAATTTTAGCCGCCTACGACATACTTAAATGTACATTATAGCTCAAAAGGACGCCATTTTGAAAATTGGCCGCCATATGCTTTTTAGCGGACGAAACTAAACCGCACTCATTTTCCTTCCTTTATATCCCCTATGGAACATTTATGCAAATTTTCAACTTTCTATCACTGCTTACAGTCTTTTGCCGCGAATTTACCTAACTATAACATGAGCTAAAATTTTTTTGGCAATTTGTAAATGGTCGCCATTTTTTCTGTAACCATCACAACTCAAAGAATTTCATTTTTTTAAAATTTTGTTCGACTTTGCGTCGGGTGTCGTTTCTCACATTTCCCATTTTCCCATAACTATAACAACTTGTTTTTTACGTAAATTTTTCATTTTTTTTTTAATAAAAAATTTCCAACCTCTAATAATCTTTCTTTTATAAAAAAAAATATATATTAATGTTAAATCCGCTATATGATTTTTTTAATATAAAAAGTAATTTTTTATATTGTTTTTGTTTTTCAAACACATCTTTTGTTTTTATTTATTTTTTTATTAGTTTTATTTTTATTTTTATTAAAAAAAAACAACTCTTTAAAGATTTTATATATTTTTTTTGGATTTAGAGGTAATCCGATTGATTTCAATTTATTTTTAAAAAGTTAGGTTATAGACCTATAATAAGAACACTTTTTATACCACCGTTTATTTTTTTTAATCTTATAAAAATATTTTCTTTTTTTGTAATTATTTTTTTGAGTTCTGTTAAATAAAAAAAAATTATTTTTATTTATAAACCCAATTTTACGAACCTGGAGGTAAACTTCCCCATATAAATGCATGGGAAATTAACGAAACTGTCAAAAAATTTAACGAACTTTTTAGGAATTTATTTTATCTGTGTACATTGATCCTCTATCGCAGAACAATTTTGACCCATTTCATCTTGTAGGGAATTAAAAAATATAGAAGAATCGCGAGAGAAACTCTCCAATATCTACTGGGTTCACATAGAAAAAAGCAAAAAAAGATTGTCAAAAAATTCAAATATTGCGACGCCATTTGAAGTTTTTATCCCACCTCAAAATTACGAGAAAAAAAAACCATTTTTGCAACAGTTTCACCTAATTGTCCAAAAGATTAAAATTCTGGGATGAATTCCCTAATCTCATGACCACTTTGTCTCATTTGCAATGAATTTTGACCTCAAAACTACAAAAAAAGTCCCATTTTTGCAACAGTCTCCCCTAAATGTCCAAAAGATTCAAATTCTGGGATGAATTCCCTAATCTCATGACCACTTTGTCTCATTTGCAATGAATTTTTACTACAAAACTGCGAAAAAAAATCCCATTTTTGCAACAGTCTCCCCTAAATGTCCAAAAGATTCAAATTCTGGGATGAATTCCCTAATCTCATGACCACTTTGTCTCATTTGCAATGAATTTTTACTTCAAAACTGCGAAAAAAAATCCCATTTTTGCAACAGTCTCCCCTAAATTTCCAAAAGATTCAAATTCTGGGATGACATCCTCAATCCCGTGGTCACTTTCTTCTCAAGGACATGTGACCTCAAAAAGAGAGGGAAACTCCTTGGTCAAGAAAAATAAAAATTACTTTTTCGATTGGAATGAAAAAGTCACCACAAATCTCCCAAAAATTCTTTAAAAAAAATTTCCTTAAAATAAAATTCTTATTGATAAAAAAATTCTAATAATAAAATTCTTTAATTTAAAAAAAAAATCATTCACGGAGCGTCGAAAGGACGATGGTCCGCACATCCGCACGCTACGAAAGCCAAGCGGCAAATGCGAGAACATGCCACACACACGCGCGCGCAGCTATTCGATGCAGGACGAAGAGACACGACGCGCTCGGAGCACTCAGCGATGGGCGCTCTCACGCTCTCACGTACACGGCGCGCTGCCACACACACAACCAGAAACCCCCACGAAAACGATAGGGAAAAGATTTAGGGGAAGCAGCGTTTCACTTGAGAATTTATACACAGATCATTTTGTTCTATCTAGCTAGGAAATACGATATTTTAGGCTTTTTCCAAACCTTTAAGTGACTTTATTAGCCCCGGTCTCCCCTACATAATATTAATAAATATTGTAATTATTTTCAATTAAATTTTCCCATAATTTACAAAAAAAAGTAACGTTTTTCACGCAAATTTTAATTGCAATTGATGAGTTTGGAAAATGTAATTAAAATTTCGATTAATCGTACATAGAGAATATTAAAATAGAGAAATCCTGGTTCTCATTTAGCTCTTTTCATGCAAAGTGGGTCAACGAAAGTTCAATTTCTCTTATCACCCCACTCGACTACAACGTATCTGTGAGGTGCATCTATAGTAGAAACTAAATTCATTAGCATATAGCATAGGTATTTCATGGCTATATGTTCCCCCAGGTATGTTGTGAAACTTGTACAATTTATGGATTTATGAACTCTCATCACTCCTACGCTTCACGTGATTGATTGATCTAATCTCGCGACCTCTGCATCACATCGTTATTCGTATATCAATATCCAAAATTCGTGTTGTACATCACGGTCGGGGTAGGAAATGTGAAATTTTGCATTTTCCCTCCTATGTGCAAGGCCTATTTCCACAACCTCACGTGCCACACCCCCATCGTCTGCGTTTGAAATGGTTTGGCGGGGGTGTACAGAGAAATTGCGCTGAGCCGAATAGTTGAGACATTTCATATGGGGATGATGAAACTCATTTGTCATGCCAGATAGTCGATTAATCATTCGATATTGTAAAGATTGTGTATCCTGACCACACAGCAAAATTGAGATTAATTAGTTATCTTTGACTACCAACTCCGATTGCCACTTAATTCTTAACGTACGGATGGTAAATTGAGTTACATTCCCCACCGACATTTATTCATGTTAGCGTTCCCAGGAATCTATGAAAATTAATTATGCATTACCTTACTGGTATATTAAAGGATGCCCCATAGCAGCTTTGTGCGAGAAGAATCCCACCGGCCCCATAAATCCATGATGAATTAATCAAAATCCATACACAAGATAGAAAAGTTTCATTTTGCAAGGGCTTTTGGATTAAAGGGAAAAAGAAAAGGATAGGTGATATACTTATATACAATGAATGGGGATGGAAATTCTAAAGGAGAAATGTTTAAGGGACAAAAGATTTTCCAAATGGATCAATTCTGTTACTGAATTGTAAAGGAAATCTCTGTGAGAAGATTTATAGAATCCTCCAGGCTCCAAACACTTTGTGAAAATTTTCCCACTTAAATATTGAAAACCTATATAATTGTGTAAATTGTATTTCTTGCTCACATATAGGTTACATAAGAAGATTCCAAAGGGGATAAAATGTACGATTTGGAAAAGAAAGAAATTTCACGATATAATGTATTATATATTCAATAAATCAATGATACAAATTTATCTATATAAGTAGCATATTTCGTGATATTTCCTTGATGTTTCTATGTATCTACGTTCTCTAGGTCCACCAATATGTATCCTTATTGGGAAATTTTCAACATATTTTCACAAATCACTGATCTGTAAAATATCGATAAAAGCTCACTATGAGAAAATAAGATTCTTTACAATTTTCTCCTGGATTTTCCTTCACTCTGAGATACTAAGAAGATGTGATGTCACGGGTACTTGTTCGCATTCACCCAGTCAAATAAATTGCAAGTGCGACAGAAATTGTTTTAGATTTGATATTGATTGAGCAATCTTTCAAATTGCTGAGGTAATCACTCTTCGTACAGTTTGAGATTTTATCATGTGTTTGCACAAACTAAACGTTCACCCCACTATTTTTTATGACTGTTCTTTATTATGTTCACTAGTGGAATAATTTGCAGTTTTCCACACAAGATGCATTCAATACTTTCCCCTATGTTCAGCAAGAGCTTTTGAAAAGAATAAAATGTGAATAGAATTTCAAATTTTTGCTGGATCTTCAAATAATAATAATAATCTCTTATGATGTCTGTGATTGGAAATTTTTTATTTTATAAAATACACGAAATCTTATTGGATTAAGGGGATTAAGGATTCTTTCAATAAGAAAATTCACTAGAGTTTGTAATTTAGCAACTTTATTATATTAAATTTATTTGAATGATTTTTTAAGTAATCTCTCTCACATTATTGTTTTAATTTAAACAATCAAAACTTTATTTTACCTTCAATCCATTAAGTAGAGCATAAATAGATGCAATAAATTATCCAACATTGTTGTTAATATTGAGATTTTATGCTCCAATCGATAAGGAAAGAAGTTGCAAGTGGAAATGTAATTATTATTTTGTAATTTTCAGCTGTATGTACTTAAATTTATCGTATTGCAATATCGAAAGTTTCCCATAATAAACGATGGAATTAAGTTTTATAATTACCTCTCTATTCTCACAGAAGATATCACTTCATTTCGTTATTCTCTCCAACGAACGATACTTATAGCATGAAACATTCTGCTTTTCATGAACTTTGTGGGGGTTAATGGTGGGGTGGTTTAGGGTCGAAGTCACGTTTAGTGACTTTCGGTCGTAAAATGGGAGTGTAAAGTAAGGGTTTAGAAATCAAATAGTTCTCGTTAAATGCGGATAATATAATTAGTTTCTGCGACAATTGGAGATAGTTTTGAAGTTATTGCAACGTTTGCCATGGTCGCACATATAACGTTCTTTTGACGAAGAAATCAAATTTTCTCAAGAATTTTCTCCTTCAATTGCTATTGATTAAATGCTCTAATGAGATTTCTCATCTTCTCCATCCATTTAGGTCTGCACCATGCGTCCTCCCTCAGCAATATAGAAGCTTCGTCCAAGGTAAATACCAAAAGCATTACGCGATTTTTCATCTCACCAACCAAACTCATTTTCATCTATACTGACTTCCGTTTTCCTTCCACGCTACCGCAAATAGGGTCACTATCACTTTCCTGGACGAAGCTACGACTCCGAGGATGAGAATATGGGACGAACGAGAGCGCACACAACCACATCGACTCATTTCCTGAAGACATCGATTTACTCCAGAGGCGATATAAAAGAGCAAGTAATTATCCTGGGGATGATAGATTGTTGAGGATGGGGGTGGAATATGAAGAAATCTCTATCATCGCACTGAATCTGATTGCCCATTTTTTTTTCGCTCATTGGACCATATTTAATACAAGAAAGAACCCTCCTTCATCGTCTTGTGCGGAGTCAATTGAAAAGCGCGTTGTGAAAATTAACTCAAAACGCCACTTTGTCATTTTCTAATCAAGATGGAATGAGGACTTTTATTGAATTTCCATTTCCCATTCCCATAAATTCATGGGCTGTTGACATAGCACGTCGGGACAGGGTGGTGGTGGAAAATTCTTCGGGTAAATTGATGAAAATTAATATTTTTCTCTCTCTCTTCCGTCTCTATTTTGCAGTATTGTCTCTCCGACAGGCAATTGAGCTCCATCGAACCACCGCGCCGGGAGAGATTCTTTGGCTGTTGGTCAGGAAGAGGTGCTCCTCAATCGTTCTTGGGCGTTTGCGTGGGACGCAGAGCACCATCAGATGAGAATATCCATGACTATGCTCCTATATACAAATACCCCAGGTAAAAGCAACACCCAATACTCTATTTGAGGAAGAAGCAAAAGAGGGTGGCAAAATACCCCGTAGTGGGCAAAAAAGCATTTTCGCGTCTTTTTTATCCTCAGTATACCCACTATATAAAAGTTGATGAAATGAATAATCCCCCATTGAAGTGAAGAAGTTAAAAGTGCCAGCAGCAATTTTAGCAACTCCACTTTGAGGCGCTCTTAATTAATTCCGCTTGAAATTTGATGGCTTTCTTTATTTATTCAATATACATCCGCGAAATGATCCCTTTCAGCATAACTTTATATATTTGGTAGCCTTTTTTATTTTCTTATTTAGTACCTGTGTATGTACTTGTACATTATATACCTTGAAATTTGATTTAAAAATTTAATCAGAGAGAATCTCCTCGTACTGACAATTTTTATGGAGCAACCAAATAATTGTATCAATTTTCATCTGTATTTATTTAAAGTTTAATTTTTAAATTTTATTACACAATTTAAGAGTTAATTAATTAAAAAAGATATCTATTTCAATATTCTTTTTGAAAAATATAATTACGAGATATAATTATTCATTTGAAAGCTTCACCTTGTGAGCTTTTTTCTTCTTCATTTTGTTGTGGATAATTCAATCCTCAAAATTATATCAGAGAGACTATGGGAAATATTACATTCCCAACTTACAAATTGGATACGGAGAATTAAATGAAAATCGGGATTTTCCAGGAAAATCTTGTTGATTGTTATGGAATCATGCAAATTCCGCAAGGGCAAAGTGTTGAAAAATATGTAAAAGGTTGAAGAGATATACACGAAAACTAAATTAAACTTGAAATGAAAATTGCATTTTCCATGGAAAATGTTGTTTTCCACGGAAGATTAAAAACACGCGCAGCGAAAAAAAATCAGTGCAATTTTGTACTGAAAGTAGTTATAAAGAATTCTGAGCTTTGAGCTTTCATTAAATGTATTCTTTTTCAAAAAAAAAAAAACAGGTTTCAACTTTCTTCTCAACTCTGTTTTCAATACATAATGTATTCTAAAATATTTTATATATAAGGTTGTTTTTGTTATTTGATTTATTCAACAGGTATCCACCCCCGGGGCCTGTGCCTCATGACATTCTCCTCTACGATGAGGACCTCGAAAATTCCTACTTCCGCCGTCGGCCTACGTCCTTTCTCACAGGCGGCGACCCAAAGCGCTACACGTGGATGCCGGCTGATGAGGAGGCTGTCCGTCTCGAAGGACCCCGTCCCATCTGCCCGGAAGACGATTTCATGCGTGGCCCATACGTGGTGGGCTCCTATCCACCCAAAACGGAACCCATGTACCTCAGTCAGAGCACCGAACACCTGGCAAGGTAAATCTAATTGGCGTTTATGTGTACATACTACTGTATTCTGAAGTGAATTTGTGGTTTTTTGCAGAATGTATCACTGTCCCTCACACATTGGTATTCCGCCCCCACCCCCGCCGCCCATTGTGCCTACAGATGGGGCAATTATTGATGCCCCCAGGTAAGGAATTTAATTATAATTGCTTTTCAACACTTGTCGCCTCTCATCCCCGTACGCACGTACGAAAGGATTTATTGAGAAAATTCCTACTGAAAGCCATTAAGAGCATTTCTTAGAAATTATTGCTCTAATTTTATGAACCAGACGCGGCATACTTTATATAACACGAGGTAAATTGTCGCTTCGCTCCAATTTACCTCGCCCCGCTTCGCGGGGATTTGTTGCGCTTCGCGCAAGTTTTAGAGGGAGAAAAAATGTGATGGTTTATAAGTAGATTAGGGCCAGTTATCAATCCCAAAAGAAAAGAATTTGCAAAGAGAAGAAATCACAACACTTTAGGCGCCAAATTAAAAAACTCGGGGAGAAAATGAATACGGCCATCTGAAACCGCCTGTTATAAGGAGCCTCTGTACCAAATTTCATCGCGATCGGATAAACGGTGTGGATTTGTATAGAAAAGTAGGAACGACGTTCACCAACAAACAGACCTTTCTTTATTATATAGATATTGAAACGGACTTTTTCACATAAAAATATTTTGATTACGGCGTTTTGTTATATTTTGAATTAATAAAAAAAATGGTTAGTCCTCTTATAGAAAAAAGAAAGAGCTAATCTTTTATAATCTATCTATATACATATATCAATAAAAAGTTATTAAATTAATACATTACACATTACATTACATTTTTAATCGTCACGGATACATGTTTGGCATGACGGATACATTTTTTAGCATCAAGGATACATTTTTAATCGTCACGGATACATTTTTTAGCGTCACGGATACATTTTTTAGCGTCACGGATAGATTTTTAATCGTCACGGATACATTTTTAACGTCACGGATAGATTTCTAGGCGTCACGGATACATTTTTAATCGTCACGGATACATTTTTAATCGTCACGGATACATTTTTAATCGTCACGGATACATTTTTTAACGTCACGGATACATTTTTTAGCGTCACGGATAGATTTTTAATCGTCACGGATACATTTTCAACGTCACGGATAGATTTCTAGGCGTCACGGATACATTTTTAATCGTCACGGATACATTTTTAATCGTCACGGATACATTTTTTAACGTCACGGATACATTTTTTAGCGTCACGGATAGATTTTTAATCGTCACGGATACATTTTTAACGTCACGGATAGATTTCTAGGCGTCACGGATACATTTTTAATCGTCACGGATACATTTTTAATCGTCACGGATACATTTTTAATCGTCACGGATACATTTTTTAACGTCACGGATACATTTTTTAGCGTTACGGATACATTTTTTAGCGTTACGGATACATTTTTAACGTCACGAATACATTTTTTAGCGTCACGGATAGATTTTTAGGCGTCACGGATACATTTTTTAGCGTCACGGATACATTTTTAGGCGTCACGGATACATTTTCATACAACATTTCAGGCGCTAAATTCAAAAATTCACAAAAACTGCATGACTTTTATATGGGGGCTACCTGAAGGGGAGCTTTGGGGGGAAAATGAATACGGCCATCTGAAACCGCATGATATATGGAGCCTCTGTACCAAATTTTATCGCGATCGGATAAACGGTGTGGATTTGTATAGAAAAGTCGGAACGAAGTTCACCAACAAACAGACCTTTCTTTATTATATAGAAGATTATCGCGTGTATGCTTAAACTGTGATTTAGTTAATGAAAATGTGCTTAAGTGCAATGAAACGCAAAATCACGTAAAATATCGATTCGAAATTCTGGAAATTCTTCTGATATATTCCAAAGACATTGCCAAAATTTAATTGTAAATAAGAAATAGTACAGAGAGAAAGAATTGAATGCACTCATAGTATTTGTGTGGAGTCAGTTAACTATTTTTCAAGTAAAACTTTCTAGGATATAGTTATTTCAAGACAAAATAAGTACCAAGATAAGTTCTTAGAGTCTTCAAATTGCATGACAAACATGCTATTAAAATGTTATGGCTTTGTTGTTTTCGTATCCATTGCTATAGAAAGGATTGCTGGCATGAATAATGATTTTAATCAAGATACTTCGGTATATACGAGAATAATATTCAAGTAATTTATCAATACACTGAAGTTCCGCAAAATATTTGATGAAAATACAATTAGCTAAAATTTTGCCTTTAGCTCTATAGGATTTGAACCGAGTTCTTTAAATAAAAAGAAAATGATTTTTTTTATCAATGTTAAAGCTGAAGCAATTCATTTTTAATTTTTTTAATGAATGGTTGAAAATATATAGGTTAGATATTTACTACCAAATATGGTCGAATAAGCTTTTTGGGTGTCACATAAACGAAGCTCTTAGATGACCCTTAAATTGTGATTAATGGAAAATGTAAGGCTTGTATAATACAGGTATATACTATATTTTGCAATGTTGGGGCGAATGAAGGTAGAAAATCAGATTCCCTGAGGTGAAGTGGGGAGCAACGAAGAATAGCCAATACAATTGATTTTTGTCTGACAATCAGAATCCCCTCGATGTAACCAGAAAAGTCATTCAGCTACCAAACTGAAGTCATCCAATAAAACCCTCACGGGGGAGCATTCTATTGTATCGAGGGAGGGTTGTCTGACATCAAGCATGGTTCTCTGAGGGGCGGGGATTGAGGGATGATGTGAAGAAATCACCTCGGAAAAAACAAATTTGCCTCATACTGTTGGCACTTCTATTGATTTAATGGTACAATTTTATTAGCTATTTATTTCCCTTTTCTTGCCATGACAGAAGAAGAAGAAAAAAATGTTGAGAAATATGGCAATACATTGATCACAGTGTGGAAAGAGAGAATGAAAATGTTAAATTGAAAAATTTATTTATAGAGAGTGTTGGTGAAGGGAATTCCTTGAGCCAATGTGGAGGGTTTCTTCATTCTTTCTGCGATGCCCCATAAGAGGTTGAAAGTTATAATTGAAAATTATAAAAGAGGAAGAACATCGATAGATTGAAAGGCGTTCGATTTACCATCTTGCCAATACACATTGCAATGTGGGAACGGAGAAGCTCTAACCGCAAACAAGATCAAGAGATAGAGAAGATTATCGGAGTAATTCGTCCTAATTCCTTCGCAGCATTCAGCCTTCACCAAAGAGTTGACTTACCCATTGAAGATGTGATTGATGATGGTGTTGGATTGGTTTAATTTCAAATTGCTCCCAATCGGGGAAGGGTGTGGGGATAATTTGAGACAACTAAACCCAATCTTCAGCATCACTAACTTCTATCGGGGGGAAATTTAGTGAAAGAACCACAATTCAACGTACCAAAGGCATCGATCAAAATTCCTCTACACATTCAACACTGAAAGCCATTTCCTAACTTTAAACCCCGTCTCATTTTGGGGGATGATAGGATGAGGGTGAGATTTTTTTCTGTGAAAATTCACAATGCAAAAATGGTACCACATCTCCATTTTCTGGAACAAACACCCGCTGTGATTATCGATTTTCTCATCTGAGTCAATCTTATTGAGACTCACTCAACCGAAATCCCGAGTGTTGCCCCATCCCTTTTTCCGTTTCTTCATTCTTCTCCTTTTAGGTAGATTTGCCCCAATCAGGAATTCAGATTTTCCATTCAAATGCTAACACAATTATCATACCTAATGAGAAAAAAAGGAAAAAAAAAGCATAAAGTGGCTCCTTGGAACTCTCTTAATCGTAAGTTTTCTCATTATATTAATATAAATGAGAAAAGCTATTAGTTAAGCTGTGAAAAGAGTTCAAATCAAAACTATGCAGCAGGTATTTTTATTTAATAAAACATAGAACGGAAATGTACGCGATGATAAAATAAATCATAAAGTTTTAGTCTTTTGAGTAATAAATTACTAGTCTACAGATACGGGGTGAACAAAAAAAACTGAAATTTATGACTATAAAAATAATTTTATCTCAGCAGATAATTTATTGTGTTTAATAAACTTGCGGGTGTGCTATATGAGGAAGTTTAATATGCTTAAAAGCTCCATTCATTACTTTCTCTATCAAAAATCTATCTGTTAAATTTTCTAACTTTTAGCAACTTTGAACTTAGAAGTTCAAATTGTTTTATAGAGATCAACTTCAAGAAAACTTAAAAAGTGAAAATTTTTCAAGAAGTGTTTCAGAAGCTCTACCGTCGTTTCTGTCACAATTTGTTAAAAGAAGAAAATTGAAAAAAAAAAGTAATAATAACAGAAGTTCACAAAACAAGCATAGAAAAGTTAAAAATTGAAATTTTTTTATTAGAAGAGGTAGAAATAAATGTATTTAATTGAAATTGAATTATAAAGTTTAGAGCCTTCCTTTTTAAGAGAAGCTTTCAAAGTTAAAATAAAAAATAGAATTCTAAATTTATATTTTTAAATCAAATATTTGCAAAAGTTGCGTTTTTTTATGAAAAATTTTTGCAAATTATTTTTCATTTTATGTTTACCAACATAGGTGAAAAAGTTTGTCTAACACTAACAGAACTTTTTAAACTGCAAAGCTCGAAATGTTTATTTGCTATAGGTATGGTCATATGCTCTATTGCTTTTGCAACTAAATCAATCCACCACCATACTAAATTCAGAAAGGAGAATTTAAACATTTTTGCTGAATGAATTATAATTATCCAAAAATTATTCGAATATTAAATTTGTTGAGTAAACAGTTAATTGTGTTGGGTTTGGCTTTGTGTCCGCATGCCATCTTTGGTACTTTTAAGCTGAAAAGTGTCAAGAAAATTCCATCCTATCTAGCCAATTTTCCAGATTAACTGACATGGTAACCCTCTCGCATTGAAAACGTATCCTGCGACAACCACCCGCTGACACGTTGTTGATGGGTTTAGTTAGAGGAAGCTACCATGTAACCTTATTAAAATGTATGGTGTCATATTAGAGCGCGAATATTTCGCACGTCATCGTAAATTGGTGCAGGGCGTGTGGGCGAGCTCTCATGCTCGAGGGTACACCATCTCGCCCATCATTCATAATATGTTGTAATAATAATAATAATTATATGAATACGAGAGCTTTATTGCAAAAGGAAAATGTTGAGCTACGTGCCGTGTCTTTGCGATTTTGGGAAAAGACCCAATCATATTAGGTCCCATGCTGTGTAACAAAACTCCTACATTGGGTGTGTGGGAGGAAGAAGTCCTGCTTGTATAATAAACATTGTATGGGATCATTCTCATTTTGAGATTGAGCTAAATTTGGGATTTAGGGCGGTATGATTAAGGGAATTGTTACAGTATTCTCCAAATGATTATTTCACACTCTTGCCCTGAAGAAGATGAATGTGTCCGTGTGAATTTTCTTACAAATAAAATGGAAGGGTATGAGACTTGGCGGGGTGTGTGTATGGATAAATAGAGTGTTGACAAGGAGCATAAGCACTAACATAAGCACATGCCATGTAAAATAGATGTGCCACTCTACCGAGCACACCGCATAATTTATGCGATGAAACTCCCAAATGCTGATAGAAGTCTCGACGAGAGTTTGAGCTATATATGGGGGTGATACTCACAAAAGCTGTCGAGAGGTCGGGGTGTGAAAAGCTCCGGTTGGATTTGTTTGTAAAATTTCTCTGTTACTAAGCTACCTACTTTCTCTCCCATTTATCGACAGGACGAAACACGTAAGCTTTGCCCGTTCTCACACACTAACTTCCTTTGATGAGGCAATGGGGATGCGACCCCTCTCACGGATGGGGAGCACAGCAACACGAAGTCAGGAGCGTCTCATTGGCGGAAAGAAGCCCACAATCACTCTCTCGGCACAGCAACTTCCACCCACACATACCCTCCTGCTCCAACAACCGCAACCACCGCCACCACCCCCGCAGCAGGAGATTGTCGTGGTGGAAAAAATCAAGAGGGGTGCAATGAAGACTCAAGCTACTCAGACGGAGGTTTGTCTTGGCAAGAAGCCACTGCCACCGCACCATTTATCACTCAGTCCGCGAACAATTCACAGGGTGAGTAAATACCGAGAAAATTCCATTTCATTATGACGTGGCTGACGCCCCCTCCCATCACCCACCTCTATAACTATTTCCTGTGCGCTCCTCGCATCTTCCCACACACCGGAAAGATGCATGAATTGCATTCAATCCAGCAGATAGAGAACTTTATTCATTTCACATCATATTTGATGGCCAACAGCCAATGAAGGCACCTCAGTACAGACTACAGAGGTTTATTGACTGGAATAAAATTTAAATTTGATATTGCATCATATCCAAAATTATTGAGACAATTATAATTTCAATGGTAACTTGAAAGCCTGAGGACATCAAACTTATTAAAGGAGTGCCTCCTTATAACTATAATTTCATTGCACTTGTTAAACTCAAAAGTGGTGTGGCGAATAATCAAACTTTAAAGAAGTTTCTGACTTTGCCGTATGTCTTGTTTCGGAGTATTTGTAGGCTGAATTAAGCTTCTACAAAATGCAGGAAGTTTTGGGGTTGCCCACAGGGATTTCTAAAGACTTTATCAGTTATATTGCAATAGAAGACAGACTGGGAATTTCAATTTGATAGTACGTTCATAATAAAAGGGATTAAGTTTCACTATGTGGGGAATTTATATGTACCTATACAATACATATCTTGTTTGAAATATGCATTGTTATGCATGATATGTTGAAATTGATACAGATTAAGAGAATTTCAACATTTAGCCTTACCATTGCATCTCACAGTTATTTACGTTATTAATTTTATTGGGGTACAATTGTGGAATAATTTGGCTTCTTTGGTTATTTGAGAAGATGCTACATAAGGATCGTTAAAATTTTTAATTAAGGATGGGAAGCAAACTTTTGGAATTTCTATAAAAGGGTGCAGATAACAATTTCAAAAGTTCTTAAATTTCACAAGGGATAAAGTTCAAAAAAGTTTAACAATCAAGTTTCCCGACAAGATCCAATTAATTCGTGAGAAACATAAAAATCATTTTAAGTCAATTTTAAATAAAAAATGAAATCTATGAATGGGCTTAATTCAGCGACCAAGAGAGAAACCCTTGAAATTTTGAAAATTTGTATTGAAATTTCATGATTTCAAGCTAATTTCAAGGGTTTCTTGGTCGCTGAATAAGACCTAATATTTGAAAATTGATATAAAGAGGAATCATAAAAAAATTACTTAAAATTATAATTATTTGTAAATCTTAGATGATAAATTATTTCCAAAGAAGGAAATCAATAATACAATTCTTGGAAAAATCCCACATAAATCACTTTTGAGCCACCCATGCATAGTCCTTTTATTAATTTTTTACCTTAGCTTGCATTTATTTGCATATAAATTATATATCCAACACGTTCATGTACCCACTCTAAACTAACTAAGTAATTGAACTAAAATTTACAAACACTCTAAAGCATTTAAATTCACGGGAAGTTACAAATTCTTTCAACGCAACACCATTGCCGGGATTATTTGGTTGACATTTATTTCATCTGAGTACCTCCCCTTTTATAGCGTCCCACTCCATCCTATATTTAACCATCGCTCGCGAGAGGAAACCACAGGACGACGTGTTTGTGTATTTCCCCGTACTCTGTATTATATACATAAAGTTTTCTTTGGGTGAATGGGGCGACCTTGTTGCTTTCCATGAATTTTATAGTAACGCAATGTCTTTCACTGATTACCCGGGATTACTCTTGTGCAAGCCAACTTGGAGATATCTAGCACAGTGTACACCACATCCTCCTCCTAAATGTTTCATGTCCTATATAGATTATGTTAATAGACATGAAGCTCTGTCTTTTCATTCATAAAGAATCCACTTGGTGGGAAGGGGAGGAGTTGGCTTTTTGTGTGGGTGTGAAAGAAAACGGAAATTACATAAAGCTCCGGAAATTTATGTCGCAATTTTAAACCTGAGTGAAATGAATTTTTAATCTACACCAAGATTCATAGAGCACGATCCATGGACTTGCGTTGTGGCTCTCTCTAAAGCTTTTTCCGAGAAGCCAAAATGTTTGTATATAATATTTTTATTTTCTACTATATGCGGTCTATGTTGCCGTAGTATAAGTCTAATCACAGACCGGAAAGAAATTTCTCTTGACACATCTTGGTAATTGTTGTGTGGTACCAGGAACGGGACATAATCCTAATTTGAAGAGGCTTTATAACACACACATACTTTCACTCCTTCCTTTAGCCTATATATACGAATGAAGGAGGTGGAGGTCTTCGTAATTACAGTACATATATAGAAAGTTTGTAGTTTTGTTCCAACTTTCACATATAGAGTTTTACATAGGGATTCACTTACAGGCACCCAGGCTAGTTTGAAGAGGGACACAAGCAATGGGATGAGACTGCGAATGGGGGGTATTGATTTTTCTGTGTCGCAATTCGATGGGGTTAATGGTTGAAGATAGTTGGAGTGGTATTTTGGGGGTTTATAAAGATGAATTTAATTATTTAGATTGCTCCTAATGGCTCCATCCCTCTCAAAGGGCACTCTGCAGTAATAATTTCCCAACTATTATCATCCAATTATGTGAATATTGCAAATTTTAATTGTCCCCATCCTCAGAAAATTTATGCTCATTGAATAATTTATCTCTCTGGTGACACCCGGCGACAAGAAATAACACCCATTGTACTAAAGGGTTGTGTAATCCACTCGCAAAGGACCAGCAATAGTCTCGCCCCACACTATTTGGTTTAGATAGAGAAATTGTCTCTGTTGCGGACTGGGGGATGTCGCAATATATATCTCGTTGTGGAGTGGAAAAGTAGTAAAAACAAAGTAAAATTCAATGGGAAAGTCTTTAATCAAATAGTACTCAGGCGATTCAGGCTTTGCCAAATAAATTCCAAATGGTAGAAAGTCAGCAGAAGGGGCGCTATATAGTGCGCCCATCCACGCCCTCGGAATTATCCCAACTGTGCCATAGTTGAATTTAATAAGGGGCTGTCATAGTAAAGTTTCCCTTCCAAACTATTTGATTTTCCAAATTCGACATGATGGCTGTCTGCAAGCTATCACAATTTTCCATTTAACTTTCAAACTTATCATTATGAACTTACTGACAGACTTTCAAAAATAAATTCTTCCATCATTTTATTCTCTCCCTTTTGGGACTTTTCAGAATTTGCTCTAATTTTTTCTGACGCTCTCGCTTCATACAGTAGAAGTCCACATCAACGAACAATCGGATGTACTACTCTCGCGTATTACAAATAATGCGCGAGAGTAGTACATCCGATTGTTCGTTGATGTGGACTTCAACTGTATTTGATCGTTGCTGGTGTATGCATACAGTTCGTATAACTTTTCCTGGTTATTTTTTTTTAAAGAATGGAGATGTATATGAGCTTTGCGAATGAACTACCCCTCATAGTAATAGCGTGGGGGTATCCCATGGTTGAATTCGCTTTTCCCATAAACTTGAATTTTGCGGGAACAGATGTCTATTGGCTCTCGTTTTCCATGGAATATGGGTCTAGGGGGTGTGGATTAAATGAACATTCGATTTTTATATACATTCAAGCACCGTCGATTTTTTATCACCCATTCCTCCATCCACCTACTGCTGAGCAAACAACGATGTTGGTACATCAAATCTGACCACTTGTGCTTTTTCCCTCGCAGGTGAGAATGGTGTCTCAGGGTGCTCAGACAAATGGTATGAATGGTCGAACGAAATTGACGAAGAGTCTATCAGAGGCGGCAACGAGACAGATGGGTGTGGGTATAACACCCACATCCCCCTTGGATATACCACAATCACCTGGGGATCATGAACCGCTGCATAGAACACAGTCAGAGGAGCCACCACGGTCACCTTTTAGTCTCATCACACCACCACTTAGCCATTTACATGCTGATATCCATTCGCGAACTTCATCACGACAAAGTCAACTTGAAACATCACGCAGCGATATTTTCTCATCTGAGAACATCTTTACACATTCGAGAAATCACTCACAAGACAGTGCTGTCACGTCGAAAGCATCCCAAGATAGCATCTCGATGGTTTTTGAGCCAGCTATATCACGTCAAGGGCAGCTGGAGCCGGTACATCAGCAATGGGACGGTGGTTATGGTTACGAAAGCCACAGCTTACCTCGTAGAACATGTATTCACCATAGGGGAGAAGAACGCACAACTAGTACTCTACCTAGAAGAGATCATCAGCATCACGTGCCATGTGGGCATGTTACAATAGGAAGCACAGAGATGCTTAATGGAGGAAGTGGAATAATACCTGAGAGCATCCTGAAAGGTAGGAGAAGTTCAGTCGTACGTGATAGCTCAACGGAATCCAATGCTCCATCTGAACGTCTCCCACGTCGTATGTCCTCCTATGTTCCTGTCCAAGAAACTCACGCACAACTCCGTAGAGCCTCACATCATGTCATCTCACCAGAAATTCATTCCCTATCGCGTCGCAGTTCAGCCAAACCACCACCACCAGCATCGGAAGAATTCTGTTCAACTTGCGAATCGGAAAGTGATTCAAAGACAGACCGTGAGGAGAAGGAGATTTTCATTGATTTCAAGCCAAACATTTCACCAATCTCAAGTCCTCAGGCTAGGAAGAAGCGCCTCCAGAAAACCCTCTCTGAAGGGGAGATTCTCCTCGAGAAGCGTCGAGAGAGCACACTGGACATAGGAATGGGTATGATGTCGGCAAGTGATGAAGATATCAATGCACAGCTAGAGCGACAGGAAGCCAAAGAGCACTATCAGTACCGTAGCTCTCCCATTAAGGATGAGGGTATATGCAATAAGCAAAATCTTCTGACAATCCCTCAGGTTGGGGCAGAGAAAACCCTTCGGTATACAAAGGAATCCTTTAGGAAGCGATCGATTAGCCTAGAGGATCCAACGATTCTAGAAGCTGGGACGACTTCTGGGACGGGAACTGATAAATCAACTCCACCATCACCCTGCCCCGATGGATTATCTGTTCAAGGGCGTTCGGCTTTTCCTTCATCAGACTCCATTGCAGCTGATCTCACTAGGGATCATTCTGATGGGATTTGGAATGAGTCTCAAATCACAGTTCTGACTAATGAGCAAAGGTGAGGATTTTTTATTGAAAATATTTAAGAGTTTTCTTTGATTTTTCATGATGTGAAAAACTTTTTAAGATTTAGGAGATTTCTAGAATTTGTTAAAAATTTGAATTAAAATCTCTTTGAATTCCTCTTCAGTGTTAGAATTTTTGTGTAATATTTTTCTTTTAGAAGCTCAAAGCTCTAAACTATTTATATTAAAATTCCTTTTTCAGCCCTTCAGACTCTGGTCCATCTTTGCTAACTCCAACCACTCGTCGGAAAAACCTTATTCTCCAGCATCAACAGAGAAGCTCAATGGATACAGATGCTCTCGAATTGGAACAAGAAGCTGATCAGGTTAGTTCTCACTTTGTTACTCTAAACAATTCCCTAATACTTTGATGCACTTTTGGGGGGAGAGGAGTTTTTGGGGGAAGAAGACTTTTACGGGTTATATATTGGGGAAGAAGACTTTTGGGGAGGAAGACAAAGTGTTTCTCCATGCCAAACAATGTTCTCAGCCACAAATTTGTCCGACGTTCTCCCCAAACTTTCAAAGTCGCAGAACCACGAGACGCGTGGGGGTGCTTAAAGTTTTGCCACAAGGCGTTTGTCTGATGGAGAAATTGCGCTGTGAGGAACGATGGAGCAACATAATAGCATCCTTTCTGCCATGCTAAGGAAAAAAAAGGGCTCACAACTCATGGTTAAAGAATTGGCGCAAAAGTGGAGCAATTTTAATAAATGAAAAATTGTTGCAAGTAACAAAAGCTCCAACATTTTGCGCATAAAACCACATCATACAGGATAGAAAAGTTTCGTGGTTTATGGAGGACTTTTTTCTCTCTCTTTCTGCCTTCTTAAGAGGTGTATACGCTTTTGGGAAAATGAATAACGATGCGAACGATGCAAATATGAACATTAATGGGTGGCGGAAATTGAATTTTGTCTGACTCTTTGCGTTCACATGGCCATCAATTGTGCTTCATTCCCTATTAGAATGATTTTTTGATTAATGTGAGAATGGGTTAGGTAGGATATCTTTGATATTTACATTAGCCACTATATAATTACGCCGCACAGACCTTTGAAGTCAATTTGTGGAATAAATTAGGCATCTTAGCTTTTGTGTGACCCTGTTATTATGGGGGTAAAGGCGACAAAAGCAACATGGTACAATGCACAAAGAGCTTAAATATGATTCTTCATCAAAGCATGGAGAGTCATATGACCTATATTGAAAATTTTGTTAGAAGTATACATTTGAAATTGGATTGTTCTACTAGAGTCTTCTTAAAGAAAAATCTTCATTAGAGAAAAAGAAGATGGCACTATGGGCTTTTAAAATGCGATATACTCTCACGAGCCAAAGAACATCAAGAAAAGTTAAAGACACTTTGTGAGAAACGAGTGAAATACGATCCGTACATAGAGAGGAAAAAAGTTCCATTCCCTTTGCAGCTCAACCGCACTTTTCTGCAAATTTATACAGAAAAAGCCACCCCCTTTTGGTTTCTCAATCGATTGACCACTGATGAGAGAAGATTTTATTCATGGAGCACCCATACTTTCCACGCAAGTCACGACTCAGAGGTGTTCCACACGAAGCTGGAAGCTCATTTCTTTTCTCACTTCCCTCAAGGGGTGGTGATCATTAGTCAAGTGGCGGAATACGCACTTCGATAGAACACAAAATCAATCGAAATTGCTTATGGGGAAGTTGTATTGGAGAATATGAACTGATATATCATCAGGTATTAATTTTATGAATGCCCCAGACTGGAATTGTGTATGAATGGCTCTTAAATTAAACTTTAGTTTCTTGCTCCATTCAAGTTGTGAATATTGAAGCTGTTAACATTTTAGTATGAGCGGTACACGTACGATTTTTTCTCACTTTCTGACAAGGGGATAAAAAGAATTTATCCGCTTTTCATATGAGGAAAATCCCTTATTCGAGGAATTAATCAGGATATGTGTAATTTTGTAGAAGCTTAAAAAGAAAAAAATCGCTAAGAATTCAAAATTTTCACTGAGAATTACTGGAAAAAGATGTTACTTTTTCTCAAAAATTAAAACAATGACGTCATTTTGTGCTTTTTGTGCCTTTAATAGCATAAAGCATAAAAATACTCTAATATAAAAAAATCATAGATGAAAAATTCGATAGCATGATTGTATCGTGTATAGAAAGATATGAAAAATATAATTCTGACGTCATTAGGTACATTTTAGACCAAATCTTTGGCGGCTTTACCCAAATGAACCCTGTAGAAAATGATAAATCTATTTGGCAATTTTTTTATTGATTTATATATAGGGGAAAGCGGGGCTAATACAGTCACTTATGGGTTTGGAAAAAGCCTAAAATATTATATTTCCTAGCTAGATAGAACAAAATGATCTGAGAAAGAGTTAAAGAGCAATAAATTTCATAAAGAATGGAGCTATACATTTCGCTTTATCTGTTTGGAAAATATGATATTTTGAGCTTTTTCTAAACCCTTAAGTGACTTTTTTAACCCTGGTCTCCCCTACGATTATCTTCTTCGAATGAAATGTTTTATCATATAGAAATGAATAAACTAATTTATATTCTTGTTTTATCAAAATGCCAATCACCAAATTTTTTCTCAATGTGTACCGCGTGTACTATATAAAGTGCAAAAGCTTTTTGTCCAAACTTTAATTGAAGAGGGCAGAGAAATAAGCATAAGCAGACTGAAGGGTGGGTTAAATAACTTGAGGCAAGCATCCTTAGAAGGTTTCCTTAAAAAGACTAAAAGGATTAAGACTTGTTGAAAGCTCAAAACTTAAAGCCGTATATATGTATATCATAAATGTTTTAAACTGGAATAAAATAAGTCTCTAAAAAATATTATGTATAAATTTTATCTAGACAACGTGCTGTGATTCTTTCAGCAACCCCCATAACTGACAAAGTTCTCCAGACGGTCGATTTTAATTTTACTTTCAAAAACTTTTATGTATGTGGAATTGAGAATTTGAATATTTTGGTCACAAGCTGCTACATGTCTGTATTTTATACATATGCAAGTAAAACTATATGTACACGTAACGTTATAGAGGGATGTACACACATTGACTACAAAAAGATGATGTACAATGAATAAGTTGCTACTCTTGCTACTATTATGTAGAATCTATGTTAATTTATGAGCAACATCCATCTCTCGCGAGAATTATTTAAATATATTCTCCGAAAACACCAAGTGTAGCATATGGTTTTGATCCTTGTTGTAAGTGTAGTGTGTTCACTATATTAATTAACTCCCACAACGCCCACTACTCTCTACTTTGTTAAATCAATTATAGTTTCTTTACATTTTCATCTTTATTAATCAACATTTTCTTCTGAGAACTCCCGAGCTTTTATCACAAGAAACGATATTCATATCCTTAAGCATACTGGGTGCACGCTTGCACTCCTTGCGCATTCAATGAAATTTCTTGTACATGCTCTTCCTCCCATATCTCACCTTATCTCATCTGCAAAGAGCGTGTAGAAAGTTTTATGTTTACGTCCAAGTCGCAGGGTTTAGATGGGAGAGTTGTTGTTGAATGGGGGACTGTTTTTCTGGGTTCTTCCCCAGCTATGTGGGTTATGTTTGAGTTCATTACAGTGCGGTTATGGTTCAAATGCTTATTAAAATTTCAAAATGGTTACCGGCGAATCATGTTCTGCATGTTGATGGCTTCTGATGGTGGAAAAATTGATTGCAATGTGGAATGAGGGGAGGAGGAAGTTTAGTCGTTCAGTGACGAGAGAAACGTGCGGGTGAAAAAGACACCGCAAAGTCTCCGCATCTGTGGTTGTGTTGTATACCCCTCTCGCGTAGCAACCGATGAGGTGGTATATAAAGTTTATATTTCCTTTTCATGAATTCTCAACAATTGACAAATATTCCTTCATATTTAATAATTCAGGAAGTTTCAGTCAAAATGCCGGCGAGTACAGACGTTGATGCCACCAAGTGTGGTGAATGCGGAAGAGATTTTCGCGATAGAAAAGGGAAAATTATAAAGTCAATAACTTGTAAGGAGTGTGAAAAGTGCTACCACCAACACTGTGCAAAGTATAATGAAAAAACCGCGAGTGGAAGTCAGTGGATTTGCCATAAATGCAGGAGGTCGAGTGGAGGCGGTCGCCGATCCTTGATACCTGTTAACCGAAGGAAATCAACCTCGGTATCTCCTGGAGGTTCCCTGATGCAGGTGCTATATGGGATATCTGAGCAAGTCGCTGGAGTGAAAGACACCGCAATTCAATTGGCCAACACACCTGAGGAGAAATCCGCGATCGCCGCCAAAATTGATTTTATCATAACGGAGATCAAGTCAATCAGCTCGATTTTTGAGGAATATGATAAAAAGCTTGCGGATTTAACAAAATCCCAAATGGAAATTCGCAATGAAAATGCTATGCTCCGCTCCGAAGTGAAAACTATGAAAATTGCCTTCGAGCTTGAGAAGCAAAAGACTTTTGAAAGTGATCTCATTTTGTGTGGCCTTCCAAAAAATGAAAAACTCGATGGTGATAAAGTGCTCTCAAATCTGTGCAAAAAACTTGAAATTAAACCTGGGGAATATGAGGATTATAGTAAAGTTAAATTGAAAATTGCAAGTGTTGTGAACAAATCGGTGGCAGAGCAGAATATCTATATCTATTCAGCGCCAAAATTGTGTGAGGCAATCGACACTAAATATCGTGAAGCCAGAAAGAATAAAATATCACTCTGCGCATCGGATGTGTATGAGAGTTGCGATCGAAAACCAGTGTACATCAATTGCCATCTCACTGGCTATTTTCAATATTTGGCCAAAAAAGCGCGGGATATGAAGAGATCTGGGCTATTAAAATTCGTGTGGACAAGAGGGGGTAGGGTTTTTGTGAGGAGAGAAACAAATGAAGAGATTGTGGTGGTGAAGCACCCTGATGATCTTGAACAATTTGAACAGTGACTATATCAATCTCTCTCTTCTCCACACCCCCCTTGTCCAAGATGATCTTCATGTGAGTGAAATAAAGCTCAGCAAAAACTCAATAAAATTTATGTACATCAATGCCAGAAGTGTGAAGAATAAATTAGATGAAATTGAACTTCTTGTGTCGACTTTGGATAACAATATTGCCTTCATAGTGATATCTGAGACCTGGGTAAAAGACGGTGAAGAACCATATATTAACTTGAATAATTTCTCGTTTGAAAATGCCCCAAGAAAAACGCGCGCCGGTGGTGGCTGTGGAGTGTTTGTTAACAAACAATGTAATTACTGTGTGAAACATAGATTCTCCGATGAAAAAAACAGTGCATTGCTCTTTGAATTGAGCACATCAGGAAGTAAAATAAACATTCTAGCACTATATAGACCACCAGGATACTCAAGTGATGTGCTTAGTGAGTTTTATGAAATGATCATGGAAATTATGCAAAAAACTGTACGAAAAGACACTATTATAATTGGAGATTTCAATGTTGATCTTAATTCATGTGTGCAGTCTGTGAAGACATGTGCGGAGGATCTCACTAGCAACATGGCATCAATGAATTTCGCCTTGTGCAACCCTGCTGTTGTCACGAGAGTGAGCTCCTGCTCCCTCCTTGATCACGTGTATACAAATATGCTTGATGCTAAATTCGTTATAAATTATGTGAACATTGATATATCTGACCACGTTGTGATGGTTGGGGAGGTGTTTGCCACAAAAAACTCCTTAACTATGGAGAATTGCAAACGCACAAAAGAAGTCCGTCTCACGGATTTTAAGGCGGTAAACGATAGATTGAGCAGTGGTTTGATGCCTTGTGGATTGAACACTGATGATCTGGTGGTTGATTTCTGTGCGAAATTAAATTCTGTGATAGAGCAAAATACAAAAATCAAGGTATCCGTGATTAAGCGTGAGGATCGTGTGTGGATGAACAAAAGTTTGAAAGACATACTAACCCGAAAGAATATGTGGTACAAAAAGTGGCTGAGAGATAAAAACAACACCTTGCTGTGGGATGAATATAAATATTGGCTCCATAAATTTAAAAAATGTAAAAAAGAGTGCAAAAATTCCTACTTCAAAAATAAATTTTTAGTAAATAAAGACAACATAAGAAAAACGTGGCAAACCATCAATGAATTGGTGTATGGCAAAAAATCCCGCAAATCATCTGACAATAGTATATTTGATACATCAAGTAAAGTGGAATTAAAAGACAGCCTCAATAAAATAAATGTGTACTTCTCGCTCGTGGGTAAGAATTTGGTGTCCTCCTTTGTATCCTGCGCCCAGGTCTCTAGTGTGAAGTGTAGCAGTGTCTTCGAACTGAAGGAGGTCACAGACCACCAAGTGAATTTTATAATTAAAAATTTAAAAAATACGGTCTCTGTAGGGCCGGATGGCCTGCGCGCAAAACACTTTAAATTGTGTGTCGATGGACTGGCGGCTCCCCTGGCTTATTTGATTAATGCTAGCTTTAGGGCTGGCAGTTTCCCAAAAATATTGAAACTGGCAAAAATCACTCCCGTGTACAAATCTGGAGATAAGAGAGATCTATCAAACTATCGCCCAATCAGTGTACTACCGACAATGGCTAAAATTTTTGAGGCTGCTGCGGTTTCGCAGATTGTGAGTTTTGTCCAGTCTCACAAAATCCTCTCAGACAGCCAATACGGATTTAGACCGCGCTCGTCCGCGACGTCGGCACTTTTTGATGTTGTCAGCGGCATACAGGATGCTCGAGACGCTGGTTATTCTGCCCTGGCAATATTCATTGACCTCAAAAAAGCGTTCGACGCTGTTGAGCACGATGTGCTGCTTCATAAGCTGGGGAGATATGGGATCCTCGGCAGGTCCAGGGACTGGCTTGCCAGCTACCTGTCTGAAAGAAGCCAGATGGTTGCGCATGGAGGGATGGTCTCAGATGTTGTCTCCTGCGACACGGGCGTTCCCCAGGGGAGTCGCCTTGGCCCCGTATTATTCGTCCTTTTCATAAATGATATAGAGGAGATTGGGCTGCTCGGCTCCCTATACATGTACGCGGACGACCTATGCCTGCTGTACAGGGGAAGGTCGACTGAGGGGCTCCAGGGTGATGCAGCACAGGATCTGGGGCGAATTGAGGGCTGGGCCAGGCGCAGCAAGGTGACGATCAATGCCGCCAAGACAAAGTACATGGCGTTTGGTTTTGACGGGGGTGACTTGCATCTGTGCTTGGGAGCTGCAAGACTTGAGTCTGTTAAGGAGTTTCGCTATCTTGGCGTTATCCTCGACGCATCACTCAGTTTCACCTCGCATATCAACTGTCTTGTTGGGAAGCTGTCAGCGCTTACTGGAGCCATGAGAAGGGCGGCGAAGGATGAGACGGGAATTGAAACCAGAATGATGATCTACAGGAGCCTTTTCGAGTCCATAATGAATTATGCCGCTTTAGTTTGGAGTTCCGCCAGCAAGGAAGATTTGAAGAGGGTTCAAGTTGCCCAGAATAAGTTCTTACGCGTTATATTAAGACTAGATAAATACTGCCCCAGTGAAGATATTTATAAAGATAGGGAAATAGTCAAAATCTCAAATGCAGTGAATGCCCATAAAATATCTCACATTTATAAAATTGTTAATGATCTCACACACAGTAACTTCATTTTGACCAAGAGGACGAATGTACAAAACACACGTAGAGCTAATCTTTTTGAAATTGTGAAGCCACACTCAACAAAATATGGCATTAGAGGCCTCAGATATTCCTCAACAAAACTATTTAACGAATTTATGCAAGAAAATCCCCAAATTAACTTTAACAATTTAAAGCTCAAAATCAATGAATTTGTACAAAATAATATTGTGTAGATTTCCCTATTTTTGTCGCATTTTCTTCTGTTACTCATATGTATTCTTTGTAAAATTATTGTATATAGTCCCTCTATGTATTCTTTACCTGGGGCATGAATAAACTATTATCTTATCTTAGCACAATGCCTCATGAACTTTTAACATTTTCATGCCGTACACAATTTCCCCCTTAATACAGTTTTCCCGCGCTTTTCCACCCAAATAGCTTCTCTTGTTTCACTGGCGGTGGGAGTTGTGGGTGGGTGTGCAATCGAGAGTACACCAGATCGTATTTATTTGGCACACAGGAAAGAGTCGTAAAAAGTTTTTATCGTGATTCCAAGTTTGTGGGTCATTTTTGAGCAATACACCAACGATATACTTGGGAAATGCTTGAGAAAATTTTCAATGTATTCAGATTGTTGTGAGAATTTTATTATGCACATTGATGATATTTTCCACGTCTCTCTGCATGTGCTCCTCCTTCCTCTACGCCTTAAGGCTCCAGTTATTGTCACCATGGCCACAGCAATGACTCAAACATCCAGCTCTGCTGTACCGATTGAGGCACTCTCAAAGGCCTCTTGGGCAGGTGCGAGACCATCCATCAGTACATGCTCAGCCGCTATTGGGCCCACTCCATCCATAGCCGTGACACCGTCTCTCAGTATGGAGCAAGAAGAGAAGAGCCCGAGACTTGAGATAAGACGCACATCGAGAACACTCTCACCATCACTTAGGCGCGAAGTTCGAAAATCAAGTCTTCAATTTGAAATATCACCTCACACTCATAGGTAATGATCATTCCTATTTAAATGTTCCTATTCCCAAAAGGATCAAAAAGACAAAAAACTTTTCTTTTGCTTTTTTTCCCAATTCAGGAGACAGGAATCTCCGGAGCAGAATGGTGCTGAACACGGTAGCAGGATGGAAATAGCCAAGAACAGTACGGACATATCGGAGGGAAGCACAAACACGGAAGATTACATCACGTGCACGGATAACTCGAAACGTGCTCAAGGTATTAAAATGTCAGGAGCTAGTTCTTCATCAACCACACAGGTTCCAGGTGCGCCAAGTGCCCTGTTAAATGTCATGTGCCAGTCATGTGGGATCACTGTTTTTCCATCCCGTTGTTGTTGCATCATTTGTGTTCACTGAAAAGTCATAAGGAGCGTTTAACGAATTTGATGAATTCGCGGAAGTTTTTTTTTTGCACAGATTGCTTTCACGTGGAAAAAGTTTTTGATGAGAAAAATATATTTCTGTTGTGGGAGGAAATTATGAATTTTGATCAGAAAATGCGTGATATTATCAGATGATTTTTTTTCTCTTGAAATTAAGAAGGTTTTCATGTGTAGGCGTCGTAGGCGCAGATACACAAAAAATAAGTTAATTTGGAAGAAATACTTTTAATCGAACAAATTGTAGGTAATTTTTATTTTATTTTGTGACATCAAACATTTCAATAATTTATCATTTTTACAAAATGACAAATCAAAATCATTCAACCTTAATACAAGAATAATAAAGTTTTGTACAACACAGAAAAAGATTTAAAAAAAAAGGCAACAGAAAAAGGAGTAAAAATTGTTGAATGAAATCAAATACAGTCGGTAATAAATCCATCTTCATTAAAAAAAAACTTCTTAGCTTCAGGAGGAAACTTTAATTTATTATTTGTCCATTCATAAATTACCTGTTCTTAATTAAGTTCTTGGAATTTTCATTTTTAATTAAAAGTCCATCTCTATTTTAATTTATTTAATAGAAAGATTATTAAAATGAAATAAAAGATATTAAATTAGTTTTTATAGTTTGGAGAGAAAAAGGTATGAAAAGCAGTTTCTTATATGAAAGTATATCTCTTTTCATTTTAAGAAATGATTTTAATAAAAGCAAACTTACCTATATTGGTTTCCTTTTGAATAGCTTTTATATCTTTTTTTTTTTCTTATAAAAACAAACACAAAAAAAGCTTCTAATTGAAAATATAATATTCAATTAATTTTTAATACATAAGCTATTATCTTCTTAATTAAACAAGTAATTCTCTTTTCTAATAATTTATTCTATATAGCCAAATTAACAAAACGAAATTTTACAACAAAAATTCAATATAAGTAATTAAGCACACCAATAATAAGCTCCATTCTCCTAACAAAGGGCTATTGAATTTTCCCTATAGAAACAATTTTTGTTAAACGCTTCATATGAATTTTTCGAATTAATTTCACAAATGTTATCATGAAAATAACCTACATTGAATAATACAAAATTACATTCATTTGTCATTCATTTCATCTCTCTTAAAATTACAAAAATAATTGTGTTCAATTAAATATAAAAACTTTTTGATTCGGCACGAAAAATTTAATGTTCCAACAGAGAATGTTTTTTTGGAGTCTGGAAGTTTAGTTTATGTGAGATTTAGCTCATTCTATTTGTATAAAAGAATAATTTGCTTTCACACCCCCATAAAGCTTCTGTAGACTTGTTAGAATATTATGTGGGATGGTACAAAGCTAATATTTTATATGCTATTCAAGTTTCAGCACAAAGTTCTCAGACGGCGACAGTGCAAGATGGTTCGTCCTTCGAAAGTGCCTCATCTATCTATAGTCTGGCACGCGGAGATGCCGTCTGTGATGATACTGTTGTGGTGGACGAGCAAAAGTTGAGCCCAACCCCAACTTCTCACTCCATGAAGCATTCTCCAGCTCATTCGGTTAGCAGTAGCTCATCTGGGAGTTACAGCTTGAAGGACTTTCCGCGTACAAAGACATCCCCTTCGAGAGCACCTAAAGGTGCGGCTGCTGCTGCTAAACCTAAACACGAGTCAATATCAGATGATGAGCGAAGTGAGAAGAGGTACTCCAGTTCGGGGTACTACGAGAGCCCCCATGAGGATGGGGCAGAAGTGAAGGTGGTCAGAGGGAGACGAAGTCGCGATTGGAATGATGAGGAGAGGAGACGTAAAAAGGGTACAATGAAGTTGGACTTTGATAAGGATGCTGCAGCAGAAAAGACCTATACATCTCCGCATGCAAAGTCAGGAGCAGTCTTCAAACAAATCAGCCCAGATGATAGAACAGCTTTAAACATTCTCGATGGTACAAGCCCAAGCAAAGCCAAGAGATTTCGTCCCAAGACAAGAAGGTAAACATTTTTATTTAACTCAAATGCTAATTGGAAAAGTCTTCCTGAACAAAGATCTAGGTTTGTCCCTAACTCTAGATCGCCGAGAAATCGAAGTGCTTCAGGGGAGGATACCCTTATTCGACGCATTAAAACACCAGCTATACGAAGTCCGGAACAAACCCCAGCCACACATGTGGCAACCAAAATTAGCCCGTCCAAGTATCCAACGATGTCGCCTCACCAGCCGCCTTACAGTCCAACTGGATCACCGCGAAAGCACAAAGAACTCTCACCCGGTAAGCGTCTCAAGGCGCTCTCAACGGAATCTCTTCGTTCTGTTTCTCCTGGCTCCGATTCCGTCTTCTACAGCGAAGCTGATGCAATGTCTGAGCATCAGGTAAGAAAATTGTTAGTTTTAAAAATTTTCTAAAGGATACTTCATGTTAGTTTTATTCTCTTAAGGTTCACTGCCATCACTGTGGGAAGGAAGTGGAGATCATTACAGCAGCTGCAGGTTCTCAGGAATCACTGAGAATGGTCGAGGATGAAAGAGCAGAAATTGTTCAACCTCCTGCTGGTTTTGCAGATTCTCCAGATGGTGTCAGAGCTCCCCATCATACGAGACTCTACAAGAAGTTGGATAAGCGTTTTCGCTCTGAGGAGAGGCACGGAGATCGACGTCACTATAGGAATCGCACAGACACGAGGGCTAAGAGTGAAGAACGTGGTAAGGAGGAGGTGCCAAAGAGTGTTCTACGACCAGCAGGATCGAGTCCCTGTGTTGTTCCTGTGGATGACTTCAATCCGCGAGAACAGCAAGCAGATCCAGAACAGGGTATCTACCATGGGTTCTATCGTCTTGGTACGTGGATTTGTATTGCAAATAGAGACGTTTGGAGACGCCATGATGGACCTACAATGGAAGGTATTTTTTTTTTCTTGGAACCTCTAACTAGAAAAAATGATCATTAAAATTATTTTTGCCATTTTTGCGCTTGAAAAATATTATTAGAGAATCAAAAAAAAACGTCCTGAAAGCATTGCAAATTTATTCCTTTTCAGTACGATTCTCAGATCAGCCACGTGAGTTGACGGAGAGACGAGGTTCGACGGAATCAGAGAAAGATTTCAAGAAGAAATATCAGGCAATCACTCATCGTCTGGTCCATCGGCGGTCATGTGTTGAAATGTACCGACGACAGAGCATCAACAGCTTTGGTATGTTTTTTTGCCAAGAAGAAAAACTTGGCTAAATTCTTGGCACTTTTGCTTTCACCTCAGCACGCGCAATTTGTCGTGAAAAGTGAATGCGGAAAATATTTGTGCAATTGTGTCACAAGGATACTCTCACGCGATGGGGAGCTTCCCAGAAATTCTCGTGAGACTTTTTAAATTGAAAAACCCGCGGAAAAACAATGAAAATCTCCTCGAGGCTATATTTAAATACCGCGGGAGCCGATTAGAGGCGAACATGAGAGTCTGTGAGTACTTGTATGAGAAATTGCTCTGGATTACGTCTTCAGTCTATCAGCACCTTCACACTGCTCAAAAGTCTCGCATGTTGTGCCAAAAATATACTTTCGGGGAAAATGTTCTTTTAATCGGATTTAATTTGTAATTTAGTGTTTTTCCTTCTGTTCAGTCTTCCCTCTCGTTTTGTGCACAATAACGAACTCCCACCATCCAGCAATGTTGGGTGAGTTTTTCTCACGTTAATTTCTTCAAAAAACTTTTCACCGGAGAGCCTTTTTTCCGTATCTCTGTGATGCTGAAAATAGAACTTTTCAATTGATTTGCATAAAAGTGGTATTTTTAAATATTCTCAAAAAAATGTATCATTCCACGTGGCTGTTTTATAGATATTGGTATGATTGCCTCTTCAAGTACTCCTGACTCCATTCGGGGGCGCCTCGAGGAGATTTTCAAGTTAATGCTAATGATATGGGCACGACAGAATGTTGCAAATAAAATCGTATCCGGCGGCACAATGAGTGGTATTTCACCAAGAATATTCCCACCAATTTTGATTGTGCAACAATCCATCACAATGCTTGTAATTTCCCTTCCTTGTGCTCTCCCATTGCAGACACAGACAAAACAGTGGTGGTGTGCCGGGATTCCGGGGAGTTTGGCTTTAGGATTCATGGCTCGAAGCCCGTCGTGGTGTCTGCCATTGAGCCAGATACCCCAGCTGAGTCGTCGGGTCTCGAAGTTGGGGACATTGTTCTCTCCGTCAATGGGATTTCTGTGATCGACAAGAGTCACTCGGAAGTCGTGAAAATTGCTCACGCGGGCAGTGATACGCTAGAACTGGAGGTTGCACGCACAATTGGGATGCTCTCAGCCAATGGAGCTGACAATGCGGCAATCTATTCGGGGTATCTCCTGAGACAGAGTGGCTACGCCAGTGGGAATGTGAATGCTGGAAAATGGGTCAGGAGGTGGTTCACCCTCCGCCCCGACCATTGTCTCTATTTCTACAAAACAGACGGGGTGAGTGTGCAAAATTTATCTGCATCTGGGGTACAGGATCTGGGTCACCGATGCTTGGTCATTTATCCCTTGAATGATTGCAAAATTGATTATTCCAAAGGGGCGGAATTACTTTGTCTCAACTTGAATTGGGATGGAATTTAATTTTATATTTTTTCTCAAATTTAATTATGCGTTTGTGTTGTGCATTAAATTTTCTCTTCAAGAAGTTGTGTCAGAGAAACAAATTTAATTTTTATCTGATAATTTTTATCAAGGTAAATTCATGCAGATTAATATTTTTGAGGACTTTGAGGATGCTTTGCGAGGTGAATCAAGACATATTCTGGCTAATCAATTTTTTTTGAACATTTCTAATAACTTTGGACCAGAATATCAAGCTATCTATTAATTGTTTTAAAAATATGTAGCTAATTATCGTTTATAATGTTTTGAAAGGAGTTTATACGCTTCTTATTTATATGGAAAACTTCTCTTACTTTTGATTTCTTTCAGAATAACCTGCTACAAAAAATTGCTTATCTTAATGTTTTTTAACCCTTTAAAGTCCGCGATCAATCTAGCAAGCTGATTGCACTAGAAATAATTTTTAGGGGTTCCTTTGTGCTCAAATAAGACATTTTTGGCAAAAAATCCCAACTCAAAAATTTTCGGTTTTTCGTCCTTTCTGATCCTGTGAGTCCTTGGGGATGTTCTTTTGTGGTCATAAAATGATCAGGGATTGTAAAGACATAGTCTTGTACTAATTTGGACATTAATAAATGAAATCTAATCTAATCTATTCATAAAATAACTATACAAAATAAAACATTTTCAAAATCGATCCTTTGGGTCAGCGTATGACCCAATGCACCTTAAAGGGTTAATTTCCAAATTATCTTCTTCAAAATTAACTTCTAAAATGAATTTATTTTCAACAATATTCTAAGCAACGTTTTGAATAACTTGTGAACCTCTTAAAAATAAGTAAAAGTTAACATAAAATATTCTTCGTAGGACTCTCAACCAGTTGGTGCCATTCTCTTGACCAACCACAGGGTGGAGCACTGCTCCAGCAATGAGGTGGGCAAACAATTTGCTTTCCGCATTGAGGGACCAGAAGCTCCACCACTCATCCTGGCAGCCGATACGGAAGATGCTGTCAATCGATGGGTTGCCGTGATGAGTCATGCTTCCCAACAGAGTGATCCATGGTTGGAGGTCAGCACGCGAAATCTCCGCTTGTCACCAAATTGTGTTCCTCGCCCAGACTGTTTTGGGTATCTCCTCAAATTGGGCAGTCGCTGGCGTGGCTGGTCAAAGAGATATTGTGTCCTCAAGGATGCCTGCATGTACTTCTACCACGATAGCAATAGCAAGAGTGCATTCGGTGAGTCCCACACGCGGCATCTGTTTTGAGACTTTTGCATAATATTTTCCAACATAAAAAATAATAAATAAAAATAAATTTAATGGCATATGTTTCTTGTGTGTGTGTGGCAGGTATGGCCTGTCTTCAGGGCTACCGTGTGCAACCGACAAGTACTGCTGGGGGGAAGAAATATGCATTTGAGGTGGCACCTCCGGAACCCAAGCTCAGGCATTACTACTTCTCAACCGAAACGGAAATGGACAAGAAAAGGTAAGTCCCTTTCTCACCTCATGAAAATTAATTACATTTAACAATGGTTTGCGTAATAATTTCATTTCTCCGCGCAGATGGGTTGCAGCACTCGAGTACTCCATTGACAGGTGGATGAAGGCGGGTTGAAGGTGGTTTTGCAAAAATTTGTGATTCCACATTTTGGCGTTACTTTTTTGTGGCACCAAAAAGGAGAGTTTCTATCTTAATAAATTTCTTCATATAGTAGCTACATTTTACGCAAAATATCCGAGGTTTGTTAGGAAATGGTCAAAAGCACAGAAAATAAGGTCCTTTGTAGAAATTCTTGTGAATGTATTCTAGTGTATACATTTTAGGTAATTGTCGTTAATGTTGAAGAAATATGTATCACGTATAAAAATTCAGGGGGCAATTAAATGGTCAAATCACGTTCAATTCAAGAATGAAAAATTAGTTATTCTGAAACAAATTAGTTGCAAAAACTGAAACAGAATTTCCTTTTTAATCAATAAAAGCATTGAATCTTCTTTGAAATTTTACATAATTTGTTTTTACAAATTTGATTAAAAATATGAAAAAAAAATTAAGTAATTGATTACTAAACAAAAAATAAAATCAAAACTTCCCGGAAGCATTTGTTTGCCCCTTGAAAAATTCACACAGAGAAAAGCGATTGCATTTTGGACTTAATACATAAATCTATGTAGTTGTGTGAAAAATACGAAATGGGAAATACGAAATCGTAAAAATATCTTATGCGAAGTCTAATTTGTTGATTCAAAAAATAATAAAAAAGGAGAAAATGAAAAAATGTAGCACTGACCATTTAAAAAATTTTAATGTGAATATTGAAGTGAAGCAAAATAGAATATAAAATGTATTTTCAATGTTAGAGCTTTAATTCTAAATGTAAAAAATATTTTTTAATAAAAGAAAATAAAGTTAAAAAAAAATAAATAAATCAATGGAGAAAGGACCATAAACAAATATAAAAAATAACATTTTGTTTAAAATCCTTTTATTGTTGAGTTTTTTTTTTATTAATTCATTATATTTACATTTTATTTATATCTTTTAATTTATTGTTAAATATTCTGATTTATAAAAAAAACAAGTCTAGGCTAATCTCCATAATTTAAACATAAAAAAGTGTTACCATTATTTCATATCAATGCACAAAAAAATTTTAGAGAAATATATTTAAAAATCTAAAAATAATATTGAAGTAAATTTAATGATAATTTGTTATGTACCTAAATGTTAGTCGAATTACGGGAAGTCACTAAAAGTGCTTTTAAAGAGAGAAAGAGTAAAGTTGGTAAATGTTGGAAAGGTGTTTAATGTTTGTTAAAATTATAATATAATTTTTTTGTAAATGGAATTTATGTTTTACCAAAATGAAGCACATAAAAAAATTCTAATTAAACAGAGAGGAAAATCGCCCAATAAACAACAAAGACTAAAATGAAAAAGTTAAATATAGAAGAAATAAAACGAAAAAAAATATTGCGTATATTAGATTTTAAAAAGAAAAACTTACCGAAATTATAATATATTCCAAAAAATGTAACTTTTAAGGACATTTTAGGTCGTACATGAATGAATAACCCCAAAGAAATGAAACTGACGTGAAAGAAGTTGTTGTAATAAAAAATATATCTGTATTAATAAGTGTTACTAGTAAAGCCAAGAAAAAAGCAAGACACAATTACATTAATGTACTGTCGATGATATTTCAAAAAGTAATTAATTATATAGCTGTGGCAGATAGAAAAAGCAGAAAAGAGTTTGAAAAAATTTGGGTGGTATTCACCCCTTTTGTTACATCGCGAAGTGAATGCAAAAAAAAATCGTGATGGATTAAAAAAAAATAGACATTCGTTTTGATGAATATTTGAATTTTATGTAGAACTTTTATTAGGTGAAAGACAAATGAGGCAGAAATGGAAGGAATATTTAATCATCTCTTATCTCAACTTGATGTCAAGAATAGACGTCGTGTATGAAAAATTTATTGGATGACGAGAGTAAATAAACTTGGAATGAGAAAAGAAAAACATCTCCTCGACTACGATGAACTACAACTCACTGCCAAAGAAATGTTTGAAGAAAAAAAATGTGGATGAGAAACTTTAAAAAAGGGAGAAAATATAATAAATCCTATAAAATTAAGCAAATTCGACTAATCTCTCTTTTTTCTCTCGATTCATCGTTGAACATTCCAGCCAGGGCTTGGAACTTGAAGGTTAGTTTTGAGGAGATTTTTTTTTATTGCAGTTGATCGTTTTCATGAAAGAGGAATGTAGTGCGTTTTGAAAGGATTTCAAAGAAGCCATAAAAATCTTTTTTTTCTTCAGCTAGAGCCTTAAGAACATAAATTGAATTAAATTATTTGAAAATAAACTGGTTTGCATAAAACATTCCCGATAATGTTTCATTGGTGAATTTTGACAAAGAAATTGAGAAATATTTTTGAAAAACATACGAATATCGATCACAGTTGTGTATTAATAATGAAAATGTTTCACAAATTCTTTGTCAATACTCATCAATGAAACATTGTCGCAAATGTTTCATGGGTACGTCGTATTTTGCATTTTTAAGAAAATTTCTCTGGTTTTTCTTACGTGGTCTGATATCAATTAAAAATAATTGTCTTGTTCGGTTATTCCTTATTTTCTTATCCTCTCGTGTCTTGATTACTTCTTTGAATAAGATCAAGATTCTGACTTTGCTCTTTTGCTAAAATGACTTAAAACATTAAAAGAAAATTACTTTTCGAAAAAAAATGAAGAAAACATAAAACGAGCACTTTGCGAATGTACTCAACTCCATTCTCTGTGGCTTTTGCTATTTTTTTCGGATGATGCATTCACCTGTAAGTAAATTGAGGCGTCAGAGCACCTTACTTGTTCATCTGCTCCCTTTTCCCGTGAAATTGTATCGTGTTTCATACATTTAGCCACTTACGTGGTTGAGGGAATTCCAAAAAAGTGTAAAAGCCGATTATTGTTCTTTTTTTTCAAACATTTTCTTTTCTTTGCGTCCCGTGGTGCAAAAACTATCCTGTCAAGTTGCAACCAAAGAGAATCTTTTTTGTTCACAACTCATCCATCTAATGCATTTTGCCTGCTCAACAATACCTTGGAGGTCACATCACTAAATGGTTTGTGTTGTTCTCAAGATGTTTTTTCCTGACTGGTGGACCTCTCTGGTATTTTTTGGGAGAAGCTATGAAAAAAAAAATGTGTGATGGTCACAAAATTTGCCTCTAAGTCAAATAAACACGAACGACGATCACATCTAATTTCCCTCATGAATATTTATTTCCCCCCAAAAATTCATCTGCCTATTTATTTATTGTTTCCTTCACAATAAAATCTGTTGACGCGTTGTGACATGCCTGGGGTCAGCGTATTTTTTCCCCTCACTCTGTCTCGAAAAGGATTTAGCACCCAAGAGGCTCTTAAATAAAAAAAAATGCGTGGTAGATAAGATAGAGAGGAATTCTTTTCCAATTGGACGACGACAAGCTGATGGAGAAAGAGAGAGAAATGAGGGAAAAAATGTGACCTCCGAGGTTGGGAATGCAATGAAAATTTAGATCCATTCAGTGGAAAAGCTACACAAACGCGAGGTAAGTCTCTTGTGTGTAAATCACCCACAATTTCGAGAGCGTGTCAGTCAGTAGATTCAACAGGTAAAAGCGTTTAGCATTTAAATAAAATTTAAATTTATTAGTGCCTGTCGCAGGGCAGCTCCGGAGATACGAGATATAAGTCTCCAATTTGATGTGTGTGTATAGTACTCTTGTATGTCGTGATTGTTTGAGAGATTGAGGCTGTAGAATTAAAATCTTCTTCCAAGCTCTTGAATCACAGATATTGATGTTGATTTGCTTATATTCGTCTTAAATCATTATTCGATTAAGAAGCCCGTCAGAAATTCATAAAGTCATTATTTGAATAATTTTACTCGTCGAAATCAGTGTAATATCAGACATTATTTATGCACAAAAAATCGTTCAAACTAACTAATCACTTTACTAATTTATTGCGTCGAAATCAGTATAACATCAGACTTATTTTGGCTTAGACAATTTTTCAAAGTTTGAAATATGTGATTTAATTGATCGTATGTCGAAATCAGCCTTATATCAGATGCATTTCGCCCTATAAGTTCATTCTAATTTCAAATTGTTGAAGTAAAGAAACCCCCAACATAGAAATCTTTGAAACCACAAGTGGTTTTAGCTGAATACTTTTGTAGGGAGTCTCAAAAGTAAACTGTAGCAATTCGACACACACTCAGGCATCCATAAAATCTCATACTATATACCTTCATCTCTTCGTAGTGGAACAATTGGTGTGCCGAAGAACTCTTATTCCACTGTTTACCACAAGCGTCATGACTTCCTGAGGTAGCACCGAGTCTCTCTTTCTTTCTACTACCAACCGATCAACCATCATGCCGCGTAGGTTGAATCACAGGGCTGCATTCAATGTCTTCAATTGATGGATTAAATGATCTTCCATCAAGTTTTGGACATGAAAAAAAAAATAAATGCATTTTATTCTTTGAGATCTTCTAGTGATCTTTGTATGATCTTATGTGAAGAAATAAAATTTTGAGAAATTTTCTTGAGACAATTTGGCCCTGGGGAGTGACAATCTCCCGAAGAAACCACACCAGAGAACTGGCTTCTTTGCATCTCACTCAATCTTCTGTGCTTTAGTGACTTTGTCTCACTTCCACCTCCATTCGTAGAGTCAAGTCGGATTTCATGCCGCGATCGATCTTCAGTTTCAGTGAGAATACCGAATAAGAAGCACCTGTAGCAGTTCGGTTGCGCTTCGGTAGCCACAATGGATCACCCCTGTTGTTTTTAATACAAAATCCCTGACTTCTGAACTGATCCTCAAGTGCAGTACACCAGCTACTGGGTGATCGTGCTAATGGATTAGCATTTGGGAGTGATTGTGCGATCATTTTCACAAGAAAAGGTGGGAATTTTCGTTAAATGCTATGAGTGATCGCAAGTGATCGCACGCGGATTGCAAATGATCGCAAGTGATCGAGAGAGTGCTAAAAAGTGACCAAAACCAATTTAATGGATCATTGTTCTTTTTGTTCGTTTTACTCTCTAAAATACATGTTTGGTTTGTGAGTGAAACTTAAATCAGCCAAAAGTGATCATTAGAGGAATGAGAGATCAGAGTGTTTTTTGAGACCATTTCAACGTATTAGCGGTGGATTTATTCGTGGATTATTTTTGGATTACAAGTGGACGTGAATTTTGCCGTACGAGCCATCCAAGACAGGTAAGGCGTCATTAATCATGAAAAGGAGCGATCGTATCGAGATGAATGCCAAAAGATCGCATTAAAAAGCCATTTATGAATTCGGTTGGAATGCGGGGGCGACAAATGGGTGGCTCAGTGTGCGACAGCAGTGTGTCAGAATTGAAATTTATTGATAATGAATTCACTCACTGTCTTCTCAGCTACCTCAGCAGAATCTCACTTGCTTATCTGTCGCTCCGGCACCTACCTGTGTGACCGTACCGTGATCGAATGCGGCTCACGGACCGACTGACACCCACACTCCACTGCACTGTCTTCTGAGTGCTGTGGACTGTGCAGAAAACATCACCGAAGCATTTCCTTTCGCGCGCGCGATTCAGCTAACCATGACTGTAGCCGCCACTGTTGAGTCGCTTCTGGTGGGCTTCTGTGGAGCTGTGAATTTTCATAATTAATTAAATGGTGGCAAAGAGACGGAGAAGTGGTATAAAAAAAAGCGGTGCTACTAACTTTTTTTCTTAGTCGCACTCTCTCGCTCTGCTTTTAATGAATAATTAAACAGTTTGACTTGGCTGTTTTAGAGCTCCTCCAACTCTTTGAAAACCATGGTGGGTGATTTCCATGGAAGATGCTAATCCACATGGTGTACACCTCCACTGTGTCTCTCGAGTTTTTACCTGTACCTCCTCTTGTTCTCTCGCACAGATGCCCACGAAAAATAATATTTCTGACTTGAAATTATTTTCAAACAAAATTACCATCCCATATATTTTTGAAAATTTTTATTCCATATGATTAAATAATTTAAAAATAATTCAAAAATAAAGGTTTTTATATTTTTTATGAACCATATTAACTAAAAACTGCTTAACCGATTTAGAAAATTAGGGTGTTTCGGCGAATTTGGATAGGGCTGTATGAAATACAGTAATTAGGGACTGATAGGCAGCTATGTAGTTTGAAAAGCTCATCTTAGCTTAACTCACACAACAAGACATGTTACGATAGATTCATATCGTTATGTAATAGTATTTTTTGTTAGAACTTTGATGCTTAAAATTATCGATAAAGATGGCGTTGCATATCAAAAATATTCACGTGGTCATGCATAATAATCAAATTATTAGGTGGATTAAATGCGTAAAAAGATTCATCTTATCTTCTAGAAACGCAATAGATTGCGATAACATTTTCTCCACATGCCTGTTGCTACTCCAACTCCTTCTTGGGACTTTTAAATCTCCCCGAAGATGATGGTAAAGATTTGTACTTAACAGTTCATCGTCGGCCATCTTGGCCGCTTCATCACCTTTCCGCTCAATCTCTCTCTCTTCAGGGATGGCGAATGTTTTTATGTACCAAAAGGCAACGAAGAAGAATCTCCATGCTTGATCCCGCCAAGTTTGTTCCACAAAACGCTCACAAAGTGCTTCGCATGGTATTCGCTTCTTCGTCATATCTGTGTAGCTTCACTGTGCGCAATAATTCAATTAAAATTACGATCGTAAGAGGTTTTTTTTTTCCCCCATATACTTTCCTCATCATCTTCTGCGTCTCTAATGCTGCTGGGGATCTTTTTTTCTTCTTCTTCTATTCTCAGCAGATTTTTCCTAGCGGCGATCTCAAGTGAGAGATACACAGTGCGCTAAAACCATTGATTGCTGGTTAATATTTACAAACTTTTATGATTTATAAAATCAATTTCAAACAAAGATGCCGCAATGTCTGACGATGGTCACCTCCAAAGACAACCCATACGGCAAACTCCAGTTTTTCAAATGGCCACTCAGAGATTATTTTTCTTTCAAGTGCCCATTTGAGGAAAAATCCCAAAAAGACTCAGCAGAAATCAATTCACTTTTTTTTTGGGGCCCGTCTCTTTTTGTCTACCGTCACTATTTGTTTAGTTCCATATGCACACAGAGGAGATGTGCTTTGGACCCCAGAATATGAAGATATAAGTAGATGAAAAAAAGAGAGACGTAGAAAGAAAACAAATAAGGCAAATTATATCCCAATCTTTTCCTCTTTTTTCCACCATCTTGGCTGTCGTTCCATCTCAAAATGTAATCTCAAGAGGACCATACGCTGGCAAATCTCCATGTTGTTGCCTCATTTGGGCATTGGGTTGTGTGAGTGATTCTCAGTGTATTTTACTCTCGGTTATACGTAAATTAAATATTTACCGCGAGTACACAATCCCATCACCATATTCAAGAGAATACTTTCCTCATCCCCCTACTCGATGTGGACGATAAGTCAACAAAACATGAGCAAAAGATCGCGTACAGTGAGGAGAAGTAACACTGATAAGCTTTGCGATGTTTATATTGAAAGGGATTCTTATTTGAACCCAATTATTGGATTATCTTGCTAATTGAAAAAATAAATATGGAATATTTCTCTCTATGCATAAAATATTTTGAAAATAAATTCATTTTTTTAAATTCTTATGTTAATGTTATGAACATTTAATATATATATTTTTTATTTTTCAAGCCCATATTAATGATTTGAAAATAGCATTATACCCTTTAAGGTCCATTGGGTCATACGCTGACCCAAAGGCTAGATTTTGAAAATGTGTCATTTTGTATAGTTATTTTATGAATATTAAGTCCAATTTAGTACAAGACTATGGCTTTACAATCCCTGATCATTTTATGACCACAAAAGGACATCCCCAAGGACTCACAGGATCAGGAGGGATGAATAACTGAAAATTTTAGAGTTGAGATTTTTTGCTAAAAATGTCTTATTTGACCTCAAAGGAACCCATAAAAATTATTTTTAGTTCAATCACCTCGCTAGATTGATTGAGGACCTTAAAGGGTTAACAAGCCTTTCCAATAAGTCGCTTGAAAGTGCTCTAAACCTTTTTTTTAACTAAATTAAAATTTCATTTGGATAACATTAGCTGTTCCTTTTGAAAGCAAGACTTAGAGCTACGTTGTACCACAGACGCTGAATCTTTGCGCAAAGTTTCATTTTGTCGTCTCCTGAGCGAATTTGCATTGTTCCCCCGTTGTTGGGGGCAAATTCTCCAGCATAGAGGAAGTTTGGTCTTCCATGGAAAACCCATGTTGAAAACCACGAAATCATGTCTCCTAAGCCGCACTCCCGCTCCCCCGTGAATTCCCATTACAATGGGACTGAGTCTCGGAATATTTATGTCTCTCTCCCCGTAGCAAATGCTATTCAATGCAAAAAGGAGTTATATGTATGTATGGTATTGTGACCAAAGCGACAGAATGCTGTGCAGAAAAAAAGAGTGCTTCGAAAGGAGGAGAAAAAAACAGCATCCTAAAGAATTTCTAAAGAGAGTCAAACAATGAAGAAGGAACATTTTGTGCATTAACGATTCGCGCACAAGAGGAAAAGAGGAGTAAAGTGGAAGATGAAGCAGCTGTGGGGAGTTAATAAAAGTAACATGTAAAAGAGCTATTTCGCGACTGTTTAATATCTACCCATTGTCTCTTTGTTCGCTCTCGGGATGCAGCACCGCAAATCACTAGTGGCCCCCGTTTGCATTTATTGCATCCCAAGTGGCAATTTATCTCCATGAGATCGCATAGAGCGAAAGAATCCACTTTGGTGAACGACCAATAATGCTTTTCTTCCTAGATACTTGACCATGTTTTATTGGTTTCTATCATTCTTCCGTGCTGACTTTGCTTGTTCTTCGCTTTTTTTCTTTTATTTTTAAATGTTATTTTACTGTTCTCATTCTAACCCCTTTTGTGGAGGTTTAGGGCGGAGGAAAAATCCCCGAGGTTAGATGCAAATGTTGAAATCAACCCAAACTAAAAAAAACCACCAAGAGAAGCACATTTTTATGATGACAGACTCATTGCTTATGCATGTGGGACCCCGTGGAAAAATAGATACTTCTCTCTTATCTTCTTCAAATACTTCTGGAATACGCACACCACATACATTTCCCATATAACTCACAAACAAAGTATGATAAATGGGGGAAAGAAACCCAAAAGAATGTACTCGTATTTCAGTAGAAGAGACGCGCAACTTTTTAACTGGAAAACGTACATTCAAAGAGAAATTCGGTGTGTCTTTATCTCCCCAATTGTCACTGTACCGCCATATATCCAGAAAATATGACTTGGCCCATTCAATATGTTACATTTCGTGCCGGTGAACTCTCACTGTAAAAGGTTCCATTTTGTTTCTTTCAGAGATTCACAATCACTTTCATAAAGAAATCTCTTTTATTAAACAACAAGTTAGGTACTTAATCATAGAGATTCGTCTCACGCAAAAAGGAGCAAATATTTGTGATTTGAGATATGTTTATTGAAAATTTAAAGCTCACACAGTAATTGCAACACAAGAAGCTAATTTATTGGATAAGGAGGGTAATGTTGGTGCAGTAAATAAGATGATTATCACGTGGCGCACGATATACAAATTGAATTCAATTAACCATGTATCAGATATGCCGGGCTAAAAGCCAAATGAATCCTATTTGTTTAACAATATTTATTAAATCCGCACAGAGATTGGTTTTATGGTAAAATGCTTTATACATTATGTACGTAATTAATAAGGAAAATTAGAGTGAAAGGAAGAGTGGATGTTGAAATTAATAATTTTAGGTCTCAGAGGAAATCTTTATAATTAAAACATGTATCAAATTATTGAGGATATTTTAAAATACAGACAAAGTAGACATTTTCCGGAAAAATGTGAAGAAAAATGTAGAAGCAGCGGGTAATATAAAGATCAGTTGGAAAAAAGGAAAGCTTTCGATGGAGACGCCTGGTATTACATGACAATTTTTTTTTAATATTCGCCCGTGTTCGTGAGTCAAAATTTCAAAATCTCGATTTCTCAATCAACTTAAGGATTTCAAATTTTCTTAAAATATTTATTTTAATTAATTTCAAAACTAAACAACTTATCAAGCGATCTTCCCCTATAAGAAGGCATTTCATCAGTTTCTTTTATATATTTTTTTAACATTCTTAAAAAACACAAAAAAATGTAAATTTCATGTTAAATTTCTTTTTCAGTGGCTAAGCCATGCCAACGGGAGGCGCTGAAGCCGTCGAGGATCGCTCTGTGCGGTCCTCTCGCGTCGATCAGTTCCTCCAGTCGTCTCCAGGTGGAAGTGGTGGTACATCCGCACTCATTAGAAGTTCATCTGGTGGGAGGAATGCACCCCCTGCTCCTGGATCATCAAACTACGAAGCTCAGCTAGCCTATCAGCATCACCTGGCAACAGGTATGCTGAGTCCAGCTGCACAGCATCATCACCATCGAGAATCTTCGGCTTTCGTACCCGTCCTACCGTCACGATCACTCAGAGCTTCCATGTACCCGGGACTTCTCGATGGACCCGACCAGTTGCCCAAGGATGCATCTGGGAAACGGGGTTCGGGGTATGAATTGATTGCCATGATGGCGGATAAAAGAAAAGAATTAGCCCTACGTGAGGCAGCTGCGGCTATGCTAATGCCACGGGGAAATCCAGGACAGGGGCCGGCTCCTCCACCAGGACTCTACCCGCCGGCTGCAGCATTTCTGGCTGGACCTAGTCCATCTCCCACGGCTGCAAATACATTCACATTCCCACCCACCGCTACGGGACTATTTCCACCAGGTGTACCACCAGGATTGCACTCTGGGCTCGATAGGAGATTACTCAGAGCACCCGGAAGGGCATCTAGGCCCAAGAAACAGTTCATCTGTAAATTCTGCAATCGACAATTCACAAAATCATACAATCTTCTCATTCACGAACGCACGCACACGGATGAGCGACCGTATTCGTGCGACATCTGCGGCAAGGCATTCAGGAGACAGGATCATCTGAGAGATCACAGGTAAGCTCACAAATTTCCATAAATCTATTAAGACTCGCGGGCTCATTTGGGTACGTGGAGTCTGTTCTTGCGGCGCAAATAATATTACTTATCGCCAGCACTACAGCATAAGTCCCCATCATTTTAAAACTCACGGAGATTGTGTTTAGTTTTTTTTTTATTTTGCCTCTATGCTCTCACACTGAGCTGTGAGCATTGTATGAGTAGTTTATTCTTGAACAGAGGTGCCCATATAGTCAATTTTGCTCCGCGTAGACTCGGTGGAATCTCCATCGTGAGGCCTCAATCCGGGTCGTTGTGATCTTCAACATTCGCTGCGTCTCATTGAAAGAAATGCTGTTTCATTTTTGTAAATGGGTTTGAAGTCAAAAAGGAGTGCTCGCGCTGTGGTACCCAAAAGGGAGGAGAGAAGATACGTGTGAAGGCAACAGCGACAATCAGAGAGTTGTTTTGGTGTCAAAATAAAGACTTTTTAATTAACAGACACTCAACGGGCGGCATTTTACCTCCAGCATGCAAACTTTACATGGGAAATGTACGCCAAAAAAAGAAATATTTTATGCATTTTTTCGCGAATTTTGCGCTATTGAACAACGCATTGGGGCAAAAAATCCCCGCGTGCAAACATTCAAAGGGGAGCTGCGGTGCCACAGTCAAGATCACAGAGAATCAGTGCGCTTTCAAGAGCCGCCCTCTCGTCTTTTGCTTTCATGATAAAAGAATGAAGTTTGCACCTGGCGCATGTTCTGTTTGATCAGGGAAGGTATATAGGTACATATTGTAAGTTTCTGCCGAGAAAGATTCCCCGCGTATGAGAGTTGATTGAACTGCCACTCTCATATTGGTTCTTGTGCGAGAAAAGAAATATATAATGTGCTCAAATGATTGGATTGTAAGCCAGGAGAGAACGTTTTAGGCACAATTAAATGATTCAGTTAGAATATTCCATGTGATTAATGAGCTTTTTACATCTCCATGACTATGTATTCCATTTGATTTGATATTCTTGTCTTGGGCGACTGTGTGCAATGCGAAGCTGTTGGAAGGTGTGTCGATCTCTATATAATTTCCAACATAAATTATAGAGCTTACGAATGGACAAGGCTAAAATAATTACAATTTTTCCATCTCTCAGCCTCCAACACACACTCACACTTTTGAGCTTTTTTTCGTGTGAGTGTGCTTTTATATCAGACGACATGAGAAATTTTTGTACCTATTTTAATACCCTGACGAGAGAAATCTATTGAGGCTCTACAACTGGTACATCATTACCTGAGCTCCCCGATTGTCGATCAATCTTGTGATATGTAGGAAGACTTTTTCTCCCTCGTAATCTCCCACTTATTTTTTTTCCCTCAAACTCCTCCAATCTCATTTGGAAGAAAAGAAATATTATATAGATCTCCCAGATAGATTAGACGAGGTATTCTCTCTCTCAATCGATGACCATTACTTAACATTATTCCACCGCCATTTGGCTTAATAACCTATCGGGTTCACGTACACTCGGAGAAATCTGTGCTTTTGGGAAACAGCATTCAAGTTTTTTTTTTAATATTACAGTCCCTCGAAAGAAATAATGCAAAGGTTCTCAAATAAAATATTAGTTGGTGTTCCACTTCGTGGCCAACACCAAGTATTGTAATCGTCGGAAAAACCGACCACCTCAGATCGGGCTCAAACTTGGTATGAGCACGTTTTAGACATCCCACATTACGAAAATGGTGGTGGAAAATTTTTGATCCGGCCGGCCTGCCGGCCGGCCTGCCGGCCCGGACTCCACATTTTGCCTTATATCTCGAGAATGGTAACAGATAGAGACTTCAGGTTTGAAGTTTTCTATAGAAATGTGGGTGTAAAATTTCATTTTTTTACATTTTTAAAATCCAAGATGGCCGCCGTCCGCCATTTTGAAACACCGTCAACCAGTTCCCTTATAGCTAGAGGTCTGAAATTTTAGTATGTTGTAGAGCTCAGTGAGACGTTTTCATCAATAATTCATACTTGAAAATCGGTCAAGCCGTTTAGCAAATATGGCGGCTCAAAGCAAAAAGTGTTTTTTCGATATAACTCGAGAACGGCTTGACCGATTTTGACCATCTTGGTATCAAATGAAAGGTATTGAGAAGCCCTACAACTGTCTAGAACATTCCAAGTTTCAAAAACATCCGCAAGAGGCGCTAAAATCAAAAACAAAAATTGCATAACTTTAAGGGGCTATATCTCCGAATCGCCATCATCGATTTCCTTTAAATTTTGATATGTTGTAGCCTGACTCAATATCTTTCATCAGTCCGAAAATGAAGAAATTCTATGTCGCCGTTTAGAAGATATAGCCATTTGAAAAATTCTTGAATTTGAAAAGTTCTAAGAGCCATATCTCTTGAACCGCTTGTCCGATTTTGCTCAATTTGGTATCAAATTAAAGGTTTTGCAATTATCTACAACTTTCTAGAACATCATAAACATCTAAAGCCATTCCTTGAGGACGAAAAATGCGAAAAACTCTTTTTATGAAACAAAAATCCGCCATTTTGTGTTCTAGAGGTGACCTTGAAAATCATTTAGATATATGTCAAATTATAGCTTATTTCAAGACCTTTCCAAAACTAGTCACGAAATTTCTGTAGGTTTTATAGAACTAGAGATATGTCTATTTTTATGCATCAAATTGCTGAATTTCACAAAAAAATTCAACTTTGCCTAATAGTTACTGCTCAAAAATCAATTTTAACGCATAAATAAACTTTTCCACGTTGTGGGACACCAACTCTTATAACTGGACGCGTTATGATTGACTTTTGCTTGGGAAAATCTGAGAAAAAAATTTTTTGTGAAATTATTTTTCTTGTCAAATTTTATTTGTTTGAAAGCTACATTCATCCCCTTTTTCAAATCTGCCAGAATGACCAAAATCGGATGAGTGATTAAGTTTTAACAGCCGATTGAAGAGAAAGTGGCATTTTCTGCCTTAATTTTGATAGGAAAAATTTTTCAGGAACAAAAATATTTTCTTATTTTCTTGGACAAAATATTTTTACTAAAGACCTTTGCATTATTTCTGTCGAGGAACTGTATTTTTAATATTTTTTTTTAACTTTTTTATTTTAAGTTTTGTAGTTATGTTCTGGTTTACGATTAGTTTCTTGCAAAATTGTCCAAAGGAAGATAATGCTTAATCATAAAAAATTTTCATAAAAACTTAAAGAAATAAAATAATACCAAAATATTAAATTAAAAACTCTTAATTTTTTTGGAGTTTTCATAAGAAGCCTCTAATAAGAATCTAATAATTTATTTTATGATAATTTTTTTTGTTTTTCTTGAGTTATTATTTTATGATTCGTATGTTTCTCTCTTATATACCTATTAATTACTTTTATATTTAAAAAAAATTAAACATCGAAAACAAGGTATAAAGTTTTCCATGCATTTTCTACAATATTTTAACTCTATGTTAAGATTTTCATACCGATATTAATTTTCCCAAAAAAAGAGCTACATAAATATCGACGTAGGTATATAATTTCCGTTCTTCTGGGTGTAGGAACAATTTTTTTTTTTAATAATTTATATACTACAGAACAAGAACACAAAAGGCACGGGGAATTATGTTTTTTCCCCTCCCAAACCACAAATGGACTCAAAGATCACTCTCTTTTTCATTCTTATACCCAATGGACCCATTATGGTGGTTGCTCTCCATACATTTTCAAGCAGGGTGTGGGGGGGTATCATTTTGGTATTTTGCATAATGCAATAAAATCGTGCAGCGGTGTCTGGGCGCATGGGGACTGTTGAATTTCATTCAACAAGCTGTAAACATTGGAAACAGCGAGATCGCCCGAGAAGGTACATGGAACGAAAAGTGCCCCAAAGTCCATTGAAAATGCAAAATAAGTTGCAGTCGCAACAGTTTTATTGGTGAAACACACCACGGCGTGTATTTTGTGCTCAGCGGGTTTTACGATGTATTCTCCTCTGTGTATGTTTTGAGGCTTATTTTTTTTTCTTGGAGAGTTTCGCGCTTGGGTCGCTCCACAATGGCTTATTTTGCCTTTCTTTGCACGACGACCGCGAGGTATAAAATAAAAATCAATCGATATACCGAGTACAAATAGAAGATCAACACGGGCCACACCACAGAACAGGATTTCACTTACATCTTGCACCCATTGACTGCATTATCACCTTAACTGATCTCACTGAAAGCTCTCTTTTCGAAAATTGCTTAAGACGTTCTCAATCTTATTCGGCCAGTACCATTTCCGGCTCCTGCCGTATAAATTGTTCAGGAAAAATTGGAAGAGAGAGAAATACAATAAATTACCGGACGTTGTATCTTAATTGACACACGTTCGTTCGTTTTTTTTTCTCTAAATATAATTCAGAATGACAACAGTTTTGATTGGGACATACATTTAAGAAGCAACATTTCTTTCTGACTCTGCGTGAAAAGTTATTGGGAAAATTTTCATTCTCGACAGAAAGCCATTTGAGAAATGTAAATAAAATGTATTAGAACCATTAGAACTAACAATAAAAGTATCCATAAAATCGATAGAAAAGTCCACTGCGAACGCTAAATCGGCATAAGAATGGTGCTCGTGGTTTCTTGTAGACCGGTTCTTGAAACTCCTCTTAGCCACGATGGAAGATACCCAGCCCATGGGGTTATGGCGCGAAAAAAAGAACACACACGCAAGAATTGGTCAGCTATCGTTGGAATTTGAATAAATTTCAATTAAATTGCAACATAAAGGTAATTTTCTGAATGCCTAAAACACTCGCTTATTTCCCGCGAGAATCGTCCAAGCGACTCCATAATTGTGGATAATTTCACTTTAATTGCAAGCTGAATTTAATTTATTGCGCCAACCGCTTGAGGAACTGAAATGATATATAAGCCCCGCCAAAAAAAAGAGAACCTCCGTGGATCACATTTTGAGATTCACCAAAAGATCAACAAAAGATACACACACACTATTCAACTATTTGAGCGTCTAAGAAAATATTCTCTCAGCGAAAGAAGAATGCAAAAAATCTTAGCGAGAGAAAAAGATCTTTTGGCATTCTTCAGCTAATTCTTTGGTGAAAATAAAAATCAGATAAATTCCCTCACACATAGGTATAAAAATTATGATGGACGTTACGTCACGTAGCTGTCGGTTCCTTTTGTACGTCAAGGGGGAGATATTAGCTAATAAATGGTGTACCTTTGTGCAGCACTTCGGAGAATTCATGGGGAAAAGTGCCTCGGAGATTAGCATCGTATATCTCTCACCTGTCAGATTTCAACTGATTAAAATAATCTCCTGGAAATTTGTTTTACACAATTGGCCAAACTTACCCAGAGGGGAAGATTGTGGCAATAAAATATTCTACTGTATTTTGAGGAATTTATTAGCTTATTATCCATATTGGAATTTAAATAATAAATTCATCGGATGAGTCATGATTTTAAGTGTTGAAAAGAATTTACAAGGAATTAGAGTTTTTCATTAAAAAGTAATAAATTACAAGGACATTCACTTATAAAGCGTAAACCATAAAGAAAGAGTTCATGAACCAAGATATATGTATATGTAATTCAGAAGTGCTTTAATTCATAACAATTTATGAAATTCTAAACTTGTATTCCAACGATTTACATTTCTGTTCTAACGATTGATGTTTGTCGTTTCTCTTCTAAGTTTGGCATTTATTTAAATGTTTAATCGGTATTTTTTTTACGTTTGTTATTTATTCTATAGTTTAACAGTGATTTTTTAAGATTAATGTTTCTTTCTGAACTCTTAGGATTTTTAACGTTTAACGTTTATTTTTATTAATATTTTAAAGCAAATACGGAAAATGCTTATATGTAATCGTTCAAAGTTACCATGATTTTGATACTGGTTACACAGCTTACAACAACAAAGTGAATATCCGAAAAAAGCGCTAATAATACCGAGAAAACATTTCCTAATATTAGCCAAAATGATTTTCTTACCTAGAACTTGATCAAAAGGCAAATAAGACATTCGACTAACGTTCGAGATTTCTCACATCAAACACTTATATAGAAATTCTAGGAAGAAAATTCAATTTTGCGCTTTAACGTGAGGAGGGAAAAAACGCGCGAGTGATGTAGGTTTTTTTTTCTCCATCAAGTCTATGCATCTTGTCGATGAAATCTTGCGCGGAGTTCTTGTGCATTATAATGAAGATTCTTTGTGAATTCAGCAGTGTGTGTAAAATATAAATATGAAAAATTTAATGTTGCATTTAATGGCTTTTGACTACCGGGACGCAAAAACCGACTTTAAGCATCGCAGTCTGTCGCTCGACTTCACTTTTAATTAAGCAAAACTATAAAGTTTCTCATGCAGCAGTGCCCATAAACCCAGTGTGACACCTCGAAATGAGCAGTTTGGTATTTGCTGGGAGATTTTTCGAGATGGGCAAAGATGCTTTTTGCGCATCATGCAAAATATTCTCAGGCCGTTTGCATGCGGAGCCTCACAGAGACTGATGCGCGCGTAGCACCTTTTGGAGGGAATGTCTCGGTGGACCTTGCAAAAGATGGCAAGAGGACAAAACTCTCCATGCTAGCGGCGATTGCCACAATGAATCTCTAATTACCGACTAGCCCCGAGTGATTCTCCATAAATCAAAAATGCAGGTGATGCAGAAAATTATTCTACACGCGGATGCAGTCGACGTTTCTTCGTTGTTGTCCATTCTTTTTTGCTCTTCGTCTTCTTCTATCTTTACTATATACAAGAAGATTTCAACCTTGGGCTGAGGGTATGGCGGGTCAGGAATGGGTATGGCAGGGAAGGAACTCTTGCATTGAGATTGAGAAAACATCTCGCGTAGCTTTTTGTTGCAAAAACCCAGTGTTTCAGCAGACTTTATAGGTTTGCGAATGGTAGTATGAAAGGATGCAAAATGGTTGGGCCCTTGAGTGCTTATAAACACGGGAGAGGTGGAAGCGAAAATGATGAAAAATCTTATAAGAGCATTTCTGGAGCCTGTGCAAGAAGCGGGGATTGTTATTAAAAGGCATAAATTCTCTGTATGAAGAAAATTATATCAGCGATTATGTTCTTACTGTCATTCCCCCTCCGGGAACATCCGAGCTGGTTCTTTCGTGATTTTTTTCTGTATGTGGTGCACTTTATCGAAGAAAATAATCAGATTGCTAATGAAGGTGAGGGGACAGCGAGTGGCAAAAGAGAGGAATGAGAGCATGACAACTTCTTCAATTTAAACCACAACGGTGGAGCACTCAAAAATTCTTTCACGTACACCCAAAGACATTAATGTGAGAAACATTTTTTTTCTCTCTTGGACATTATGCAAATTTCATTGGAATTGCTTATAAGATTTCACGTGTGGAAACTTCCCTAGAATCTCATTGATCAGTCTCCTCACAGCACTCATGAGAGATACGACCCCACCTTCATTATATGTTGCTCTCCAACATCTTATATCCGAATGCGAAACATGAAGAGATCCCACCTTTTGGATCGCGCACATCAGTTAAAAGGAAGATTTAAGCGACATGATGAAGATAGAGATGCCTGAGCAGAGAAGAGAAGAAAAAACTTTGTGCAAAGAATAAGAATTTAGATGGAAGAGCAGCACTTTTTTTCACCTTAACAAAATTATAATTAGCATTAAGAAGATGTGGCTGTGGAGAAGAAGACAAAAAAATGACCACAACGGCGCATATTTACAGCATTCATTAGAGGAAAAGTGTTGAATCTGACGGGAACACTCTAATTAATGTTGTCTCAAAGAAATCTTCTCATAATGGGTATGGACGAGACGATGCTGAAAGAAGACAAAAAAAAGCTCTCGCACTATAGTTGGGGCATAGAGAAAAATCAATATAAATTTCTTCTTTTCAAACACCATTCGATTAACTCCCGGAGTCCGGAATGTTTAATTTAATGTAATGGCTTTGGAACACGACATCGTCGATGGACAAGAAAAAGAGTTGAAGCACGATAGATGTGTGTATGACAAGAAATTGCCTCAAGGGCCAATTCCAACCAAGCTTTGGCTCCAGTTTCCATTCAAAAGCCTCCATAGACGGTGAGGAAAAATGCAGTGAGCCAACCAATGATTAGGCGGCGGATGCGAGACTATTAGTTTAATGAGCCGTCACTGATAAAAAATGACATAATTGGCGTAATTGCATTAAGAAACCATAAGAAAATGCTAAAGACGCAAAGACAAAGAAGAGTAAATTTATTCATGAGCAAAGAGAGGAAAAGTCTACGGTAGATGTTAAATTAAGATCAGCAACTATTTTTTTTTCTTAAAGCTATAAGACGAATATAAGCTAAGCATAAATGGATTTAAATCCTGTCACAATTTAAAATTGACAAAAGATGTCACCACTGCACAACTTGTTCCTCTGGTGAGAATACAAAATAATACATCTCTAAGTCTAATATTCACAATCTTCTAAATATTTTTATTTAAAAAAACCAAATATCCTGACAAATGAAAGTTTCACATCATCCTTCAAATATTTTTCGGCTCACTGCTTAAGGAAGAGAAGTTAAAAAAAAAAGCTCCACGAGTGAAACAAGAGTGATTGGTGTCCACTTTTTTCACCTCTATTTTTATTAATATTGCCTCTTTTGCTATTATGTGGTATTTATTTATGGCAAAGTTTCCTTTTTTCTTTACCTCTACCAGCTCTGCCCAATTTAATGGGCGCATTTATGATTTTTACTCGTGGAAGAGCTCTAATGACTTTTAATGCTAACAGAGTAATTTGCTTTTGATTGCATTCCCTAATCCAAATCTCCATTGGGCTTTTTCATCACACACGGTGACTTTCTTGAAGTGAACATCGTCACATTCTCAGGTGCATAAATCTCACAGGTCGACAGTGGAGAATCTCACAATATTATATGGGAGGGATATATAGAGGAGAGGTTTTTTGACAAATTAAAAAGAATAAAAAGACGCACAGCCTCCAAAATGGTTAGAAATGCTCAAAAGATTTTAATCTTTCCTCCGGAGCTGCGTCGCATAGCCCAGAGGCGCCTCTAAATTGTGGTTCAACCACTCACAAACACTCAGTCACGAAAATCTACAATCAAAGTGATATTAAGGCTTTCCACTATGAAGAGTTTTTTTTTCACATTCGTGATTTCGTCATATTTAAATAATTTTCTCATCTTTCATGGTGCTTTCGAGACAAAAAAAATACCCACTCAACTCACGAGGATGTCAATCATTGTGTATATGAGCCCCAAATTTACCTTTAATTGTTCCTTCGTCGTGGCAGCTTACTGGGTGCAAAGAAAAGAGGTGACCATGTCGAATTGTGAGAAAATTAAAAAATTTTAAACATTTAAATAAATTCACCAAAAGGGCAATGCAAGATTGGTGGGAGATAAGAAATTTTGCACGGTTAATCATTTCGCTTTGGCTTAATTGCAAATTAATTCGGTGTACAGAATTGCATGAAGCCATTAAACACCTTTCAATGAGGTGCCAAATATTTTCATTTCGATCGACAAGAAATTGGGTCGAAGTACTTTCACAATTCGCCATTGTTGGCTCTCTCAGAAAATTTCAATTTGCCCGTTGATTTAACATTTTGCAGAAAGAGTTGGATTAAGGAGTGGACAAATACTTTTTAAATGGAGATTTAACTATTTTATTCTTTACTTTATTCTATAGAAAATTTATAATAAAGTTCTGCAAAATAGTCATAATTTTGAAAAAAAAAATCCGATTTAGATAATTCTTATTCAAAGAAAAAAATCTTTTTAATTTCTGAAGCTATGTTTTTTTATTAATGAATTGTGTACAATATTTTCTAGAAAATTCAACAATAAACTCTACAAATTACTGCAATCTTGAATAAAAAATGGATTATTCTTTAAAAAAATTTCTTCAAAAATGTTTTTAAAATTATGTAGGTATTATGTAGGTAGTCTTACAATAAAAAACAAATTAATATAATTAATTAGGTCCTACCTCTAGAAAGAATGAAGTAAACAACAGAAAATTTGAAATTCTAATTATATTGCCCCCATTGCCCCTGAATTTCTGTACTTATATAGCCCCTTAATTTCACTAGGCAACCCCTTAATTGCCTCTATAACATTCTTTTTGCACATCAGAGAATGTTCTCCGAAAAATAAAAGAAAAGTTAATTGCTTGAGCTCAATTACCCATGATCCAATTCTTATGAGTCATACACCCTTCTATGAAACTTGGATTGTTTTCAATACGAATTCTTTTGGGGAATTCTTTCTAGTAAGACTTTAATGGGTAATTGAGTATACGTGCGGTGGATTAAACTTGAAGAAGAATTCAATGAACCATCGTATGTGTGGTTTAAAATCGTGATTGTACCGCAAAGTCCATCTGTTGAGGCAGTAAATTCCGCAGCTTTCAGCTCAAATTTTGATTAACATTCTGATATTGCTGAGGTTACACAGGAATCCCACCATAGCGACGCGTTATTCTCACACACGCGCTTTTTTGAAGGTATTTCAATGTGGAATTTTCAGTATTGTACCAAAATCGATTGGTCGCGAACCACTTGGACAATTAAATTAATTAACATTAACGACATGGCAAGAAAAAGGAGATTTTTCATCATTAAGCCCATGCGAGAGTTTCTACCCGCGCGGTGGAACATTGTCACGCAAATCTTCTGTGTCTTATCTGGCACACAGCATCGATGGTTGGGGTTCCACCAGCAGAAGAATATAATGCTCAAAGATGAATCTCCACAATCCTCGTTAATTGGATTGTTAAGAAGACGACGGCACAAAAACGGAATCATCCTCCTCAAAAAAGAAGTTTGCGCGATGGTAAAAATCGATTTCGTTTTGCATGCGAAATAAATCCCCCAGTGCAGAAAGTCTCTATACGCAAAAGGTTATTAATTAAAGCGTGTTGTACACAGCGAGTCAGAAAAATATGAAAGGAGCAGAAAATCCCAAACACGATGGAGTGAGAAACAAGCCACACTGCGTCCAAAAAGATGTGATATTGAAAGTGTCTTTTAGTACATTTTATTGTTATTGAGCACATTTTCTTTCTCGCTTAAAATACCAAGTGAGTGTTAAACCCACCTCGATGATATTTTTCGATATATAATTTTATTGTTGGCGATTGAGGCGATAAATGTAAGGAGTTTTATTGAAATTTGATCAGATCCAGGTGTAATTAAAATATTTCATTTGACTCACAGAGTCGATCTTGAATGGAAAAAAAAAGATTTTGTGTGGTCAAGGCGCATTGACGTTATACATCAATTTCTTTATTGATTTTTATTATCATTAACAATGAGCACAATTGCATTTTGAAAAGGTTTAAAATGTTATTAAAAAATGAAATTGAAGAAAATAATGATTCTTAGAAGAGAAAGAGCTTAGTTTTGATTAAACAATTTTTAATATGGTTTTAAAATATGAGAAAAAAATTGAAAACAATCCTTGATATAAGAACTTTTTTGGGCTAAAAAAAACTATTAAGAAAACACTTCTAATGTTTTAAGAATATAGATAAAAATCGAGTCTTAAAATCATTTTTAAGATTTTTTTATTATCACGCTATATAAAATATCTAATCAAATCTATACAATATTATGAGCTTTTAACGCTAAATACTTCTTACCTACCTGTATAAAAAACACCATACAATGTACGGCCTAACCACCTTGGATCTCTTTGAGTTCTCGTACATTAAAGTTTTGTAAAATAAGAAAAAAAAAGAAGACTCTAAGTGAAAGAGTATGCCCAAGTGAGGGGAATAGAATCCATTTCACTCAAGCCACTTTTATACTTCACAGAGGCACAAGAGATTAGAATCTTTTATGGAATCTCTTGATGGTTTTTTTTTTCCTTTTGCTCTTTCACTCGTGCTTGGTAGAGTCGCTTTGCGTTGTTTTTTTCTTCGGGATCCAAAGAAGATCCGAGGTAGAGCAAGAAAAAAAAAACACGCTCACCTCATCTTGCCGTTTTCCTCATCTTCTTCTCGATCATGATCGTACAGCCACAATTTTGCTCCCTCCGAGTCTTTTTGCTTCGTTTTTTTTCTTACCCGGGCACGCTGTCCCAGACCGCAAGAAGTCTTCACCGTGCAAGTGCATTGCACTGGTTCAAGTCAATTATTTCACATTCTTTGCCGCGATGGCAATGAAATTGGATGGAAGAATAGTGCTGGTGCGAATGGGTGTTGCGCGCCCCAGACGATGGAGATCTAATTAAAGGAGGAATGTTAATCTCCTTTTTCTCTCTGTAGGTACATACATTCCAAGGAGAAGCCCTTCAAATGCATGGAATGCGGCAAAGGGTTCTGCCAATCACGCACGCTGGCCGTCCACAAGATACTCCATATGGAGGAGTCCCCCCACAAATGCCCCGTTTGCAGCAGGAGCTTCAACCAGAGATCAAATCTCAAGACACATCTCCTCACACACACGGACCACAAGCCGTACGAATGCTCCTCATGCGGAAAGGTTTTCCGGCGAAATTGCGACTTGCGTCGACATGCCCTCACTCATGCTGTGGGGGATGTTCCCGGAGAGGTGTTGGATGTTGGTGAAGAGGAGCGTCATTTGTCCGGAGATGAAGATGACACGGTACTTGAGGTGGATTCTCCGGATCACTCTCCAGTTCGTCTGAGGGATTCATCAACATCACGTCCCAGATCCCCTTCAAAGGGTCCCGCGAGGGAAGAAGAACACGAAGTTCCAGAACGGGGGGATGAGCATGAGGAGGAGGAAGAAGATGAAGATCCTGAGGTGGATCACGACAAAAGGACTCCTGATCGTCAATCGCAATCCACGATCTCCGAAGGGGAGCACGCAGAAGTGACCCATTGTCACCATGAAGGCTCCAATGAGTATACAATGAGGCCATCAATTACGGACATGTCACTGCCTCCTCGGCCCCCTATTGATACCCTCCCGCTCACCCATCGTACCAACATTCCGCGTCAGCAACCCAAACCTGAACCTTACGTACCCATGCTGCATGTTCGCCGAGATCTCCATCACAAAGCTCCAAGTATCCCTCCAACGGCCACCGTAACTAGTGGTCTCCTTGATCCAACGGCTGCATTCCTTGGGCATATCCCTCTGCGGAAGAGACCCCTAGGCCCGGATGGAGAACCCATTCCACTCCTCCCGCCAAGACATATCCTAAATCCACACCACCTTGGACATCCCCTGTCAATGGCGCGGCATCCGCCGCTCATGAAACCCCCCGAGGAAATGATTCTACCGCCACCTGTGGTGGCTCCAGATCCTCCAGCTCCACCACCAGCAGCCCCACCACCACCCCAAGCTCCAGCACCACGCAAGACTGGCTTCAGCATAGAGGACATCATGAGGCGCTAACGAAAGACTTGCGCAAAGCGACGAACCCACCAAGCGGGTTAAAGCTCCTACACGCTCCAAGAATATCTCTCTAAGCTCCAGCAGGTATTTTTCTTTAATTAATTTTAATATGAAAGAAGATGCATTATAAATAGTTCTGACAGGATAGGATTAATAAGATGAACGATGAAGGCATTGCAAGAGGCCTCTGAAAAGCAAGTTAAGCAATTGAAAGATATTTTTTTTAGTTCTTTTAAAGAAATCCTTGAAAATCAAGTTAAGCAAATTCCTTCGGCGATTATTAATTTTGATCTTTTTACAAATTATTAAAATTAATACTTTGTTGATGCTCTGCAATTTTTTTTCGTAATCTCTGTGAGTTTCTGTGATGCACTTGAAGGTCAATCCTTGACTTAGAACTTTCAGAACATCACATCGGTCATGGTTTCTTGAAGACCTCTTGCAATCCGGTATTGACAAACGTGATATGATAGAGTTTTCAGCGGAGATGGAAATTTCGCGTACTGATGCCATTAACCATTATTTATTGGCTACTTGTTTTCAATGTTCCGCCCGGGGGAGGGCAGGGGATGGGGAATGGCATCGAAAAGCCATTAAGTGGCAACATGCCATATAAAAAGAATTTAACAGCAAATGGCATTTTTTCCACCTCGCAACTTCCTCTCCGTGTCACCTCTTTTCCACGAGTGGAGCGTAAGAAAGAAATGAAGAATTTTGCGATGTCTTTAAATGTCGATAGGAGACACATTAAGATATTTGTATAATTAATGTTCAATTTTTTTCACCATTTAAGTGGAAAATTAATGAGTATTGTTATGTACTTAGATTTTGTTAAGAGAACATTTATTTTAATTGCAAAAGTCGATAAGATTTTAATGTATTACTTTTTTTCTCCCATCACCTGCAGCTGAATATTTAAGATAAGGCAAATGAGTTTAAGATAGTATATGGTGTTGTATATAAGGCATACATGCTACGAAGCAATCTAATTTAAATCTCCATGAGTTTTTTTTCTTAATTTTATTATTCTGTTTCCATTTTCGCGTATAAGAGATGATGTTAGGAATGTAAGATTCTGAGAATGTCTTTGTACTTCGTCTTCCATGTCATGGAAGAATTTCTATTTTAGATTAAAATAAATTTAGAAGAAAAAAAATTCTCAAAAAGAATGTACAATTTGTTTTTATCCCAAGTGTAACGCTATAAGATCATTAAGGTTATTATGTGATTACTTATCTCATATATTAATGTATTAAGAAAGGCAAAAAAGCAAATAAATATAAATTTGAGTCTCAGTGACAGTTTTTTTTTTTCCTTTCCTTCATTCTTAACCTCTGGGGCTATCTTGTCCCCTAAAAGAGTCGCGCGAGAAAAAAGGTGTGTGTGTTGCTTCCTCACAACGATGAAGCCCTACAAGAGATGCGTCTCTTTTCCACCACCTCATCCAACTTTAGAGAATTAATCGACTGTCTCTTTGGGACTCTTCTTCAGCACCGAAAGACTCCGCGGATGACGACTTCACCTGACCCAACAGGTTTTTTTATTGCCATAATCGGATTATCTTCGTTTTTTTTTCTCCATCAACCTCTGTCTCTCGCCTCGTACCACGAAATTCGATTTGGGAGATGCCTCACCGAGATTTCCAAATACCTCAAAGTTCAGACACATCCGAGGGTTATTACGCCAAAGGCGCGACAGCCACCAGCATCCAGGGATACATTTTTTTTCTTCTTCTTAATTCAAAAGGAGATTCTCGTGGTAAAAAAGTGGTAGGTATGTATACACAATGGAGAACCCAATGGTCCCAGAAATATGATAAATTAATCTTAGAATTACGGCAGACCCAATAATAATAATAATTTATTTACATCCATATACAAACTAGTGTATCGGACAAATGTGTTTACATGATGTTTTTACAGATTTTTAAAATATTAAATATAATCTATTAGTTTAGTTTTGTACAGGAATTTCATCAATTTTTCAGTTTTTTTATCATTATCACTCAATATCATTTTTATCGTTCTATCTAGATATAATTCTTTTCTCTCTTTTTCAAATTGTAAGCAATATATTAGTACATGTTCTACGGAATTCTCTACATGACATGTTTCACAAAGTTTTGACTCATTTGTTGAATTTCGTTCTAGTCTATATCCATGAGTATATCTAGTGTGCCCTATGCGTAGCCTCGTTAGGGCAACGCATTCCCTCCTCGAGAGGTTTGCGGGCATCTTCCACTTATCAGTAGCAACTTTTATTTGATAAAGAAATTCTCCTAATTTATTCCATTCATATTGCCAATTAAGTTCAATTTTTAGTTTTATTTGTACTTTCAAATTAAACCTAGAGTACAACTCTGGATCTGCAATGCTTCTATTCCCGACTATTTTAACCCAAGGTGGGTTCAGTGATTGAATCAAGACGGGATTTATATTGGTCAGTTCATATTTAATTAAAGCATTTTTGACGTAGTGAAAAAAAGAATTCTTACCCAACCGAAAGAAGGTTGAATTTTCAATTGATAAAGCATATGTGTGAAGTGGATGAAATGGATTTGACTTTAGTTTAAAAAAATAGTTAAGCAACAATTTATCTCTAATTGAATTTAGGGGCAAATGTCCGGCTTCTACTATAGTACTACTAATTCTACTGGTGACAAAAGCCCCAGTACAAATTTTAAGTCCTTTATTGTGAATTGGGTTTAGTTTTTTTAGCCAAGTTTTTGATGCATTGGCATAAGCGGGTGAAGCATAATTTATTTTTCCTAGTACTACTGCATTATGTACCATGAGTAGAGACTCACGGTGAGCCCCCCAACTGACTCCAGACAATGATTTTAAAATATTCAAGCTTTTATTTCCCGCTATCTTAACTTTTTTAATATGTTCATGCCAACGAAGTTGACGATCAAACTCTACGCCGAGAAAACGTTGAGTTGGTTTAAATTCTATGTTGCGATTATTAATTTTAAGTATGGGGTCTAAATGAGGTTTTTTCTTACGACAAAAATGAACCGCTGTTGTTTTATCAGGAGAAATTTTAAAACCATGTTTATTCATCCAATCGTTAACTTTACTTATATTATTTTGCAATTGAAAATTAATTTCAGCCATATCCTGACTTCGCATGAACATACATATGTCATCAGCATATAGGCTAATTTTAACTGGGGTAGAAATTTCATTAACTACATCATTGATTGCTATCAAAAACAATCTAACTGACATTACAGATCCTTGAGGAACTCCGTTTTGCAAAAATCTTTTTTCAGAGAGAAAATCTTCTATCAATACTTGGAAAGTTCTGTCATGTAGAAAATCCATAATAAAATTAAACATCTGTCCCCTAATGCCAATATCCATTATTTTATTCAGTATATGATATCGCCATGTGCGATCATATGCTTTTTCAAGGTCCAAAAAGATAGCTACTAGATGCTCATTATTTGAAAATGCTAAATTAATCTCATTTTCCAAATAGATAATCCCATCCAAAGTTGAGTTATTTTTCCTAAAACCAAATTGACGTTTATCAATAAATTCATTAGTTTCAATATACCATTCAAAACGTTTAGTAACCATTTTTTCCATTAGCTTACATAGACAGCTAGTCAAAGAAATTGGCCGATAGCTTGATGGGAATGCTTTAGGTTTATTTGGTTTAAGAATTGGAATTATAATCGCATTATGCCACTCATCTGGCAATTTTCCAATGGACCATAATCTATTATAAAAATTGAGCAAACATTGTTTGGCTTCATCAGAAAGATTTTTGAGCATATCATAATGGATATTATCACCTCCTGGAGATGAACCTTTACACGATTTAAGAGCTTCTTCTAGCTCAAAAAAGGAAAATTCTTTATTATATGGATCATCTGTATTATTGAGTTTGGCATGAGGGAACATATGTTCAACTTCAAATTTAAAATTCTTAAATTCTGTATTATACTGTGAATCACTTGAAAATTCTTCAAATTGGGAAGCAAGACAATTTGCTATTTCATTCTTATCAGTTAACTCAATATTATTATGAATTAAATAATTTATGGTTGAAAAATTTGAACACCCCTTAATTTTTCTTATCTTATTCCATATAACTTTAACAGGAGTTTTAGGATTAATTTTTCCCAAATATTCTTCCCAACTTTTTTTCTTAGCTTGCTTAATTAACCATCTTACTTTTGCATTAACTTTTTTATAATTGAGATGATCTTGGACTGTAAACGAATTTCTAAGATTTTTTCTCAATTGTTTACGTTCTTTTATTTTTTCTTCAATTTCTTTGCTCCACCAAGGGACAGGTGGTCTCTTGTACACACCTCCAGTTCTAGGAATGCATTGCTTTGCTTGATTAATTATGGAATTTACAATATAATTATTTTGATCTTCAACATTATTATATTCCAAATCCAGAGACACCTCTTCAAATTTTTCCCAATTTGCCTTTTCAATTTTCCATTTAACCCTTGTCCTATGTGGTTGAATATCACGAGTATATTCAATCACAGTCGGATGGTGATCGCTACCGCAAAGATCTTCGTGTACAGTCCAATTAAAAAGATTTGCAATACTTGGAGAAGCAAGAGTTATATCAATGGCAGATTCACTGCCATAAGCAAAACTAAAATGTGTGGGAGATCCATTATTAAGAACAATTAAATTATTATCATCAATAAATCTTTCAATAATTTTACCTTTTTTGTCAAATCTTCTACAATTTTTATCCCACAAAGGGTTGTGAGCATTTAGATCTCCAGTTATTATAAAAGGTGTAGGAAGTTGATTTACAAGGGAATTAAGAGATGAAATATTTAAACGGGAGTTCGGCGGAATATACAAATTACATATGGTGAGTTTTATAGGATAAAATATTTGAACAGCTACAGCTTGCATATCCGTATTCAGGTCAATTTCTTCCGAATATACAGATTTATCCACAAATGTGATAACTCCACCCTTAGCTCTTTCCTCGTCTATGCATACTTGATCAGTTCTGTAACTAGAAAATCTTTTTAAATCAAATTTTTGGGAGAATTTCAAATGTGTTTCCTGTATACAAAAAATTGTTGGATTATATAAATTAATTAAAGATTGAATTTCATGTAGGTTATGTTTAATTCCATTTGAATTAAACTGAATAATTTTAAATGTATTAATGGATCTATGTACAATATCATTAGTGTTGTTATTTTGAATATCAAAGTTAGTATTAATATTATTTAAATCAAAATCAGCAGGTGTAATACCTGATGAAAATTCATTTGAATTTTCTTGATCATTTATATATATTTGTGTATTTAAATGTTGCAATAATTGCGGTGATTTTGTATAAAAGGATACATCTTGATCATTTATATGCTGCAATAATTGCGTTGTTTGCGGCATTTTTGTATAAAAGGATACATTTTGGTCATTTGTGTGTATTTGTGTATTTATTTGTTGCAATAATTGTATTGCTTGTGATGATTTTGTATAAAAGGATACATTTGTCAGTCATTCATGATCTTCTTCCATCTCCTCCGTTTGTGGCGGGAGAGGAATCAGAGGAATGGACTGTTGTTGGTTGTCTTCATTCATTATTCTGAATGTATTTGAAAGAATTTGGGATGTCTCTTTGAATTGATTTAATTGTTCATAATTAATTGCTGAAGAATTTACTCCATCACTGTTTGCCGGATTATTCATACATGCTATATCTCCCATTGGAGGAGAATAAACTCCCTCATTTTGTGTGGCATTGTGATGAGTATTCATGTTTTGATTTGTAAAAGGATATGCAGTGTTGTAGTTTGTCAAATTTTGAGACATTGTAGGTGTTGGAGGAATATCTCCATTTTGAGAGGATTGTGCTTGTGTATTAGTTAGTTGAGCATTATGAACATCATTGTTATTATATGAGCTTGTATTAGCATTATTACCCTGATTATTACTCACGTGTTGATCACTGGTCTTAGGGATCGCCCCTTTACCTTGATTTTCGATACGATTACCTCTCTGGTTCTTAAATTTCTTCCTGTCCTGTTGGGGGATTGGTGCTGGGCGCTTTGCTTTTGATTCTGTGCGATTAACAATCGCAGTATTGGGCTCGACTGGAAGTGTTGTCTGAACATTCACCGGCTTATGATGAACCTCAATTTTCTTCGGAGTGGATGACTTCTTCTTGTTCTGGGAATCCTCCAACGTTGGGTAGTTTTCATCATATTCATCTTCGAGGTAGCTGAAGCGGTTTCGTGTCGTAACGTCCACATACGTCCATGTCTGTTTCCTTGGCCTGGGATAAGCACAATTGGCTTCATTGCGACTCAAATTATTGAAGGTCATTGCCAATCGAATATTCGACTGCCTGGATCTCTCACTGCAGTTAACATAGTCCGATGGGTGGTTGGCTCCACATGGAGTACATTTGGGTTCTTCTTCGCATCGAATTGATGAATGCCGTTGTGAACAATTTTTGCAAACTGGTTCTTCAGCTTTACACTGTTGTTTTGCATGTCCAAATCGCCAGCAAATTTCGCATTGTAGTACTTTTGGCATATGGGGCTCACATTGGAGTCTCACGTAGTTGATGTAGACGAATTTGGGAATTTCTGATCCTTCGAAATATACTTTAATGCGTCTGGTATTTATCTGTTGCACTTGTCCATCAATTGTTTCTCGTCGTGTAACTCTCTGTACTCTGTTAATGCTTATCTGTCTCGCATCCATGTGTTTGTGTATGTATTCGGGAGTATACTCCGCATCAATATCAAATATTATTCCACAACTGGTCACATAATAATAGGGAATGAAAGCTGCGAGTCCCGTTTTCTTAATCTCGTCATTTTCAACAAGTTGATTTGCGACCATGAAATCTCTACAATGCACAATTGCGCTCTTCTTACCAACTTTCTCGATCAAGGGAATTTCTGCACTTGAATATAGTTTGCTGATAGTTTCTCCAATTTTCATGGGACTAATGTCTGTCTTCTGTGTAAGCATGACACGATAACCATTATACTTCACATTGGATTTATATTTGCACGTTGTAAAAAGTCTTTCATTTGTACCTCCCCCACCTGGGGGAGGGCTGTTCTCAGCCATAGTTAAGAAAAAATCACTTAATAGTTTTTAGATTTGTCCAAACTTATTAAAGAAAAATTAAAAGTTCAATTTATCTTTAAAATTCTCTTCCACTACTCGCACCAAAAAGCAAAGAAAGAAACTTGTTTAGCTTCCAAAAATTACGTCCGACCACAACGAGTGTCCGAGCAGAACTGACGGCAGACCCAATCCTCACAATAAAAATGAAAGAAAAATCCATGCATTCTGAGAAAAGCATCACCGGACAATTTTCTCCTCTGACGTCCGAAGCCCACAATTTATGAAACGGATTAATTTGCTAACAGCAGGGAAGGTATCCAATGGGAAATCATCAACAATACTCTGCAAAAACCTCCGCATGGCACACACTGCCCGTTTCATTCAGATTAACTTTTCTGCCATCATAAAATACGGCTTCAGTGCAGATGAGAAAAAAAATACAAATCGTCCACAAATCCAACCTCAATGGACCTCATTAATTAGGCGAATGAGGTCTGTGCGACAAACTAAAGTAGAAGACACAGGTGATTTGGCAAAATTCAGCCAAACAGCGGATGGTCATTTTTATCATGTCCGTGGGGTTCGCTAAGTAATTCAGGTTCAATGAACTATGAGAAGGTTTAGATATCATTGAGGAAGATATCTTCAGTTTTTCAATTTATCTGATTTATTCCTCAGATATGGGTTGAAATGGGATTTGAGTTTAATGAAAATTTAGATGTTTAGAAAAAAATTCAAGAAATGATTGCTGTTTAAGTTTTAATGATAACTAACGAATTCTCAAGCTATACTCACAGAAATAATAAAGATCACTAAAACGGATCAAGGAGACTGGATCAGGGGCTAGGGTGGAGTAAGTCAAATTGCTCAATTAATTAGGTTTTTTCTTTTCTGTATGGGAAATTCTTACGTTTGAAGAATCAATCAGGATATGTGTAATGTTGTAGAAGATAAAAATATTAAGAAATCGCCAAAGAGACTTCCCATTACCTCTAGCAAGTGCTAGAAAAAGCCAATAAAAGGCTGAAAGGGACAAAAATCACAATTGTGACGTCATGAATAACATTTAAAAAAATAATTTTACGACAAAAATATATTTTTAGATTTTATTATAATGAAATGAATGAATATTTCTCTGTTTCATTGGTTACATTCGATCGCGAAAGAGTTTTCCTTAGATGATCCCCTTTTCTCAAACCTTTAATGATTTTAATGCATCATTACAATTTTTAAAGAACCTGTTCAACTCGTTTCTTCAAAAATTAAAATTTTGTTTTTTTTTTAATTTCTTTCTCAAAAATTTTTTGATTATAAAAAAATCATCATTTAATGCACCCCATTTAAACAAATAATTTGCATAAGAATCTTAAAGTTCTAAAGATCTTCGAATAAAAAGAATTTTAGTATATCACCGTTCAAATTCTTTCACGGAATTTTATTTCTTTTAAATTGTTTTATTTATTGTTTTGCGATATATAATTATACTGCATTTTGGGATTGTTTGAAGTGTTTTTATTTTATTACAGCAATTTTCTCAAATGAGCATCACTTTCCATTTTCTTAATATCACTCTAAAAATATTTTATTCTTTTTTAAGCACTTCTGTCTTCACGGAGTAGGTATATTAAAGGCTTTTATGATTTTTATTTCAGAGTTTTTTTTTTTTGAAAAAAAAATCTTCATCTGAAATCTAAACTGAAGAATCTCAAATATTCACTTTGGCTCTTTGATAGATTGATGTGTTCTTTTACTTTGAGACGCCTCTACGGCGTGATTTTTACCATGACAATCCCCAAAAGATCTCGATGGAAAATATTAATAACGTTGTTTTTTGCCTCCAATCTAAAGTTTTATTCCCATCGAAAACACTCAGAGAAGATAAGTGATCTAGAAGAGTTCCGCGATGGCTCCGCATATGAAAGAAGTGCTCTGGAGCGCTAGAAGATCGATTAGAGATTGATGGGGTCAAAGTATTCGATGCCACCACATGAGCTCTATATACCTTTCGCTTCGACTTCAAAGACGACCCCTGCGAGAGGTACTTACGGGATGAGTAATTGCCAATTGAATTGCGGGGGGCATTTGTGAGTGTCCCAAAGTGAGATTCATGATCAGATTTTCAAATGCTGTCCCCCAAAAATATCACCAAAGCTGCGTGATTCAATTAGTCACCTCTTGACACACTCTTCCGCGGCTTATTTGCTATGCAAGGTGGCATTTTTTAAGGAAGCCTGAGGTGGGGTTCTTGGAAAATAATGGCTCCTCTTGACCACAACAATAGCGCACAGGGAAAGTGTTAAGCACGTCGCTCTTGATTGCTTACGATGATTGTCTTTATGGGTTTTTATTATTGTTCGTGATTCTTGGCTTTTGGGGAGTGTTGGATTGGAGGTATCTTTTTTTGTGGATGAAATTCCTGAGAAATCGCAGCAATTTTTTGATGCTTATGGGTTTACCCACAAAAAAAACCTTTATGTGACAAAAGTTGTTTGTCTATGAATTGCTAAATAGGGTCACTGAATATTGCGAAGTTCTTTTCGGATGCCTTAGATGTGGTACGTGAACTTCTTTTTGCAATGAGTTAGATCTCTGATTTATTGGCTATGTGCTTTTGAATCTGATTTAGTACGAAGATTATATAAATAAGATTTGTGAGGATATGATCTTAGACAGTTTAATTTAAGACGCTTTGAAGATTTATTTTATCTTCATCATGTCTTTGAAGATTTTCCTAAGCTAAGAAATTTCCATACTTTCAACTATTTTAGAAAACGAAGACATTGAATGGATTGAATTTTCATTTGTCTTTGAAAGTTGATAGGTATATATTTCCCTTCATTATTTTTACTAAACCCTTTAAAATTGGAAAGAGACTATAATAAGACAATAGAAGTATAAGAAACTTATGTATAGAATAGATAGTTTACTTTTCCTTCAATTTAAGATCATCAAAAATAGGCATATATAGCACCTTCCAATTAGAATCCCATTAACATTCAAAGATAATGTCTGTAATGTCAAAAGTTCTTCTCATTTACATTTTAAAATGTTAAAGCTATTCTTCCACAACCTCCAATATACTCCACGTGAGCGTATGTTTGAGTGAAAGCCTCGCAATCCCGGAGGCGAAAAGAGTAGTGAACAATTGACGAATAAATACATCCTCCTACACTTCCATTGACCACCCAAATGCCCAGGAATGAGTCCAACGGTGCCATCAATCATCGAACAAATCAAATTCCAATAAATGTAGCAATAAAAATTTCCTTCTGCCACAGAATTGAATGCGTGGGAATTCCTCCTCTTGAAATTTTTCTTGCATTTCTGAGAGGCTGTAATTAATTTTTTTTCTTCTCGCGCGCTATTTCTTCTTCATCACAACCACCAATCTTGTATATGAGTCAGTAATAATAATTCTAGAGCTTGTAGGAGCGAGTTGGACGGAAAAAAAACGCAGCCGCACTTTATTAGTTCGGCAAATAAAGTCGAGACGAGCGCCACTCTGAGACGCGCATGGGGCTAAAGAAAAAGTTTTTCCCTGGCGCGGAAGATGGAAAGGTGTTCTCTGGCATGGTAAGAGGATGGGTGTGCAGAGGCAACAAGAGGGTTCTCTTGATGTGTAATGTCATACCGTGGAATTGACTTTGATTGAGAACTACATTAGCTTAGAGGTATTTTAACTTTTGGTAATCGTGACAGAACTTGAAAGACAGAGTCGAAGATATCGCGGTTTGAAATGCGCGCGTACCGAGAAGCATTAATCACATTTTTTTTTGCCTCCGCAGCGTGTGATTTTGATTGAATCTCCATCTCTTTGGGACTTTAATGCTGTATGAAGTATTGAACCAGTTTATAAATTTATACCCATCCATTAGTCTTATAGGACTCAAAGTCTCGCTTATTCTCCTGCACACTGCAGCGATCTTGTCGTGTGTCTCCGGGGTCATTTTGGGTGGTCGACCTCATGAGAAAATGCGCGGGCTTTTTCCGTGCGGCAGAATTCCACGCGGTAAGTGGCACAGTTAGCCCCCGATGATGGCAGAAATACCTGGGCGAAGCCCAAGAGAGGTGTTTTATTTTGGGTGCTAAAGACCCCAAATGAGGGACCCAGGAGGTAACGTACTCTGCATGACATCCAATGAAAGTGATTGAAATAGATTTTTAATTGTCTTCTCAGCTAATTCCTCAAGCAAACATGGGTTGAGTTTTTTTTATTGGAAAATTATTAACCGCACATCAGCTCTCCAATCAAATTACACCCGCTGTTCTATATCCCACGATTCAATTCCACAAAGCTCCCGCACCCGCATTGGGGGATACACCGTGCGGCAAAACCAAGAAGTTGGTCGAGGAACAAAAAAAAACAGTGGAAAAATAATAGCCACACTTCGAATTACAAGTTTCACGCTGTTCCTCAAAAGTCTGAATTCAATCCTCCTCTGAATCATTTCTCAATATGCCGAAGATTAGAGTGGGAAACCAGAGGGGCATTATTTTCTACTCCGCGTGGAGGAAATTATGATCAATTTTTTTTCTCTCTACTACATACATTATGACGGATGGGAAACATTGAGGTCTCTATGTACATTAATGTGTCGGATTAGACCAAATAATGATCTTCTAAAATAAAAATGTATATAGGTACATATCCATTTGATTTTTTTGTTTGAGTTTTTGTTTTTTATTAAGTTTTTTAATATACATTAGGTACCTATATATTAAAAGAATTAATTCATTGTGACACAAAAGAAATAAATCAACACTGCAATACAGTAAAAGTTTTAAATTAGCTGGAACAGTTCTTAAAAAATTTTTCCTAAAAATTGTAAAAATCCAGCAGTTTTCTCAAAAGCATATTACATCAGCACTAAAAACAAAACTTTAAACATTTAAAAACAAAAAAAAAGAAAAACGCTTTTTATATAGAGATTTCGACAAAGGCTTCGTATCATAGGTATTGTTCCATGTCAAGTGAGATGAAAGATTTATAAAAAAAAAAGTAAATAAAGAATATGAAAGGACATTTTTCTGTTTACACTTCGCTTAATAAATTACTAAACAACATAATAATTTAATTTTTAGAGCGAGGACACCTGAGTGATAAAGTAATATTAAAAGGTAAAGAAAACTCTAAAAGTAAATTTAAAAATTACATAAATATTAAAGAATATTAAGTACCCAACATATCTTGACATTCAAGTGGAATGTGACGGAATTTTATGTTTTTGTTGGTGTAAGATAAATATCTAGACATTGCCAATCATCTTTAATAAATAAATTCAGAGCTAATGATTACCTTTACTCTTTTCCTCTGAACGTAATGATTTTTAATTTCAAACACATGGAAGACATATTCAATGACTCCCTCATCTTTTCGAGGTCATTTTGAGAAGACAACACAAATCGAGGAATGATTGCGTTGGTCCGATTTTTTTAGCGACGCCGAGAACTCTTTTTGGAGCGATCTGTGTCGCAAGAATTGGATGAGTTGGCTCTTGTGAGAAAGATGTGTAAAAAGAGAGCAAAAGAAGTTGAGGCACGAGAGAGAAATGAGGAACATTTTAGGTGCACTCTGAAGCCTTTTTCTTGTTTGGTATTTTGTTATTGTGTTCCCTCCATCCCAGATCCCAGCTTCGTTCTTCTTTTTGCTCTTCTTCTCTACCTTCGTTGTTGGCTTTTTTCTTTTTGTCTTGGAAGAGAAGAAACCAGTTCCGCGCGGAGTTATTTGATATAGCGCGCGTTCGCTAAGACGCTCGAGGAGTAAGTGGCCAGTTTGAGTCGTTTGCCCCCAACAACAGTTTCCATGGAAGTCGCACATGAAGAAGAACTCTCAATGACTCCGGCAGAGGGAATAATATTTATGGCAGTGCGGCACTTCCATGCACACACCACGAGAAATTTTCATTGCGGAAGTGTCGCACGGCTCCCGTAGGGGATCCCCAAAATCCAAGCATTTGGCTCACAAATCAAATTATAGTGGGAAAATTCTCAAGAAGTCCCTACAGCAACGTCGAATTTACACCAAATATCGTGAACAGAATTTTACTGGTTGTTTATTTAAACTACCACAATCAATCTCTTCAGCCAGACAAACTCATGTCGCACACAAATAAACACAATATGCTCAAGACAGCGCATCAAAAGAGCCGACGAATTTAAATATTAAATAACATCACGCAGATGAGATTTCCCCTTTTGTGTGCACAAAATTTTCTTTCCCGCCTCATGCCAATTACCAGGCGTCTCCATTAAGTTCCACACTACCAGTCGCCTCCACATACATTTTTGACATTTTTTTTTTACTACGCTTACGAAATACCAGGCGCCTCCATTGAATTCCACTCACTATCACAGCTTTCGACTTTATGTTTCATTCGCGAGTGAAACATGATATTTCCTTCATATTTTTCGACCTCACAATGAAAGATTTCTTGTGAAACATGAACTTTTTTTTATTGAAACTTTTTTGTGTATTTGATAGTTTCTTTGAAGTTTAGTTGGGCTCCAAGAAGAAACATGATGTTTCCAGTAAGCTTACTCGGTTTTACTTTGAAGGTTTCTTAACATGTTTCAAATATATAGTATAAAAGTTTCTTCATGTGTCTCTGAATGTAGATTGAGCTTACAAAGCTTGAGATATCGAAGGTTTGAACCATTTGAACAATATATTTTAGGAGGGGATGGGACATTATGGATAAAATTTTAATTAAAAAACGATTTTTTTTTAAATTTATTTTTCTTCAAAGATGTAATTAAATAAATTTTCAATTGAGAAAAGAAAAAATATTTAATTGTTGATAGAAAAATAATATTCAAGAGCTTATTTGATTAACAGGACGATAAGAAAAAGGAAACTATTTGTAAATTTAAGGAAAAAATTTCCACTACGAAACATTTTCTAAATTTCTCCTTATTACATTTTTTCGCCCACAATTTTTCCGCATTTTATTTTTTAAATTATAATTTCTTGTTTCACATTTTTTTGGAGAATTTTATAATTTTCATTAAAAAAAATATATTTAAAAATACGTAATTCTTACCTAAGAAACATAATTAATCACGAGTTTAATTAAATATTTGTAATGAAAAGGATTTTTTGTCTTTTTATCTCGAAAAGAAAAAGGCTGGGCCAAGCCATTAAAGTAATCTATTGCAAAAATACGAAAACACCACAAAATCCTTCACATTCATGCTTTTAGAAGCAAATTAAAAAAAAAAAGAGGAATCACAGCTAAAATGTGCGAAAGCTTCTCCGCATTCCAAAGTTCTCTTTGGAATTTCTGGGCCATCATGAAGCCCCCATAAATCTTCCTTTGGCTCGAGAATGATCTCGAAAGGGCTTGTTAGGCGTCAAGTGCAACGGGGGAACAAATAAGAAATTCGCGTGATGCTCGCATGAATGGTTTTCGCGAGAAGGGGGCGGGGAGTCTGTGTGCCGTACATGTGTAGAACAGAATGTTCTTACACGCGAAAGTACATCTTTTATGGCTCCACGAAACGCGATTAATGAATTTCTCTCCCATTAATTCTCTCGCTGTACGCAAAGTTTTTTTTTATTATGTTAACTCAACAATGTTTTTTTTTTGTTCAGAAAAACAAGGACTTTGCGTTGGTGCTAAAAAGGACTTGGATTGAAGTTGAAATCCTTTTGAAGTGGCATAATTGAATTTTGTACCGGTGAATTGGTTTTTGTTGCCTCTGGGTGGTTGAATAAATTTGCTTTTGCTAAAGAAGGAAAATTCAAGTGACTTTTGCCCTTTTGTGGAAATGCAATAAATCTCTTTCGCGTTTCCTGGACTATCTAATGTATGCAAATTTTATTCATTTAAATACTCTGCTATGAATTGGATGGAGAGAATGTAATGTTCAATGATTTCTCCCGGTGAAATGGGGATGTTTCCTTAAGAAAACATTTCAATTTTATGTATTAAACTAAAAAAGATTTTCAGGGTAATTTTTGGTAATTTTACTGAAAAACTTCTCAAGACAATTAATATTGAATTACCTTGCAGAAAAATTCCATTTAGCGACACGCGCAAATTTATTTTCGTGGAAAAGAGGCCATTGTGCTTCTCTGGAGGACACCTCGATGAAATTATGTTGTCCGTTAAATTACAATAGCTCTCAATTATGGGACACACGAAGGGCAACATTGGAGAGAGCCATTTCGGGCTCAGAAGGTCGTGTGTCATGTGAACTCGTCGTCCATTTCTCCAGCCAAGGAAGTGCCGAAGAACGGGACATTGGAGTTCTTCCGAAAAAAAGCAGAATTCTCTGTCCATAAATCCATAAAAGGACTTCATGGGAATTAATGATGCTCGCTGAGAGTCTTCAGAGCAGAGGTGGAGGCGCAAAATCACCAAAAAGGCGAGAAGAAATATTCCTGCTGCGGATTTTAGTGCAGATTTCATGGCTTTAGAACATTGATGGCTCTAAGGATATTGTCGCCTTGGTTGTCTCCGCGTGTTGACGAACAAATGGGTTTCATGCTTTGACATTTTCCGCCCAATCGCCAATTTCATGCGTGATATCGAATGACCAAGGATGGGGACAATATTGAGGAGATTTTTTCAACAAAAAAAATCTTTCATTTGAGCAAGAAAAAAAAACGCTCAGCCTTGACTTGAAGCTGTTAAGGAAGTTTTTTTTTCCTTCTTTTAGTTGTTTTATGATCTGTAAACTGTCCCTTTCTCTAATTGCCGCCCTTCGTGCAACTGCAGGAGATAGTCGCGTGGGCCTCCAGAGATATTTACGATGCATACCCCATAAAAGAGTCTCCTGTTTTCCTGAAGCATAAAAGAAGATAAACAGCTATAAAAGTGATGTGATATAATATCAAGGAAAATTCCCTGCAATCTCTGAGCTTTCCGCCATCATTTTGCCACGAATCTCCCGTCACATCCACCCCCTCTGACACCACCAAAAACCCCTTTCGTTGCTTGGCAACCGGATATTTATTCAAGCTCCCCAAATGACACTTTTTCGCCTCCCTTTTGTCCTCGATGGAAAATCAATACCGTGGGTGTTGTCTGTTGCAATCGCGCACCACCCGAAAAATCCCAAAATTCCCAAAAAGGAACTTCCATCCAACAATTCATCAGACGGGTGACTTTACTTTTACTCGACTGAAAGGAAGTTTTATTGAGGATTGCAATTTTTGGAGAAATTATTTTATGAGAGGGTGGAAAGTACAACAAAAAAAAGAGAAGCAGTCAGAAAAACATTTTTAGGAGCGTTAGTCGTGCGACAGAGGCCGACAAAGGGCCCAGGATGGTAAATAGGTAATAAGAAAACTAAAGCAGAAAGTACATTTTGAATTGCTTTATGATTCTTAAGAGAAAAAAAGGAAAAATTCTACCTCCAGCAACGGCACATGCAAAAAGGAATTCTTCAACAATTTGCAACTCAATAATATCACGTTTTATGATGGGTGTCCGTTTTGGATGTTTATCCTCAATTTTTGAGTTTACTGAAAATCAGGAAGAAATATTGCAACAAATGCAGAAGGAGCTGCCGTATCTATAAAGCCTTTGTCAATTTTTTTTTTCTTGTAATAAAAAAGCAGAGGGATGCATAAATTACAGTGAAGATTTTTCAAAATTCTTGACTTTAAATTGTTGAGGTTTTGTTGAATGTTACATGATCTTTTAAGATTACAAAAGGAATCCCTAAAATCCTCGAATCCAATATCAATTTTAATAAGGGAGTTTATACTTGAAAAAAATCAGAAATTGACTAACATTGTAGATAATAAAAAAGAATAAATAATCGCCAAAAAGACAATATCTGCTAGGATAAGTCAGCAAAAATTTGCCCAAATAATGACCTTATCGATACGCTTTTTGTCTCTTTTACATCATGAAGCATTAGCGCTAATGTTTCATCGATGTTTCCCTTGAATATTAATTAAAATTTCTCTAATGATTTTTAATCCCAACAGCATGATCAGTGTAGATACAAATATTAATAAAGATATTGGTAGAATATTAGCAAAATGAATTTGATAAGAAAATTAAAATATTAAAACATCAAGAGCCCACACGCAGCACCTGTGACTTAAAATCTGATTAAAATTGTGTTTTGTTAATGCAGCAGAATTAATTAAATCCCTGTCAATGTCAACATTTCCTAATAGTAGATCGGGGGAAGTGCACGTAATTATGTTTATCAGAAACTGCAAGAGAGGCCACTCCAGCAGTCACTTCGAGTGGGACATATTAGAATTCTGCTGTATTGTATGTTGAAATTATATCAGCAAATTACTCTGAGCACTATCGTATGATTTTGTGGAGGTGGAAGGGCAAATCAATATGATTGTGTACGTGCAAGAGGCCACACAGGGGTCACGGAGTGCAATATTTGCAGTATGTTTGCAAATCATTAAACTGATAAATGACGGCAACACAGGAAATTGAATTTACTCATGACGATCAGTATTTCCCAAAAAGTCCACTATGGGTGGGGTTTTCTTCTCAGTTTTCCACTCAAAAAGAGCCAAATATATGAGTCAAAATCAACCCACTGCGGACACACAGAGAGTGAGACTTTACGACGTGAACGTGAATCAAATCCAATTTCGAGGACTCGCTATGTATCAACTATCTGCCTCAATGGGATGTTTACCTCGCCAATTGTTTAATCAGAAATTATAGTTTGTTTAATTATCAATACAACACAGCGCACCAATTTATGTGTTTGAGGAAATCTCATAGAGGGAGAATTTTCTAATATAGTGCCAATTATTCGCACACAGGATTTATCATTGTGGAGGATTTATAGTCCATCCACTCATAGCCATGTCTATCTCCCTCTCGTCATGAGCTATTGTGCATATAATGTGGAATTCCCAAAGTGACACCCACGCAAGAGTTTTGAGAGTGAAAAGCACATCATTTGAAGCACTCACCCGCACCACTAACTGCTTCTTTAGCAGTTCCATTTGTCCAATAAATTTATGGCCATCCAGATGATTGTCCAAATCCCCCCATTTTGAGCGCGCACACAGGCAGTGGGGCCATCGGTGCCATATGGAAATTATAATCTTCCGCGGGGCTTTCAAAACAAATCCATTCGGTGAGAAACATGCAAAAGCTTTTTGCTGCTTGCTGATGCCTCACACGGCCACTTAATCACGCCTGATTCCGTCTGATTTACGGGCTTTATCCCCCTAAATTCATATCATATATACTTTCACAACTAAGCTCTACATGTGTGGCACCATTGATGCTATCGCCACTGAACAATTTTTTCCATTTTCCTCACGTGAAAATTGCTCAATTTCCATTTCCTCTATTTACTTAATACATAATAACATTAAATGGAAGCAATTGAGCATTTGTTTTATAAATCAACACTTTTTTACTCTCAATGAGGACAAGAGATCCTTCTTTTTTATCTTAATAAATTCTTGCCAAAAAAATAAGGAGAAATTAAGCTGAAAGCACATTGATATTTTCAATTAACAGAAGCTTGACCTTTTCAAAGAAGTCGAGATTGTTAAGAGACTGTCATGATTTCGAAAAATTAAATGCTTCACATTTAACCATCTCACTCCCCGTCAAGAATACCTCAAGATAGTGACAAATTTTGACACAATAAATGTGATATAAAAGAGACGTGTCGATTGCAACAATTGAAGAAGGTATGGTTCCTTAAGAAATTGAATTGTGTGACACAGAAAAACCGTTCCCGGGGTCAAATATTTCGTGGAAGGTTATAAATCACTTGAAAAAAATCAAAAAATATGTATAATATTTTATTCTCTGCCTCTATTGAATTGTGTAACCGAATTGGGGGCTTTTGTCTGAGCACACCCAAAAAAGTGTGAAAGAAAAGCTCCTTCAAATCAATTGCTGCATAGGTATCGCAAAGGGTCTCTCTCACTTTTTGGTACTAAACATGAAATCGATTGTGTTGGAATTTCATTTCTTTCATCGGTTCAACCTCCATTCCTGGGATGAATTTTGACACTCGACAAGATATCTGTATCATGCGCCAAGGAGTTTTGGTTCTTTTTTTGCTCTGCCTCAATTGAAGGGTCCCCAAGATGTTGAAATTATTTTCACTAGCAAAAGAGAAATCAGTGCAATGGTCTCAGGTTTCGCCGTCTTTTACCCTGAAAATCATGTTGGTGTCATCATAAATTACTATTCAAATCTATAATGGGTGACACTACATTGATTGACCTCAATGATTTTCTGCTCTAAATTCACAATTAGGGGCTCCTTTCGAAAATACATACATAGCAACAAATTTCTCCCATAGACCAAATCCCTTGTCAACACTTTCATGCACCCAATTTCCCATCTGCGACGAGAAAATTATTGCCATTGGGAAATTGAGCATGCAAGATTACCAGCTCAATTGCTCTGGGCCTGGCGCTGGGCCTACACTATATACAATGTAAGGGAGATCTGTGGGAAATATTCTCTGCGTAGAGATATTAATTATTAATCGTTTATTTATCTGAAATGGAGAAATGCCAAGCAGCACAATAATTTAGTCTCATAATCACAGAATACATTTTATCTGGAATGCGGGAGGGGGAGGAAAAATCACAAGAAGTTCATACAGAGATGGTGGTTTATTGTGAGAAAGTTTATACTAAAGAGACTGCTTTTTTAGTTTCCCAAAAAAAAAAACGGAGGGAGGATGATGAAGAAGTAGCCACTTCAGTGTCTCGAACGGTGTCACTTTATCTCTGGATTTTGTCAGTTCAGCACAATAATTCATAATGAAAGATGCCTCCTTATCGCCCTTGAAGATTCTCCTTCTTCCATCATCTTTGGTCTTTTCATGCGATTGAAATGATCCTCGAGACAATTTGAAAGTGAAAAGGACCCTTTGAGGGCTCTACAGTGAAAGTGGATCACTTTCTATATTATGAAAAGATCAAGTAAAAGACGTAAAAGATAGGATGAGAATGAAAGAAACTACCAGAGGGGTTGTAATTGAGAGTTTTCATGTACATATTTCTTAAATAAAATAAGTATATAATACTATGCCTCCTGAATTGAGAAAACCTTAAAAGGGAATAAATCACCAAATAGATATTCCATCTTCAACATGGATGAGCTAAAAAAAATAACTAAAATATTTGCTCAAAATGTAAAAAAATGTCGTTAGTTAATATTATTTTTTTTTTTATTTTTGGGTAAATATTTTTCGGCTTTTTTTTTTCAAAAATCTAAATGGAAATAGAAATTTTTCTTTCTTCGAATTTTTCCATATAAAAGCATATAAACTCCTTTCAACACAAGACTTTCTTCAACAAAAACAGTTTGATTTTGTCGAATATTAAAAGAAAAGTCCTTTTAAATTATTATTCTTTAAAATAAATTATTTTTAAAAGATTTTTAAAATCATTTTCCAAATAAATTCTATCTTCGGTGATAAGAATTTAAACATTTTTTTAAAGTCCCTAAAAAAGATTTATATTCTTTATAGGCACCTAATAAAGTTTGTTCCTAGTTTAAAAAAACTTTCCATTTTCTTTGACATACATATATAATTATCATTCTCAAAATGAAGTGTAAAGGATTTTTGTTTAAAATGATTACCCCTTTTGGATTTGCTCTTAAATTTGCCAGATACTTTAGCATCTCTACCGCAATCCACAAATTTTAGCACCCCCTTCTAAATTATGTTCCATTTTATCCCTCTTCAGAGAAAGATCGTTTCACATTTCCATCCTGACGATTGAAGGATTTTAGCAGGAAAATATGAAGAGAGCCAAAAGTGGGTGCCACATTTGGCAGGTTGACAAAAATGTCCAACAACATTTCTCACAATGAGAGATCTTCGAGGAGGATCTCTCGGGAATTTCTGGGTGGCTTCAATTTGCTTTTAGTGCCATCACATGAAAAAGGAGACGAAGATGCTGGCAAAAAAGTGTCCAAATATCTTCTGATGCAATAAATTATGCTGCCTAATCTTGCAAAACATTCACTCTTCTTTCACATCTCAGAAGCTCAAGGGATACTGCACATTTATGGTCCTGCATTTTCTCTCAAAAAAATGTAATTTATTGCCATAAGAGGTCAATCGTGAGAATGGTTTTGCAGTTTTTCGTACACTATGTCCCATTGAGGACAAGAAGGCAAAAAGGCCGGAATACAAACAGTCAAAGAGCTACTGGACATGCTATTGCTGGACACCATGGACACTGGGATGGGATTGAATCCCAAAAAGGGTCATCCCTAAAGGTTCATAAATGTTCTCCTTTCACACAAAAATCAGATCAATATTCCTTCTGCTTTTAGGGGTATTGATGGATTATTTTACAATTATTGCTCTCCCGCTGGTTAACCCTTAATTAGTTTGCAAACACTACCCCTAAGCCTTTCCGTAGGAAAATTTATGCCAGTGAGCGGGTTAGGAAAACGGGTTAAATGACTTCGCAAGAAAGGTCACAACCTTAGGAGCCTCCTTAAGAATGAAAAGCAAAATTGGCAAAGTACAGTTCCAAGGTGGAATGCCATACATAAGAAAAAAATCTTAATGGCTTTACCCATGAAGGTGAGACAGTTGCATGCAAAAGGGTAACGGAGTGCCAAAATGACTTTATTTCACTTTTACTGCTATATGGAAGCTCAGAAAGGGTGCAAAAGGCACCTCCCGCTTCTTTAGCATGAAACAAATACGAGTCAATTTCAGGAGAAACAGATGTTGGGATAAAAGGCACAATCTTGGAGGATTCAACCCATTTGATGGTGAGTGAATGATAAAAAATCAATTTTCGTGTCAATAAAATGCAATTATGACAGAGAATGTTTTCATCTCAACCCCCTTTTACGGTGTCGGCATAAAAATATATTTCAAGGGTCTTGAAATCTCAACTTTTTATTGCTCAAAAAGTGCCGGAGAAAAGTAAAAGGGTTGAATTTTTTGAAAACCCTCACTCTTAGGTTTTATGGAGCAAAAACGGGTTAAGGAAGTCCTTGAAGATTTTACCGAGAAGATGCATAAACAGCTCAGAATTGAGTGCCGTTCATCAAAGAGTTGAATATCTTTCTTTTGATGCCTACTTTTCGAGGTTATACTTAGGCGAAAGGGTGAAGAATTCTTTCGCTTTTTACTGTTACAGGAAAGGTTTGGAATTTTCTTCAATATTTGCAAAAGTAGGTACCTACTTCATATAGCAAATAGAGAGTCACGTTCAAAATGAACGAAATTTCCTCTAACCGGAATAAACAATATAAGATTAAATGTTTATTTTAGACATTTAAGTCAATAGAGGTCACATAAAAATATAAGAAAATCTACAAGAAGTAACACAAAGTAATAATTCTAAGCAAAGGTAAATTTTTAATGTAGCACGAATTTTTTTTTACAAAACCATAGAATTTTTTCAAGAAATTTCCAAGACATTTTTTTCCAAAAATCCCCTTTCTTTTAATTAAAGACAAACCTTTTATTAATAGACATGACAATCCTACAGCTATGACGCAAATATCACATATTTTGTGAGTCATAGAGCTACATTTACGTCATAATTGCTTTTTAAAAAGAATATCCAACTGTCAGCAATGAAAAAAATCACAGAAAGCAAAAATGAGTAGTAATAAGTTTCCCCAATACAGCGGCATTTTCAGTGCTCAAAACATACCCCCATTTTTGTTACCGAAGGCAAGAGATTAGATAAAAAGCACCGGAGCGGCAAAAATGTGTATATTGGCAATAAAAACCGCAATTGTACCATTACACATATTTCCAACAATTAACTGCGGGAGAAAAGGAATTCGAAAACACACCTTTTTCTCGCTGATTGCAATCACACCTTTCGCGGATGATGTCAGTAGGTAGTTAAAGAAAGGAAGTCGTCGCGCAACATTTTGCAGTTGCTACAGGAATAATTTTTTTTCTTTGTTGCAAAAATATACTTCAAAAATTTGCAAAAATTTCAATGCAAAAAAAAAAAGATTTATTAGTGGCTTCCTCCCCTTTTTTTGGCGAGATAGTGTAGGGATAGGGACGTAATATAATTTAATGCTACACGACGGGCACGCAAGGTAAATATGAAAAAATTGTCCGATTGATATCAATTGCGGAGTTGGAAATATTTGTGGTGATAGCGCACAAGATGAAAGGCTTTCGTATGGCACTTCATGCCACCCAATTGCCGACAAAAGCTTATCAGGAGGTATAAAGTAGTCATATATGATTATTATGAGTGTCAAATTATTTGTCATATCAACTTGTACACAATAACTCACTCAAACAGTGTGCAAATGTTGACGAAAGTAAAGGAAGACACCCAGTCAAAAGGGGTGACGCGGGAAGGAAGAATACATAGCAAAGACGGAACTTCCACTGAATGAGACCCACCACTTGGCCAAACACGGATATTTTTCTTTGAGCATTTTCATCAAGAAATAAACAGAATTTTTAATTACATGCACAACAAGTGAGAAGGGGAGGAATATTCCTCACCCTAATCCTACGGTGGTGCATCCCACATTTTTCTTGTTATCTTTAGGGAGAAATCTTCAGGAAATTGACAAGTGTTCCCAGGAACTTATGCACCTTCAAAAATTCTTCTTAGCACACATTGCCACCACTTTTATGCTGTCCACCTTGCCATATTGCTGCCAAGAAATCCTCCCATGGTCCACACATGGCCACCATCCTGCCCAAGAAAAGCAATCTTATGCTATAGTAAAAAAATCCCATGACTGTCCAACATGTGTCTAAACAATCACAAGAACAATCACGAGGGTCCAGTGAGCCTCAATGTGAGGCATACTTGTCGCGATGGAATCGGTTGGAAATAAAAAAAAAAGTCTGTTATCGATAGTATTGATTGGCTTCTTCGGTAGCGAGTGCTCCGCGGATGATAATGTTGTGTATTGGTATGTCTTCGCTATCGCTCCACTTTTCACGCGGCATGTCACACTGTGTGAGGTGGAAGAGTCACTCTGACATCGAATCAATCATATTTAATTGGCGGAAATCGATATTTGATTATTTATTTTCTACTTAAATGGATTCACTCTCAATCACCTTCCCTCTTTGTCAGCTGATTTATTGATTTATTTTGGCTCAATTTGCTTCCAGAATGCACCAAATTCTTCAATTTTTGTCTCTTTCGGGCGTAAGGAAGGTTGTTTGCTCAATTATTTTTTTTTAAGGATAATAAATTAGAGTTATTGTTAACTAATTGTATCAAATTTTATTGTAAGGTAATTGGTCTTTGGACTTTGTTTTTAAAAGACATTAAAGGTCTTGTTTTCTTCTATTTTTTTTCCATTTTTTAGTTTCGAATTACTTTGTATGCCTGATAAGGATGGGAATCATTGCTTTCGAAACGAGGAAAATATGTGTGGAAAATACAGTCATACCTTGCCTAATCAAGTCTTGGTTAAACCCTTCTTACGCATTAAAATTAATGGGTGAGAAGAGTTTAACCAAGACTTGATTAAGCAGGGTATGACTATACAAGATCTTAAAGTAAGAACCTATTAGTAGGAGGGTAGTAAAAATTATAATATTAAAAAAATATATTTGAAACAAGTCAAAATTTTAATGATTCGGATGATTTAGACATGTTTAAAATATATTTTTTGAGAAATAATGTAGTATATTCATGTTCTTGTTCCTCCTCGAACTTCTGAGGGCTTCGAGATACTTTTTGGATGTATTCACTGTGTCATCCATCATTAGCATAGAATTCTCAAATAAATTTTGAAACGTGAAATTCATTTAATATTAATATTTATTAGTTTTCACTGTTTTACCAATTTTTCCTGCTATAATTTGAGAATTATCTTTCATTAATTGCGATTTCTATGAGCACAAAATTTATTTAAAAAAAATCTTTTCTTACTATTACATCTTTTTTAATGCTAAATTTATACGAACTGCTTCACTTTAGTATATTTTTAAAATATTTGACTATTGGCAGTTCACTATTAAAACCACCTAACGTAATAAAAATTCAAGTTGAATGCACAAAAATTTAAAAAAAAAAAAATAAATTTTAGAAATGCGTTACGTATTAGTTTAATAATAATAAAAGTAATCAATAGTGACTAACTCCAATTTGGTATCTGTTGGGCAAAAAGCTTCACAGTTGGAGCCATCCACTGGGCAATGAATAAGAAAGGCAGGGAATTCATGGCGATTGAGTGTTGCAGTCATTCATTATCTCTGTGGAATTGGCAAAAGGAAAGATGTGAGGCAGGTGTGATTTGAGCTTCCTTTCTCATCCTCATCTTTTCACTTCTTGTTCCTTATCTTCTGCGTCTAATGCTTGAGAGGGCATTCGAGCTATGGGCATTTGTAGAAACTGCATGGAACTATTTAATTGTTACAATATATAATCTCAGTGTGGTTCTCTCACCTAAAGTGCCTCGATGGAACACTTCTCCGCCCCATGGGGGAGTTTTGCAATTGACTCTAATGCCACAAAATCTGCGGGTGCCCACGAAATCCCAATGGCACAGTAGGAGATTCAGCACACCGGTTGAGGTAAATCAACATAAGGCTACTGGACGTTTGTAATTTCCCCCGCATGCATCTGGGCTATTTATACAAAAGAAATCCATCTCACGGAGCTGGGTGGTATGACTGCATGCCCAGGAGCCTCTTGGACACCTCAAGACACTAAGACCTTTCCAAAAAAAAAAGTTTCGCCTGGACCTTTTGTTGAGGCGTTGAATGGGTACCGCATATGGCACAAATATTGACGTTACAGAGATTTGTCGCAATCGATAGAGGGCGAATGATGAGGAAAAGGTGAATTCCTTTCAAAGAGCACCCATAGAGGAAAAAAAAGAAGTACAACACACGACTTTTCCCTCCCCCAGGAGAAGATCACAAAGTGCCGCCACTTGTTTGCCATGTCATGTTCCAACGGCAACAACAGCCACACAGATAATTTTATTATTGTTTCTGTCATATTCTGTCGCGGCAATTATTATATTTGATGGTGGCTGGGTGTGGTGACCCATTCTTGATTGATGTGCGGGCGATCGCGCCACGACATTTTTTTTCAAACCATCTACCACCTTCTATGCCAGTGACACCTCTTTCTCATCAACGCCAAACACAATGAACGTCCATGAAAGGTCTCTCCTCCAGGCACGAATATATCGCACCCAAAATCTCACGTTGGCCCTAATCGCGGGGCCATGATCTCACCTAAAAGATTGTCATTTTCTTTTAAATGCGATTTGCCCCCTTTTCTGCATTAGGACTTATTAAAAGTATTGAGTCAGAGATGATGTTGCAATTCAAGAATGTTTTAAGCTAGAATTATGTTTTATTGTTTTCTAGGAATTTCATCTGTTAAAATAATAAAATTGCAACTATAATATTATAAAAATAAAAAAAATTCAAGACCCCTGAACATCAAATCTAGGGTTGTCTTGATTTTTTCAAAAACATTTCAAGTTTTAATTGGTTGCTCAATAGTATGTAGGTTAGGTACCTACCTAGTCTTTGGCTACATTCTTAAGTTAATCTTGGAATTCCTTATTTAAGAAATATATAAAAATATATCCAATAAAAATATATCCAATAAAAATATAAAGATCTTAAAAACTTTACTTCAAAATACAAGGCAAGTTTAAAAGCTTTTTTAACAGATTTTCAATAAAGTTTTGATATTTTTACGAAGTCGTACAGAAAAGCTAATATTGGGCCTTATTCAGCAACCAAGAAACCCTTGAAATTCGATTGAAATCTTGAAATTTCAGTACAAGATTTAAAAAATTTCAAGGGTTTTTTGGTCGCTGCATTAGGCCCATTCTCTACCATTTTTTTTATATCTCACCTAAATAATTCTAAACTTTTATTTTAACCAAGTCTATTTAACTTCTGTGAAAATAAAAACTTTTTAAGCTTTTAAAGTCATTTTTTATCCATTAAAAAAAGTACTAATAAATATGGAAATCTGAGTTAATACTTATGAAAAAATCTATTGATTTTTTTTGCCCCGTTTTGGTAAGATCAAAAAATTCTTATACCTATTTTTTAAAATGTAAAAAAGAGAATTTTAAGAAGCTATATCGAGGGTTGGAAAATACACTATACTAAGTCGAGTTAGTATAGTATATTTTTAACGCATTTTTCGATTGTTTTTGATGTCCCTCATCTTCCCTCAAAAGGACAAATTCGAATATTTGTTCCCTACAAAGTTACAGCGAAAACTGTAAAAAAATTTACATAAGAAGCAATGTAAATCTCAAACTTCAAATCGCTCTCCTGAAAATCAACAAAAATGAGTTAGTATAGTATATTTTCCAACCCTCGATATATAAGGTGTTAAAAACCATACAAAGTTGTTATTGATCAATCATCCTGGAAGTAATTCTATATTCGCTTTTGATCATATATGTAAGTTTATACCTTTATACATATTATGTACATACATATGTATATAGCAAAGGAATTATTCAAAATTCTTCGATCTCTCTCAGCAGAGAAAAGAACAAGGAAAAGAAAGAAATGCCCATCGTATCGTAAAGTTTGTTTTCCCTTCAATTTTTAGGCACGCAATAAAAATGGAAGAAAAAGAAATCTTGGAATTCATCCCGTTATTAGGGACTCACCTTTTGCACCTCCACCAAATCTTTCTGAGAGGGCTTCAGGGGTAGGTATTTTTATTACATACATACATATTTTCAATGGCACTCTCTCTTTCCCTCATGTTGCCGATGGCAGGCAACATTTTCATCAACTTCGTCTATTTGAGTGTGTCACGGTGCTGCGGCAGCCAAAAGAGCTGCTGCCGGAGTGGCAGATGCAATGGGTGCGAAAGAAAAGTGACGTGCACCGCGTTCGGGCCCTCTCGTTCACTCGCACGAGGCCCTTCGTGCGGCCTTCTGCCTGCTGCTGCGCTATCACCACCATAGAGATAATTACATAATGCCAGAGTTCAACATCGACAGACCGTCCAATCCTAGTATAAGCTGGGTTAGTCGGTAGGCGGTGAGTTCTCCCCACTCAGTCGCACGGCTTTTCACAACTCACAGAAGTTACTTCCCTGGAAGTAGTCGGGTGTGATAGTAGCAAGTCAGTTTGTGTCGACAATTAGCCGTTAGAGGAGCATTTGCTGACTCTCCGCATAAGAAGCGTCGCACGGCAGCTCTCGTGCAAAAAATTTTCTCAATCATTTTGCACGAACTTTCTTTGCATTTTTTGTGATTAAAAAAATCATAATTTTGTGAAAAGCAAAGGGAAATGATTCGGACATTTTAAAGAGAGTGTAAGGAAAATTGTGAAATTTTTTTTTTAAACCAAAGGATTTTTTTTCTTCAACTTGTGAGGACTTTTATGGTGATTTCGGAAAGAAATTAGTGGTGAAGAGTGGAAAAACTTAAAGTGAGATTCTCAATTTTTGTGAATATTATACCAATTCGTTCCACGCTTTGGACCACATAATGTCCATTTCGGCCGCATCTTCATGCAGCGAAATTAGCCTGGAGGAGCTACAAACAAGAGAACCAGGTGAGGCACCTTTCGATGGGTGTTAATTAAAATCCATCAATTGGTAAAAAAAATATTTTACTATAAGGAAAAAAATCCCACGCAGATTTTGCAGCGGATTATGCTGAGACGGTAAAGGAGGAACGGCTGTCGAGTGTGTCACCAATGTTAACCCCACCACACACACCAACAGAGGAGGTCCCAGCCCCGGCACCCCCAGCCCCTGCCCCGGCCCCACCAACGCGGGATCGACACGAGTTTGAGACGAAAGTCACACAGCCGTATCAGCTTCCTGCGAGTCATCACGCCCTCGGTCCCAGCTACCATAGTCCGCCCCCGCATCCCTCCCTTTACTCGCACAATCAACAAGTCCCCAGCACCCTTCAGGAGCACCAGCAGCATAAGCTGTGGTTGCAGGCGCAGGCGCAAATGCACGCCGCGGCTGCCGCTGCCCACCAGCAGCCACCCTACCCGCCCACCCTGTCGGCCTACCCTACGGCACCCCTTCATCCCCATGCCGCCCCAGCACATCCAGCTGTCCTAATGAATCAGTGGATTCGCAGTGCAGCTCTGTACCAGCAGCACCATCACTTTCACCCCCACCGACCACCCTACACCGTTGCTGATATGCAGCGTCTCCATGCCACAGGACGACCAGGAGGCCTGGGCCCCATGAAAATTGGCGGTGGAGCAGGAACACGACCAAAGAAGCAATTCATCTGCAAATACTGCAATCGCCACTTCACAAAATCCTACAATCTTCTTATTCACGAACGCACGCACACGGACGAACGGCCATATTCGTGCGACATCTGCGGCAAAGCATTTAGACGACAGGATCATCTACGCGATCACCGATACATTCACTCAAAGGAGAAGCCCTTCAAATGTAGCGACTGTGGCAAAGGCTTCTGCCAATCACGCACGCTGGCTGTCCATAAAATAACCCACCTCGAGGAGTCCCCCCACAAATGCCCCATCTGCAGCAGGAGCTTCAATCAACGCGCCAACCTAAAGACACACATGCAGAGTCACACAATGGGGAGGCCACAGGTACCCCCCACCGGACCCATCCTAGACCTATCCCAAAAGACGGAAGTACGGTCAGATGTCAAAATGCAACCACCAAAGAAATCACTCGGCTTTAGCATTGAGGACATCATGAAAAGATAAATTTCTTGAAAAAAAAAGATTGAGAAGAGAACCAAGAGAGAGACCAAAGAAATCCATAACTTAATTTTCCGAGAGATGTCCTGAGAAAAGGCTAAACCAAAAGGTCATGAACGGCGATTTTGTAAACTGGATATTTTGTTTAAGGAACTTTACAAGACGTTAAAGCTGTTATGTTTTATTGTTTAAAATTGGGATCTTTATGGTAAATTTCAAAAAAAAAATATATAGAATAAGAAATTCCCAGGAATATTTTAATCTAAGACAGGTTCTATTTGACTACAATATGGGTGTCGCATAAAAGTTTTTTAAGGCATAAAAGTCTTAATGGAAAACCATAAATTTCAACTACTTAGAACCTCTCGGTTATACAAGTTGAAAAATTATAAATTATAATTATCAAAATATAAAAAAAATAAATAAACAAACCATAAGACAAACAAAAATTTAAAAAAATTATACAAAAGAATAAAAATTAAACTTTTCATCAGTTAAAATTACAAAAAAAAATGTTCAGCAGTTTATTCTTTAAGAAAAGAACATTGAAAGCTAGAATTTAAAAATATCCAGTTTACAAAATCTCAGTATTAGAATTAAAGTTCGTTTGCCAATGATTTCCCCCCGAGACTGAAACACCCCCTTTCTTTATTTTTGTGAGGGCGCCCGAGACAAAGACAAGATGGCAAAGAGAATTTTTTTTATGATCTCACTACTCATTATATAGCTAATTTAATGAATGTATATGGTATAAGTTTAGTGTAAATATTATTTTATGTACATATGGGCGATTTAGCCTGAGTTCTACCATTGTTGATGATTGTATGTAGAGGAATTAATAAAAACTTGAGTTATCACTTAATTCTATCGTCAATCTGTCTCATATTGTGTGGCCTTTGATTAAATATAGCATTTCCTCAGTAGTTTTTGACCCCAATTCAAAATGGGGATGTTTCCGCTACTGCCAAGAGAGCTTTATCAATATTATTAGTTCGTGATCTAATTTTAACTTTATACTAATCCCATTTCGAGACAACGCTTCCTTTTAGATTAATCCAAACCCATTGAAATGACGGGGCCACTCTACAGCGCAATTTAGTAAATTAAGCCCACGCAGAAGAAGTTCAATTTTCTTCGAGGAAATATATAGAGTAATTGAGGGGATATCGATCGGGTACTTGAGTCTTATCGAACGATGGACTACTGTAAAAGTCGCTCTACTCTATCTGATTCTTTTGATGTTTTCCCACCTTTCCAGTTCTTCCCATATCACCTAGCCTGACTTTATCGCGCTACTCAATGACCCAATATTGCCAATAAATGCCACACAATTTCTGCATGTGGCGACACAACATATAGACACTCTTTTCTTCGATATCTCAGCCACCTTTCGTGTCTTTGTAGTCGCGTTTTATTGGCTCCAAAAGAGAGTGGATTAGCTTTTAGTCAAGGAGAAATTGCAGCCTTATCACGTGCACTACATTTTCTCCCCCAAAGTACCTGAAATTTTTAACAACTAAAAAAAATCTCTTCAGACCACATGCCTCCAAAATCTTCTCCATCTGAGGCATGTGGCGACATCTGTGGGATAGAACTTTTAGCATACAAAATGAGCTTTTAACGCCCCAGCAGGGGAACTTTGTGAAGCATGCGCTTAATTAGCAACGCGTAGAGAAATCTTCCGCTAAGAGAGGGCCAGAGATGTACCAGCAAGATAATGGATCCACATGGATTTTATCTTAAGCAAAAATCAACTTCATCGCACTCATCAAGCACCTGCCAAAAGGTCAAAAGTGCTGAGTAAGTATTTGGCTAAAAATACCAAACGCACACAATTAACCAATCAAAGAAGTAGATCAAGAGAATGGCTCTGCCCGATAAGTGGCTCTTTGTCCTCGTGATCTCTGCTGATCACATCTCCAGTCTTAATCTAATCTTTTCAAAAGATACAGAAGTGAGATTTCGCATACAGAGGCTATTGTATATTATTTCTAAAGTTATTCGGAAGGGTTGAAAAAATTGGAAAGAGATGCATTTTGCTGATAGAGAGAAGTATAAAAAATACCAACTAAATCATGAGCACAAGTTTTAAGTCTGAAGTATTTTCAACGATTTTTTAAAAAATCTTTTTAAAGTCCTTTTGATTGTGATGATTTATTAAAAATAAATATTATAATTGTTTTTTAAATTATATTTTGTATAAAAAATATTAAAAACGATTCAAAAGTGGCTATATGGATCCGGAAGGAATCCAACAGCCGTACAAATTTAAAGTGCAGAAGAAGAAGAAGAAAATAGTCAAAAGAAAAACTTCTTATGTCGGTATAATCAAACGTTATGTTACATATATATATATATATATAATATTTTGGCGCTACGTCCCATATAGGAACAGGGCCGGCCGCCCTATATGATGTTGTTGTTCTCCTTGCGGAGAAGTAGTGGGCGGCCTTGCTAGATACTACCACGTGTGGGCCATTTTACGGATAGGAGTGTATCAATCTCCTGATCCAACCGGTCAACGTGATCTAATTGCACGTTGGCGGATGGGGCGCGTTGCCGGGTTCTGTGTTCGAACCGGCGACCTTTGGATGCGCAATCAAGCGCTCTATCCACTGCAGCCCAGGCCCACGTTATGCTACATAGGAAACTAATAATCTTGAAAATATTAAAATTCTTACAAAATTTTAAAATTCTGTTTAAAATATTTAAATATATATGTTAAGGTTTTTCTGTAAGTTTTCTAGAATCTTTTGTTTTTTTTTAGAAGACGACAATAAAATTAGAAACGTCAAGATCTTTAAAATCGTCAGAAGAAAAGAATATAATTTTGATAGAATAAACTCCAAAATTTGATATATAATTGTAGCTGTATCTTGACGAAATTAATAAAATCGATATCAATAAAAAAATTTCCTTAAAATCTCTGTCTTAAGTCCTAAATGTTGTTTTGCCCTCGATATTAGCTGTATTTTTTACACCTTTCCCTTAATTGTCTTTGAGAAATTTTAGATCCATTAAGACCTACCAGTATGTTGCATAAAATGGATAAAATGAAATGGGTTAAATCAAAAATAAATTAAAGATGATTTTTTAATCAATTATATAAAAGATTTCCTTTACATTGAATTGGATTCCAATACGTGATTTTTTTCATACTTAAGTTTTTTTTTTTTTTTTTTGAGGAAAAAAAAGAAGTCCAAAAATTGCTGAAAATAATTGGCAATCCCGGAAAGTGTCTGGCCTGTGAGACAAAATGGGTGAATCGAAGAGAAAAACGTCAATCAATGGTCACACATGCAACTCCTTCCAAAATGTGGGATCGTCGTGGCACGACTGAATCTATTTGCAAAATTATTTCGGAAAATTATACAGTTTATTTGGTTGGAAAAATTGCCACAGAGGCATTGATTGTTGTGCAGGAAGAGCATTATCTTGTCAATCTCGAGTTTAATTGGCAAATTGAGATTAATTTCCTGTGTGTGTGCCCCCCTTGATTGGATGCTGTGCCAAGAAAGGGAAGAAAAAATCCCACCAGAGAGAAATCGAAACTCCATGCCCGATTTTTCGCCACACATTTCAGAGACCCGACATCTTTGAACTATCAATCACGCGAATTGGACAATTCTCCGTGCCAGAGAAAATGTCTGTTGTGCGCCAATTCTTTGGCATATTGGGGTGTGTTGGGCTTGGGGACTATTAAAAAATTCCCAGGACAATGGTTTGGGCGCGCAGAATAAATACACGATAGGATGCAAGGCAATTTGATGTGGCTAAATGCATGATTGTTAGAATTAAAATTCCTTTAAGGACTGAATAATTTTTCTTTTTTTAATGATTTTGTTTTTGGTGTATTTGGTAGTACTTTCTTCCTTATTTCTAAAAAAATATACATACTTTAAAAGGAAATTAGTTTTTCTAATTTAAGAAAAATATTGTTAGTTTAAAAAAGTTTCAACATATAGCTTTTGTTATACAATTGTGTAAATCATTGAATAAAATTTATTCCTAAATCACAACACGATGGAAATTCTCACAAATCAAACAATGACTTTGATTGCAATACTTCTCTTCGTAGATTGGATGTGATGCGAGATTGATTTGCAAGATCGCTGAAACAATGTTCGTGATACTTTTGTGCATTCTTAGCGTTGTTTTGGGGTTGGTTGGAGGAGCTTTTTAGCTATAATTGTCTCTGATTGAGCAACAGATGCAATCAACGATGATATATGGATTGAATTTATTCCCATCAAACTCACCAAATTCGCACACATAAGACGCAAAGAGGGATCTGCAGAAGTTATCATCCATTAAGGGGTACTGCCAAAACCACAACAATTATTTTGATTGATATCTCCGGATCGATGAGAAAATTTCCCGTGAAATTTTATCAAATTCCGCGAACGTTTTATGTTAATTATTCATCTTGTCTGCCCCAGACACTCGCCGGCATAATGGCATAAACACCTCTCGCGGGCTCCTCATCTGTGGGAACCATGCGGGTCTGCCCCCATAATCTGCAAAACTTATCAGCTTCCAAGTGTATGTTTCTTCCAAATGGGGGGTGTATGTCCAAATCTTCCTGCATCTTTTTGTTGTATATCGAGAATGACGGTCAGTGTATAATTTCTTCGATGGGCTAATAAACGGGTGTCGGTGGCGGGAGCAGATTCCTCCTTGAGAGTGAGCTTTTGCGGGAAGGCTACATCACATGAATGCGCTACTCTTCTGGGGGATGACTATGTAGAGAGAAAAAATGATTAGTTAAACGTCCCAAAATATGATCTCTTTCTTTCATTTTGCCCTGTGCGCATTTGAGATTCCCAAGGCGGGGTTTGGGACGCCCTTTTAGCCAACATCTCACCAATTATTTATGTCGAGAGTCCAAGAGTGAAGTGTATTAAAGCAAAAAAAAACTAAAAATAAAATAATCATAATAATAAGCCCGCCGGCGCCTTCACAGAGACAACGAGAAAAGGAGAGAAGGCTGTAGATGGGAGAAGTTTACTCCCCTTTGGTGCATAAGATGTAGATAAAATGTGGTAAGTTTTTATACATTGTCTCTCCTTCATGCCCAAACGACTTGCCTCCGTTTTTGGCACAAGCTGCCAAACTAACCCCAAATTAGGCGGAACTCTATGAAAAATAGACATAAGATGATCCCACGGAGATGTGGGCATAGGAACTCAACGATGGGAGAGAGAGTGAGGTCAGAAGGTGCAACTGTATTATTATTTCCAGAAATCTATCTATTCGCTCAAATTCTATTTTACCTTATTCACTGATATTGGAATTCATTGGAAAATCACTGGAAATTATTATCTTGAATTCTTTTTGATTACCTTTTGAAAAATGTTGAAAATAAAATAAAAGATCTTTTTTATATTATAAAAGCTTAAGGTGACAAAAGCTTTCTCGGCATTTCGTCCAAAATACAGCCATATCAAAATAATAAATTTACTAAAACATCGCTGGAAAACTATAGATAAAAGCATATTTCTTGATGACATGGATTTCATTCAAAATATTTATCCGTAAGACTGAAAATCGTTTTTAAAAGTCCTCAAGTTTTCTTAAGCAGCTTTTAAGATTTACTCGAGATAATGTTGTTGTTCCCTAAAGAATCCAATCACACATAAACAAATCCAGCCTTACCTATATTTTTCTAATATCAACCAAATTGAGATGAATAAAAAATTATTCGAAAATTGGAATGGAATGGAGAGAAAATTTTCATCAGTAGCTCTTCTCTTGATGTTGACCATTTGGATGGCTGAACGATTTGAGCGAAGCAACTATCTTGTGATTCGAATATTAACTGCATTTTTGTTAATTATATAGAACACGAAGATTGAATATAATCCTCAAAAGGCAAGAATATCAATCTCCGCCTTAAACACCGGTCTGCGGGAACTCTTTTACACAAAACATTCTTATGCTGCTTTATTTACCATTTCCATCCGACTTGATTGCACCTAGGAATAGTCCAACCGTTTTAAGAAAAAAAAAATCACGTGCCCACTGAATCTTCGTCCTCGCCTGGATCTCCTTTGGAGTCCTTTTAATAATGCATTCAAGGAGTTTTTGATGGGGAAATCATAAAGAAATCAGTTCAAGCGTCGCAGATGTGTTAGCTCTCTTTTTCTTAGCTTCTAGGAATTCGAAGCTGATGATCATCATGAAATAAAGGTACCAGAAGGGCATCCCCTTTTGTTGGGTGTGATATAAAGAACTGGTATAAAATCCTTTTCTTATGTGATTTAACTTCTTATATTTGAGGTTTGTATCTTTTCCAGGTATTTGCTGTTACTGGAATTTTGTCCCGGCACAAAAAAAGGCGTGAAGTGTGATAATATTTTCCTCTACCTACATATATTTCTCTTGGTAACTCCAAAAAGGAATTTACAATAAAATAACATTTATTAGCATTTTGATAAGAAGGCCATCTCTCATTCTTGGAAATGGCTCATCTCTTTTGTGTGTGGCCTAAAGATGTTGTATAAAAAAATAAAGGAACGCGTGGAAGGTAACTTGCGTCAATATTTGATTGCTTTATTAGTCGGTAATTCTCAGAATGGGTCTTATCAAATCGATATCAAATAACAATTTAAATGACACTGAAAAAAGACTTTGTTTTTTCTTTTATTAGTACTTACATTTTTCCGCCAATTATCCCTAAGCCAAGGTAATCCATTATTTGTTCAATTAACGCAATAATATCATCATTTATTTACAAACACCATCGCTGTGTCTTCTGAATTTAATTTAAGGTGAATTATATTGCTGCTCATCTGTTTTCTCCAACTAATGATCATTAGATCCAATTATTGAGACCTTCTGGTAGCACCAACAAAATCATAAAATTATTAAGGAACTTGAGGAATCGCTTGCGTGGCATCTGTTCACCACGGATCATCTTTACAACATGAGATCTGTCCAACAAAAAACATATAACATGTTGTAAAAAAAATCATATTTTAACATGTACATAATATAAAAATTCTATGAATAAACGAATCATTTCATTTTATTGTTTCGAGTCAGAAGCAATTGGAAGGGGCTAATCAATCAAAAATTTATTTTGTCTTCTTATTTTTTAAGTCAATTTATTTCTGTAGAAATATAAGAAGAAGGATTTGTAATAATGTGTAAATTACGTAAGTGAAAAAGCTTGTACTACCTGGCGCCTCCACTTGAGCTAATAATGAGATGAATGGGATGAATGAGATGATTTAAATAAATATTTATTAATTGATGTTTGTTTTTTACCCAAAACCCTTTGTTCTTTTGTGTCCATTTGAACTAATATGAAACTCTAAATTTAAATTAAAAACCCATCAAAGAGCATCCAATGTCCGCACTTACACACCCCTTGAATTACATTATTTAATGTGCAGAAAAAAATATCCAGGTGGAAATTTTTCCATTTTTATTACCATTTCTGCTACTTCTTTCAGATTTATCTACTGTTTTTGATCTCATGTGCGAGCTATTTTTCTATGCCGAAGAAAATCCCTTTGTGGCTCTGCAGGAGCAAAAAGCACCTGTCGTCCCTAAAATTCTCAGTTTGAAATCGATTGAGGTCAGAGTTATTATTATGATTTCTCCCTAAAACCATCGCAACCTTTCATGGTGAAGGAAGTACAAAAAAAGGTATGATGGTTGAGAATATGTGAAGAAAAATGAAGAATCTCTTGCACCATCAATTACGACAAATTTACCATCACTTTAGCACTAATTTACGTAACTTACTAAATCTACCTCATTCAATATACAATGTTTTTCCGCGTCTTCGGCGGACGAATAGATAAGAGAGCGGTGCGAAAAGGAAGAAATGAGAACATCAAAAGTGATTCCCTGTTCCTCATTTTTCTCAGCTCTCTTGTAACGCATCAAGACCGAAAATGTTATTATTTACAGCCGCATAACTCACAAAATGCTTAACCGTGGCGAAAAAAATTCCATGCGCAACTCAAGGAGGATAGAGGAAAAAATGGCCAAGGGAATTATTTGAGAAGGGTTTTCTTCACAAACTCACCGGGAGAGATAAAATCCTCTTCATCATACAAATATGTGCACTTCATGCACAATAACCATCAACTGCAGTACCTTTTTAACTTATTATTATAGTCTCACAATTATACTGCGAAGAAATCCCCTGAAATGTGTGATGTGTTCACGCATGCCATTCGCGGAAAATATCTCTCTCCTTCTCAAATTCCTCTTCGTCGTAACAGTATTCGCGCAACTATTATACGGTCATTTGGATTTTACAACTTAACTTTGTACACTACGGGCGCTTTGGTATTTCCCTTTTTTCCGCGACTCTCATTCACATTCGTCAAATGCATTAAATTACGTGATTATTCGGAGTTTGTTGTCATTTTCAAAGAGGTGTAACTATGAAGAAAATTCTTTTAGTTTGGTTACACGCCAGAAGAATAAAGGGGTATTCAATCTTAGGAATTAAAGACGTAGTGTGAAATTAAAGTCCAGCCTAAGTTTTCTTAAATCACTTTCGGTCTAAGCTCCTTTTTAAAGTTAGGCCTAAGTTTTCACATTTTCAGGCTAGACTTTAATTTTTTAAGCTAGGCCTGAGTATTTTTAAAGCAGTTTTTTTTTTAAACTTTGGCCTAATTTTTTAAACCAGTTTTAAATTTTCAGGCTAGACTTAATTTACACTAGATTTTATATTTTTATTAACTATTCAGGGCCACTGAACGCTTAAACTAGATAAATGGATAGATTGATCTTTAATTCGAGATTTTGACAAAACGGATTAAATTTTCCTACGCTGAACTTCTTGAACTATCCTTAATTTTTGTACTTTTGTAATATTTTTTAATAAATAAAATTTAAAAAATTGACGTAGAACTGTTAAGTAATTTTAAAAATATTCTTTAAAATTTTCGAAGTCAAACTTTAAAGACAAACCAATTTTAATGTTAGGATATTTCAATCAAACACACTATTAATTTTCTTAAAAAAGAATTCTAAGCATAAAAATAAATAAAAATTTTCTATTTTAAAAACCTGATGAAGGCAATGAAGGTTTGAAATTTAACGAAAGCACGAAGAAAGCTTTTTGTCAATTTCAATAAAATAAAGATTTTTTAGGCAACTAAAATTTTTGGGTTTTCCCGTATCTATAATTTTTCATAATTCTGTAAAATCGTCAAGTTTTTAATTAAGGCTCTTTACTGTATTCTAAGAAAAAAATGCTAGGCAATTAAGACTCTAAGCGACAGGACACAAGTTTTCTGAAAAATGAAGAGATAATTTCCTTTATTGCCTTTTAGGTGATTAGCCTCCTGGTCAAAAACATTCAACATTCTTGTTCTTATGCGAAAAGGAGTTAAATGGTAAAATGTTGCCCTTTGGCGCATCCAGATGTTTGGCGAACGGTAGCACGTCCGAAAATGGTGAAAAATAAAGAGATTGGCACGTTGCCCATCCACCTAAAGGCTATGCAAATTAGGGAGTTCCTTCGTTTGCATACCGCACGTTCCTCGGTGGCGGCGATGCAACAGGTGGGCACACGATTCTCTGATCCTCGTAAGTGCCGAAAAAACTGCGCACAGCCGATAGATGGAAAAACAATGCAAGAAATCACATTGAGGAAGTCTCTCACTGCACCCAATAATCACTTTTTAGTGCACAATGCACCGCACAATCCTTACTTAAAGATTTCTTCAGAGAGTGTTGGTATTTTAAATTCATTGGACTTTTTTTTGCAACCACTCCGGTGTGCACGGCAGAAATGAATCGAATGCAAAAAGGAGAGAAGTTTTTCTCGTGCGAATGTGTGCATTGGGTGATTTTAAATGGTAAAATGCATATCGTGTGGTATCAAAAATATGCAAGTTGTGCCGCATGATTGCGCCGCCGCCACCAACGGACAGGTTTTGAATTATGGCATTCGTTTACTTCTTGTTTCAGTTCAACTCGGTCGGCACACGCTCGCGGGCACACGTCATTTCCCACGGATCCAAACATAATCAGCCAGAAAAGCGCACACCCGCACACTCAGTAATATGAAAATGCTTCAGAGAGGCAACCAGGGACGAGTGAGGTGAATTGCTGGCTATGCGCGGCTCCCCTAATTGCCCATACTTCCTCCCGTCGTGGCCAAGATATTGCACAGCAATATCAGCTTGATATTATTCTTTTCTTTCTTTTTTTGTTAATATTAAAATCCATACATGTGCGGAGGTGAGAGTCCTCCCCTGTGGATGTGTGTTGGGACGAACACGTCGTATTTATAACCTATGACCTAAACCATAAGCAACGAAATAGCATCGAATGCAGCGCCTCGAGGTACAATACTTGATATTGCAGCAAAAAACGGAGAGACGATACCTTGGAAATTTCTTCTGGAGTTTCTGTATGTCTGTGTGTTGCATTATATGTTGGCAAAACGCATCCAGAATTTCATTCTTCATAATGCTCATACTCTTGGCGCGTAATGTGAATTTTTGTCTCGTGCTGAACTTTCTCAATTTTGTCAAAGAAAGAAAATCTTTTAATTTTAATGAATTAATTTTAAAAACGAAAAATGACAAAACTCAATGAAAAAGAATTAAAATTGGAATTTTTCGTACAATTTGGCCAGTTATGGCATGAGAAAAGAATAAGGAACAGCATTCCTGCCCATAAGTCACAGTACCACTGGCATTGAGAGAGAGGAAGAAGGTGGAAAAAAATGTACATAAACGAAGAGTGAACGCATCCAAAATGCGATCAATGTTAAGGAATTCTTTGACAAAGAGAAGACGCACTCTTGGGATATAAATTGCTTCATAGAGATCGCGTATTTCTTGTTCCATGCCGTTGTATGATGACATTTATGGCAATTCCTCAAGTTGTTCTCCGTCGCAACCCCAACTCGGGCAAACTGATGCCATCTCTCAGCGGCATACTCCACAAATTCCCCCTCAACTCTCAAGAGAATTTTCTTCGCTTCTTGGATATGTGTGGTGTACATATACCCAAAAGGCAAGATTGCGGGCGCGGAGTACTGGCGCGCGGGATTGTAATTTGAAACGCGACGTATCTGGGTGTATGCAGTTGAGGATTTTATTGAGAGAGACACATGGAGTGGTGGCGAAGCTAACTGACTGGTAGGTTCAACACCTGCCTGAACCCTGGTCACCACCTTGGCACCCACGTCGCCAATTTTTGTGATCCCAGAGCGCTGTGCGTGTCATTCGAGCATCCCGAAATCTATCTCTCAACTGGTGTATAAATACCCAATCTAAACGGATCAATAAATAAGCCACAACTGCCCATTACATCTCGTAAATCTCTCTCAGGTCGTACCAAAGTGTATATCTTGAGGTGGCCTTCCTCTTTAGTCCACAAAGGGGACTTCCACTGCGGACACACATGTGGTCGTCTTTTTCCCTTATCACACTCTCTTCCACTATTTTCGAGCTCATTTTCTTGCCCATGATCGCATTCTCCCAAAAAAATGTTGTGATGTTGTTGTGACTGGACCCGAAAATCCATTTGCCTCGATTTCGTCTCTTTTTTTTTCCCCGCAACATCTCGCACTGTTTTATTCATGAATTCCAAAACTCCATTCAACCTTCCTTGGGAGGCCCGCGTGTGTGCATTAGGAGAACCCCAAATGCACAAAAGGTGTGAGGAGGTAGATAAGACGAGCGACTTATCGGGAGGCGACACATTTCTGTGAGACACTTTTTTCATCATATTTTGGTATGTGGTTACATTTTTTCCACCTTCCCAATATCCTATCGATGGGTTCGATCTCAAAGTATGCTGTTAAACACATCAGAAATTAGTAACGAGGGTTGGGAACCTTCTCTCCTCTTCTCTTTTAATCACTAAATTGACTCTTTGAAAATCTCAATTTTTTCTTCATTCTCCGCCATCCCTTCTATGCCACCTCATAGAAGCAATAAATTACCACGAATTTGCCATGTGAAGACTTCTTTTGGCGGGAAAAAGGTGCGCAAAGAAAAATTCCCTTCTCCATGTTTTTTTTACATGAGGCAAATCAACATGATTCTCTGTGTGCAAAGACAACATTCCAGCATAGGTGAAATATCAATTAAAATACTCCGATAATTGATTGAGTGGGGTGTTAAATTGTTAATTTAATTGTGGTCTCGTGAAGGCAAATTTTTATTGGTGATTTTATGGTTTGTTAATTTCTTGGTGACTCTGAGGACAGCTTTAGTAATTGCTGGCCAATGTTCCTGCCAAATTTAGCCAATTTACATTTTTTTTTTAACCACTAAAGTGAGATTTTATAGCTGGAGCACGCTTTAGCACTTACCCAGAGAAAGCCAAATCAACAAATGAGTACAAACGCCGTTTAGCACCTTCTTGTAACTTTTTTCTTATAAGATTTTTGTATTGATTATTCTGGTTTATTTTATTATTTTGTGGTTTTAATTTTTTTTATTAAAGCTATTATTGGGAAATTTTGCTCTGTTTTTGTATTATTTAATAGTTTTTACCCAATTTCAATTCTCTTGAAGCAATAAAGAAAATATCTTCTAAAAACAAGAAATTTTATATAAAATTTATATACATACATATAATAAGTTCGACTATATAGCGATTTTCATGGCGATCTTTCAGTATCTAATAATGTCCTGTGCGCAAATCTAACTTTAAAATAAATACATACATTAATTATAGATCGATTATTCTAAGACAGTATATTTATTTGAAAAAAAAACTTTGTGTTTAAACATTTTTTCAAAACACACAAAATTTTGCATGTTTAAAAAAAGGATAATTTATGTTTGACGAGATAATCAGAGAGATAAATTATTTTTTAGAAGTCTCTGATGGTGCATTCTTTGTACGAATTAGGGAGATTTTCCCACACATCCGTTTGGGTATCGGTGTCGCAATCAGGTGGACTTGACTCCTCAAAATGGTCAGCCGGAGATTCCGGAGAGATTGTCGCAAGTGAAATCCGAGATGCGTGAGTCAGAGCCGAAAAGAGCAGAGACAGGAAGAGAATAATGTGTTAATTAATTTGATTTTCTCTAGCATGGTGAGTGATTCCGAATTGATTCTGACACACTCACACGTCCGTATCGTTGCTGGCAATAGATAAGAATCTTTCCCAAAAGTACCTTTTTGGGTTGCGCGCTTCTTGGTTGGACCCCACGTAAAAAGTGGCGACATCCCGGGGGAGAATAAAAATCTCATTGGGAGGTAAACTCTGCCATGGGAAGGAGGTTTACTTGGTGGAAAGAGACTTTTAAGGTGAGTGCGACAAATGGACGAGTAGTGTGGCGGTTGGGGCATTTAAACCGGGGGATGGTCAATGGATTTCGGGCCGCTAATTGAACGATTCTTCTGCCACAGATCCAATAAAGATTTCCATGTGAGGTGAAACTCCGGCATCAATGTATCGTTTCCACTCCTTCGGACACTCACGTTTGAGCCCATCTTTGAGGTGGTCTCGGGCAGCCCAGAGTAAATATAGCTATCATGTACCATCCAATAGCCAATAATTAGTAACCTGAAACTTATCTCTGGTCTCACACGTTACAGCCATCACCTTCCCAAGGAGACATAAATATTTTTCAAGCAGACCGCAACGGAGGAGAAAGAGCTCGCTTTTAATAGGTTTGTCTCCACCGAAGGTGCAGGATTGGGATTTGAATGATTGCAGAGGTGAGCATGCGAATGGTGATGATTTAGAGGTGAAAGACAATCCAAGTCCGATTCTGATGCCTCTCTTCTTCGGCCAACACTGCTTCAGGAGGCAACCTCAAACGCGTGGCAATAAAATGTCAACCCAGAGTAATGGCAGGTCAGGGGAATTTAACTTTTGGGTGGGCCACCGCGTCATCATTCAACATTTATCGGCAATTTCCACAATTTCCACTCTCGCACGACCAAAAGCAAAATTATGGAAATTACTCTCTTGGCCAAATCAGATGAGAAAACGGTGTCCATTAAATGGAATAAATTCATTTATATGCCTTTTTATTGTTGCCCCATGTGAAGCATTTTACTGACACTGACCGATTGTCGTCACACCGTGTGATATCGCCTGCCCCAGGAATTATTTATTATACACCGGGGGAAAATGTCACAGACAAGAAGATCCACTTTTGCAGGAAATTGCTGTCAACAGTACCACGCAAATTCCTCCCGTCGATTTCTTTTGATCTCCTAACTTTGGAAATATCGAAGGCGGTGGGTATTAATTTCTCTACTAAGCGATCACTCATCAGAAATCAATTATGCGTTAAGAACAAGTTTTAGGAATGTTTAGTTTACTATTTTTTGTAACGTCTTTTGGTCATGTTTTGTATCACGTTTTGTAGCCATAGAATTGACCAATATTTGATCAAATATTGATCTCAATAATTGGGTAATATCAGTGGGAAATTTTGAGCAAACGTATAACTATATTGAGAAAATAATTTAAAATTTATAAATTTTAAGAAATCATTAGAAATGGGAAATGAAAATTTTGGGCCAATAATTGAGACATTTTTGATCAATGTTTGAGCAATATTTGAGAAATATTTGATACCAAATAAAATGAATGTACCTCGTAAACAAAATCTACCAAATATCAATCATTGAGATCAATATTGTGTCAGGATAGGTCCATACGAATGGTCATCAATTACTGATCAATCTGATTGACTGTCAATAATTTAGCAGTGATTGAAGAGAGATTGAGATAGAATTGACCTAATTGACGCTAAGTGGATTGACTCTTTGTTGGCTCAAATTAAATCTTATAAAAATAAATAATGTTTTATTCACCTAAAATTACTTAAAACTCTAGCAAAAAAGAACTTATAGTCGTAAAAGCAGAAGAGATAACGAAAATGTCTTAATTATGTGGACAATTCCTTTTCTTTCTTTATTTCTTGTGTGAGAAATTTGAAGTAGCCGTCCATCGAATTTCGATGGTTCTCTAAATGTCACGATAAACTCCCATGAATGTGACCAAAAATCCTATAAATTTTCCCATAGTCGACTCCCAAACAGTGTAGCCTTTTGTAGTCCTTTCTATAAACTTTCTTTGTGGCCCTCTCTACAAGCAGCAATCAGAAGAAAAATAACACTCATTGTACCTCATCTATAAGCGTGGTACAATGATGGGAGAAGATGGTGAAAAAAAAGGTGTAAAAGAATTTCATCTCACCAGACTATAAGATTTTTTTCTGTTCCATCCCATTCTTTCTCCCCCTTGTGATGGAGAATATAAATCACACATTATTCTTTCGTATATTTCCACTAATTTTCTTCTTTATTCCACACTTCGTGGACCATATCAACAGTCATAAGTCAAATTCACCTATTCTTCGGCGCGCAGCTTATATCCCATAATATCTTCGATATTGATATGAATAGATACTAAAGGAAGGAATCATAAAACACCGATAAATTTGTATTGTATTTGGAATTGTGAGTTGAAATAAATTCTTTGTGCACCTCTTGTGTGACCCTATATATGGGCATTTTGACTCAATACAACAAATTGTGCTGAAGCATTCCTTCAGCAGAAAGCAGAAAGCATAGCTCCGAGTGAATAGGGGTTGGGATTGATAAAAATGATGTCAGGTGGCTGTCCATTTGGGACATCAATGGCCCGTGAAAAATTCACCGTCAAGTGGGTGTCTCGTTTCTCCCTTTTCATTGCTCATCCACCACAAAAACTTGCCGCCAAGACGCATTCCTTTTCTTCTTCCAACATTTTCATACATTATGTGGGAATTCCATCATGCACAAAAGGATCACCCTCTTGAGCTACTGATTTTGTTGCTATATATGTGGATGCATTCAAGAGAGAACGAAAGAGCCCTGGCATTGCAAATTAGTTAATATTTTTCGCCAATTTACCGTCTGGGGTGCATTGAAAATCATTTTCATTGCTCACTTTTTCGCGAAGGAGTGAGATGCGCGAATATGGCATCGGTCATCGTGCAATGGATGGTAATAATAATAATAAAAATGATGAAAACAATTAAATAAACATCTCAGGATTGGCACTCTTCTGCGAAACTGACTGCTGATTGCGCTTTAATTATGAGAATTCAGCCCTCGGCACTTTCTAATGACTGATGCTTTTCTTCCTCGCTGAAAATTTATTTGACACGCGGTAGGATCACCACTGGGCTCACTTAATGTGAAAACATGAAATTCACCTCTTCACATCGCAAAATGCGAATATTGAAGCTAAAGAAATCACTGCTATTGTAAAGGGTTGATGATATAAAATTACTCTGAATTTTAGATATCATATTTTTTATCCCTAAGAGCACAAGGAACTAATTCCTTGCATGTAACCCGAATGTAAAACGGAATAGACAAAATTTTCTTTAATATTAGTAAAAGAAAATATAATGTAATTACATTCTTAAACATTTTCTTCTATACACGACAGACAATTTAGAGTTAATTATAATATTATTTATTTATTTTATATAAATTTTGCCCTTTTTATTATTTTTATTCTAATTTAATTAATAAGTTACTAAATTTAAATTAATAACGTTAATTTGAAAAATAAATCCCATGCACCATTACCTCGACAGACTTATCGTGTACCCTAATAATGGTCTCAGAGTGCAACAATAAAAGTCTTCCCATCAGTGGCAAGTGTAGGAATTTTTGCATATTGTAAATAGGCAGAAGAAGAAATTTCATACCACGATGGCAATAAATAAATAAAAAGATTGCACACTAAAGTGAATTGCCCACGTTTTCTCTCAGCAAACTTGGGGATGGTCCTGGCGAATGGGGCACGGTGAGGTCTCGCACAATTGCAGAGGTGAATAATATTTTTGTGGGTATGCGAAAAAATCCCCCGAGGGGATTGTTTCCCATCTTTACATATTCAATATGTTGCAAAATTTCTCTATTTGCGCACCACAAATACTCCACCCATTCCGCCCGACTTCCAATTCTGCCGCCATTGGATGGGAATTGCATCCACCACCGACTTAACCAATCATTATTCACATGGATACGCGAGCAATAAGAGCAACCAAAGTGAACCACTTTTGCATGCTCTCCGCGAACTTTTCCACTGGAAATTCCCACGTTGCGCATCCATGGGCAAAAATGATCCCTAATCGAAATTTGCGTACGCGTCGGCATCTCCGCTATTTATTCCATCCTCTTCTTTCGTCCTCGCACGCCACATTTTCCCACTGGTCTTCGGCACTTGCGGAGGTGCCTACATGGATTCCTTTTCTTTTTCGTTTTTTTTTTTTTTGGATATGGGGGCGAAGATTGGCTCGCGAGATGATTTGGCAAGAGCGATAAATTGGCTCTGCATTCTTTATATATTTTGCGCCACTCTATACAGCATCTTTATAGGGGCAATGTTTTAGGGGACAGCTCAAATAAAGCGAAGTGATGAAAAAAATACGAATACACCAAAAGGAATTCAAGGAAGAAAAAAATCAGCAATGGGTAGCATTTGGTTTAAAGGACTATACGTAGGTACACCAAAAATTGAAAATGATTTTAATTGATTTTCGAATTTTATTTTTTTTTTCAATCTTCATCCAATTCCGCATGAGTTGGTAATATTCTGATAGAAATCAAAACAGTGCCCTTCATTGATAACCGAAAGACAAATCCAAAATGAATAAACTCCTCTTATTCTAATTTCCTTAAATTTTGAAACTCGTGAAAATTTTTCAAAATGTAGCATTAAGTATTTTAAATTATTAAAAAATATTAAACCAGATATGACGAATATATTTATAATAAAGAAATTTTGCGAAATCTGATTTCAAAATTATCTAAAAAAAAATAATTCTCAACTAAAATCTTAAAAATTAACAATTAAAATTTTTGTTGACGAAATCTTGTCGGCTTTTGCAAAAGACAGCAAAGAAAATTTGACGAGCATAATAAATGGATAAATCTGGGTTAAAAATCATTGAATCCAGATAGTATAAATTCTTCCTTTTATATCTACAATTTAGTCCTTTGAATAAATAAAATAAAAGGCACACCTTTCTGAAATTCTTAGAAAAAATCGGTTTGATTAAGGACAAAGGTGGACAATGGTGAGCTTCGAACTTTAGGAAGCGAAAATGTGAATAAAGAGATCGGTATGTTGAGATAAAGTTTAGAAGGAGCGACGTCAAAGTGTGAAGACTCTTTGCCTTGTGGTATTCCCATCTGCCGAAAATCTTCAAATTCCCACAATCACGGCGATCATATCATAAAATTGAGGATTAGCTAAGATTTGACATGTTAACTATCCTCCCGGTATCACACGCTCTTATGCTCACAATTGATGCTGAAATAAGCCACAAAAGTCTTGTGGTTTTTCGAATTAACCAAATTATTGCTATAAAAACATCGATTTGGGCCCCGTAGTAGAATGAGCGAGGAAAATATTTGTTTTCTGCCAAACAATATGGTCTTTGTGTCCCATTGTCCAATTTTATTATTATTAATTTTTCCACATAATCATGGGAATCGCATCAAAATTGGTCGATGAGGAATCGCTTGACGGGGAGCCTGGGACAGGAAATAAAATTCATATTTTTGCTGGTGGAGTTTCTCACAATCTCACGATGATTTATTGACAAGACCGGCGCCACTTGTTTTATTAATATTCCATTTGGTGGCACTTTATTGCCACTCTCGCTGATATTCTTCAAAAATATAAAAATTACAAAATGTCAACAGTTTAGTGCGTGTGGAGAGGTAAGCCGAGGAAGTTGCCTTGGTGGCGCGAAAAATGTCTCTCTGGTGGTATAATATTTTTAAACAAAAATTCATGAGGAAAAGAGGAATTTTAACACCTCGAGGAAAATGCTTAAAATTGAATGCCAATACTTATGGGTCGTAAAAATATTTTTCTTTGTTTGTCCACCAAGTACAAACGCGCGAACTTTGGGCGAAAATGTATCCCTTTTAAATTTAAATTGCTTCTATTGTTGACGCCATAATGAATTGCTTGTAGCCCCAAAAGAAAAATCTGAAGCAGCCGCTATAATTCACAAAATTCTTCACCACATTCCAAAATCAATTCAACCGCGACTTGTGGCTAATATTTTAATTACAGCATTCATAGAAATTTAATTTGCTCGTAAAAAACTGGGTGCAATCCAATTTTCGGACATGGCGGGCCTGAAACGAAGACGATGGAAGTGGCAAGAAAAAAATCCTTGACTGTTAAATTGCAATTTCTGTGCCTGATGATTCCTCCAACCCTTTTTCACGGGCGCTTTAAAGAGTAAAAAAAAAAGTTTTAGGGAAAAAAGAATCTGCTCTACAGATGCTTCAGCTAAACATTTTATCGCGCATTTTGAGAAGATGCGCAGAAGTGCAAGCCACCACTCGAATCCACCTGGAGGGATGGGCGTTTCGGTTACTTTGAAAAAGTGACTGCAAATTGGAGCAAAGTGGTACTCTGTTTGCATAAATTATTTCACAAGGAGAACTCTCAAGTGTGGCGGAATTGTTTGTTGCATTTGCAACAGTAGCTGATGGTGCTTAATTGATTGAATATCTTTCTCTCCTTTGTCTTTGCTTTAACCCTAATCACCGTGAATAATCGCCAGAAGCAAGAGGTGCTGCCATGGACATTGAGGTGAGGAAAGAAGGTATAACTCTTTGTAGTTTTACGTTAAATAAACATATAAGTGTTTTTCCAATTTAGTTAACTCTAATCTACACTTAATTTTGGAAGGATTTTAGTATGAAATAAATTTCTCCCTAAAATCTTGAGAAATCTTTCAGGGAATCTTCAAAATCCTTCTTCAATGTGCGAGGATAATTTGCTACTGAGATGCTTTCATTTTGGCTGCTGGTGGTCGGTTGGGTAAAAAAAAATGAGATATTTTCCTTACAAAAAAAGGAGAACATATTGAGTGGAGGACAACCCAAAGATGATGAACACATGCTGTGTTGCTGAACAATCATTAGCGCAAGACATTTTCAACATATTTGAACAAGGAATTCAGACACTACTCTCTGAATAAATTTCCAAAAGGATGCAAAGTCTTCCTAAATGATTAATTGTTGTGAGTATTTTTCGGGAAACTTGCCTACAGAACCAAAACTGGAGTGGAATGTGAATTGCAACAGCAGTAGCTCCACAAATTAATGAAGCGTACAAAATGAAATTTTTCGAAAAGGATCATTTAGGATTCTTCCTTACCCGTCAATAGGGCGTCAAAAAATCATCATGCGAGCCGAAGGAATTTCTAAGCAAGAGAAAATTGTTTCTGGCTTCTTGTCATTAAGGAAAAAGAATATTCATTTTTTTTTAACATTGTGGCCCGTGTGATGGCAAACAAATTCTCATGCAAATTACAAATACATACCATAAACATCGTGTTGGGGAATTTTTTTGGGTGGACTCTTTTAATTTGGTTGAGCAGTTGGACGAGAAAAACGTCAAAATAAAAGATGAAGAATACAGGAAAGGAGGAAAAAAAGAAGCCAGAGGTAAAAAAAAAAGATAAATAAACTGAGAATGCGCGCGGTTTTAAAAGCCAAAAAATAAAAATTATATTATTTTCGTTGCCTCCAGGTTGGTTAGTTCAATTCAGGAGCACAGCAGGAGTTCTCAACAATCTTCACTCATAGACCAGCAGTTAATATGAAATAATATACAGACGTGGTATAAATGAATGTGAGATGACCCAAAGGCGGTGAGCGCCCTGGAAAAACGTCCGCCACGGCTCAAGAGGAGCGACCAAAGAGGCAAAGAGACAAAAAACCATCAAAATTTACGTATATTATAAAATTTTTCTCCAGAGTGATAATAATAACCAATAATACCTGCGCGCTCAGGAGGTATATAAGATGGGCTCCTCAATATGCCCACCATCGCCTCTTTAAGGGCGCATCGAAAGCAGAAACCTTCTTTTGATGGCCTCGCGCGAGCACATGGCTCTGCCAGTCTGTAAAAAATGTGAACTAAATCAAACATAAATTTAATAAAATAATGGCGAAACAAATTAAAGCTGTCCGTCTGGTAAATTATTTGGTTCCACCGTAGTAGTGGGAGACCCATCCTCACTGCCGAGGGAAAAATTATATATTGCCATTGATGATGGGAAAGCGAATAGATTTATTTCTTGTGGTTGCTGCTCCTCTCTTTCAGTTTATGAAGAAGCCGCCTCACCACTTTTGATATTTCTTCATTTTTTTTTTCATCCCACCTCACTTCAGAAACCTTTTCATATTATACTATAATTTTTTGATAGTTTCACAGCAGTTGGATATAATATTAGTTTGTTCTATTCTGTAATGTCATAAATGTCGAAAATTTATACCTTCCTCAAAGAAAGAAAAAAAAGGTGGCATACAATGCTTATTCTCTTCGTGAAATAGTGCGGTAACCCATTTTTTTCCTACCACACCGATGAAATATTCTTGGCTGATGGTCTCTTTTCGGAATCCCCCTTTTGCCTAACACTTAATAGACCCAAAGTTGGTCTTCACTCCTTAACTACCGCATTATAAGTTGGACACACTCTTAAAAAAAAATTGGTCAAATTGACCAAATCAATCTGTCATATGGCATTTTAGCCAAATTATTTCAGTTTTTATAACCGATTCATTAGGTTATATTGACTGAAGTTGAACAATGAAAGAAAGAAACATCAATGTAAATGGTTAAAATGACTTAACCATTTAGTAAAAATGACTGAAGTCATTTGGTCACAAAACAGCGAAAGTCAAAAGAACAGAAGTTGTTTGGTTAAAATAACAGAATGAAATAGTCAAGAAAGTTGAAGTTATTCAGTGAATTTATATTATAGGCAAATTGGAACAGCTAATTTAGCAAAAGTTAATCAGTTACAATAGCAGAAGTTATTCGGTTTCATGAAAAATAACCAATTCAATTTTTTTAAAAAAGCTGAAGCTATTTAGTTATCGGATACTGTACCAAACTGAAACAGCTAATTTAGCAAAAGTTAATCAGTTACAATAACAGAAGTTATTTAGTGTCAGGAAAAAATGCTAATTTAAATCGTCAAAAAAGCTGAAGTTAATCAGTGAATTAATATTATAGGCAAAATGGAACAGCTAATTTAGCAAAAGTTAATCAGTTACAATAGCAGAAGTTATTCGGTTTCATGAAAAATAACCAATTCAATTTTTTAAAAAAAGCTGAAGCTATTTAGTTATCGGATACTGTACCAAACTGAAACAGCTAATTTAGCAAAAGTTAATCAATTACAATAGCAGAAGTTATTCGGTTTCATGAAAAATAACCAATTCAAATTTTTTAAAAAAGCTGAAGCTATTTAGTTATCGGATACTGTACCAAACTGAAACAGCCAATTTAGCAGAAGTTATTCAGTTTCATGAAAAATAACCAATTCAAATTTTTTAAAAAAGCTGAAGCTATTTGGTTATCGGACATTGTACCAAACTGAAACAGCTAATTTAGCAGAAGTTAATCAGTTACAATAGCAGAAGTTATTCGGTTTCATGAAAAATAACCAATTCAATTTTTTAAAAAAGCAGAAGCTATTTGGTTATCGGACACTGTACCAAACTGAAACAGCTAATTTAGCAAAAGTTAATCAGTTACAATAGCAGAAGTTATTCGGTTTCATGAAAAATAACCAATTCAATTTTTTAAAAAAGCAGAAGCTATTTGGTTATCGGACACTGTACCAAACTGAAACAGCTAATTTAGCAAAAGTTAATCAGTTACAATAGCAGAAGTTATTCGGTTTCATGAAAAATAACCAATTCAATTTTTTAAAAAAGCAGAAGCTATTTGGTTATCGGACACTGTACCAAACTGAAACAGCTAATTTAGCAGAAGTTAATCAGTTACAATAGCAGAAGTTATTCGGTTTCATGAAAAATAACCAATTCAATTTTTTAAAAAAGCTGAAGCTATTTAGTTATCGGATACTGTACCAAACTAAAACAGCCAATTTAGCAGAAGTTAATAACTTACAATAGCAGAAGTTATTCGGTTTCATGAAAAATAACCAATTCAATTTTTTAAAAAAGCTGAAGCTATTTGGTTATCGGACACTGTACCAAACTGAAACAGCTAATTTAGCAAAAGTAAATCAGTTACAATAGCAGAAGTTATTCGGTTTCATGAAAAATAACCAATTCAATTTTTTAAAAAAGCTGAAGCTATTTAGTTATCGGATACTGTACCAAACTAAAACAGCCAATTTAGCAGAAGTTAATAACTTACAATAGCAGAAGTTATTCGGTTTCATGAAAAATAACCAATTCAATTTTTTAAAAAAGCTGAAGCTATTTAGTTATCGGATACTGTACCAAACTAAAACAGCCAATTTAGCAGAAGTTAATCAGTTACAATAGCAGAAGTTATTCGGTTTCATGAAAAATAACCAATTCAAATTTTTACAAAAAGCTGAAGCTATTTAGTTATCGGATACTGTACCAAACTAAAACAGCCAATTTAGCAGAAGTTAATCAGTTACAATAGCAGAAGTTATTCGGTTTCATGAAAAATAACCAATTCAAATTTTTACAAAAAGCTGAAGCTATTTGGTTAATCAGTTACAATAGCAGAAGTTATTCGGTTTCATGAAAAATAACCAATTCAAATTTTTTAAAAAAGCTGAAGCTATTTAGTTAATTAATATTATAGGCAAATTGGAACAGATAATTTAGCAGAAGTGAGTGAAAAGTGATGAAATTTTCAAATTGTCAGAAGAACAGAAGTGATCCAATGACAACATAATTCTGTGATATCTTTTCATATGTTCGCAATTTTTTTTACTGTCGTAGTTTGTCAACCAACTGAACTGTTTAAAATATCCTAAAATGTCACAAATTATTTAGTGACACATTAACAATGCATATTAAAATATAAAAAAAAAACACAGGAGTTAATTTGTTAAAATAACAAAAATTATTCAAAAAAAAAGTAATAAAGCTGAATAAAATGATTAAAAAAGCAATTTGAAATTGTGAAAAACACTGAAATTTTCCAGTCAAAGTTAATAAAGTAACCCATGTAACTGAAGTTATTTAATCGAAATAACAAAGTCTTTTGGTTAAAAGACAAAAAAATCTAAATAAAATTATGAAAAAGGCCAATAAAAATTGTCAAAAATACAGAAATTCTTCGGTCAAAAGTCGTAAAGCAACTCAAGTAACAGAATTTATTTGGTCGAAATAACAAAGATCTTTGGTTAAAAGACAATAAAAGCTGAATAAAATTATTAAAAAGGCCAAAAAAAATTGTCAAAAATACAGAAATTCTTCGGTCAAAAGTCGTAAAGCAACTCAAGTAACAGAATTTATTTGGTCGAAATAACAAAGATCTTTGGTTAAAAGACAAAAAAATCTAAATAAAATTATTAAAAAGGCCAATAAAAATTGTCAAAAAAACCGAAATTCTTCGGTCAAAAGTCATGAAGAAACTCAAGTAACAGAATTTATTTGGTCGAAATAACGAAAGTTGTTTGGTTAAAAGACAATAAAAGCTGAATAAAATTATTAAAAAAGCAATTTAATATTGACAAAAATACAGAAATTATTCAGTCAAAGTTAATAAAGTAACCCATGTAACTGAAGTTATTTGGTCAAAAGAACAAAAGTCATTTGGTTAAAAGACAACAAAGCTGAATCAAATTATTAAAAAGCAATTTAAAATTGTCAGAAACACAAGTTACTCTGTCAAAGTTAGTAAAGTATCCCAAGTTATTTTGGCAAATGAGCTTTTGCTGCCTAATTTTGCTATATTTACTAATTAACTTCAGTATTTAATATACTTATTAAATTATTAACAAAATGACAGAAATGATTCTGTCATTGGTTAATGAGTTATTAGCTGAAGTAGAAAGGTCAAATACTTTGGTGTGTTCTGGAAAATTCCATTCCTCAACCGAAGCATTCAGTTAAAGCAGATTGACGGAAGTTTTTGACAGCTTTCTGTTTTCTCCTGATTTCTTTGTAATTATGGAGTGAAAAACTGTGAAAAAATAGTGTAAAAGCAATGAAAATCCTTCATGAGTGATTATTCAAGAGTTTTCAAGTGCTATTGTAATGAAATTAGCAAGTTTTAGCACTAAAATTGAGATATTGCGTTGTGAGTGAAAAAAAAAACGAAGCCATTTTGTTTTCCTTTGTGAGTACGTTGACTGAAATGATTGGTTAAATCCGAATGGGTGAGTGGTACAAATATATTATATATAATCGTTTTTCTACAAATCAAACAAGTTTTGACATGTCATTCAGTCACTGAGCATTTCTTTTATTTGAATTAATTAATTCTGTTATAATATTATATAAATGAAAAACTTTTCCTTTTCTAATCAATTATATTTTCTTTTTTGACTATTTGATTCGGCTTTTTTGTCTTTTAACCAAACAACTTTTGTTATTTTAACCAAATAACTTCAGTTACTTGGGTTACCTTGTTAACTTTGACTGGAAAACTTTTGTGTTTTTGACAATTTCAAATTGCTTTTTTTAATAATTTTATTCAGCTTTATTGTCTTTTAACCAAACAACTTTTGTTATTTTAACCAAATAACTTCAGTTACTTGAGTTGCTTCATGAATTTTGACTGAAAAACTACAGTGTTTTTGACAATTTCAAATTGATTTTTTAATAATTTTATTCAGCTATATTATCTTTTGTCTACCGAATTGTTTACCAAATGCTATTTTATATTTTCCTTTTTTCACTTCTTTAACTTGCAATCTTCGTCAATAGAGATATGTTAGTTTGGTTAATGATGTGTTTAGCTGAAGTAGAAAGGTCAAATACTTTGGTGTGTTCTGGAAAATTCCATTCCTCAACCGAAGCATTCAGTTAAAGCAGATTGACGGAAGTTTTTGACAGCTTTCTGTTTTCTCCTGATTTCTTTGTAATTATGGAGTGAAAAACTGTGAAAAAATAGTGTAAAAGCAATGAAAATCCTTCATGAGTGATTATTCAAGAGTTTTCAAGTGCTATTGTAATGAAATTAGTAAGTTTTAGCACTAAAATTGAAGTATTGCGTTGTGAGTGAAAAAATGAAGCCATTTTGTTTTCCTTTGTGAGTACGTTGACTGAAATGATTGGTTAAATCCGAATGGGTGAGTGGTGCAAATATATTATATATATTCGTTTTTCTACAAATCAAACAAGTTTTGACATGTCGTTCCATCGCTGAACATTTTCTTTTATTTGATTAATTAATTCTGTTATAATATTATATAAATGAAAAACTTTTCCTTTTCTAATCAATTATATTTTCTTTTTTGACTATTTGATTCGGCTTTTTTGTCTTTTAACCAAACAACTTTTGTTACCTATTTTAACCAAATAACTTCAGTTACTTGGGTTACCTTGTTAACTTTGACTGGAAAACTTTTGTGTTTTTGACAATTTCAAATTGTTTTTTTTAATAATTTTATTCAGCTTTAGAAGAATTTCTATATTTTAGATGTGTTTCTTTCAAACACAGCTTTTGTATACCGAGCAAAATCGAAAGTCGTCAGATCGGGCTCAAACTTGGGATGAGCACGAATTAGGGTCCCCACATTCCAAAAAACGTATGCGCCAAAAATTTTTTTTTCCGGCCGGCCTAATTATAAACTTAAATTGCAAGAGAACGGTGATAGATAGAGACTTGCGGTAAACGGCAAAGTTTAAATATCGACCGGAAGACATCCGATTATGATGACAAATTTTACCCCCCACCCCTCCGTCCGCCATTTTGAATAACCTCCAAATTTTGTTTTGCCTATATCTCAGCCCCTGTAATAGCTAAAAATCTGAAATTTTGATATGTTGTAGGGGCCATCAAGACCTTTCCATCGATACATTATTTTCGAAAATCGGTCAAGTCGTTTATTCAATATGGCCGCTACAATTTATCATGGAAAATCGACCATATCTCTAAACCGGCTTGACCGATTTTGATCAACCCAGGGTCAAATGAAAGCTCTTAACATATCCTACAATTCTCTAGAACATCCGAAGTTTCAAAAGTGATTGCTAGAGGGTCAAAAAACGAAAACAAAATTTTCGATGAGTTTTCGATGAATATCTCGAAAACGGCGACATATTGTTACGATTTTTGGGAGAAATAAAATTACCGGAAATAAACAAACGGTTATTATGAATTTAAATGAAACGAAACCCCATCAAAAATATGTTTCGAGGTCGGTCGGCAGCTAAAATTTTGTCTGCAGTTTATTTTTTCATTCAAGTGCATTTATCGCGCTTCGGGAGCGTTCGGCGTGGGTGCAGAAAATTTCCGCGGTTTTCTTCAAAAATTCGTCAATTTGAGAGTGCAAAAATGATGGAAAATTCACGCAGAAGAAATGCGGTAAGTAATTTTACGATTTTCTTAATTAATTTGTGTAATTTTATCTCTTTGATCCTACTAGATTTCACAAATATCTTTTATGGAATGTTTTAGTAGCATCAGATTGATGAAATTGATAGAAAACAATGAGAAAAAATTAATTATTTTGATCTAAAAATTCTTCATTGCAAAAAAAGAGCCCGAAATTGATTTTTCTTTTTTTTTTTTTTAATTAATTTTCTCAAGATAAAAAAACAAAAACTTTTGTAAACAAGAAAAAAAAGAACAATTTATCAATTTTTTTCTATATTTCAGATCGTTTTTGGAACACAATCAGTGCCCAGGATGACCAGCCCGGAAGCCTTACCCGGATGCCCTATTCAGGAAACCCTGCCCGGACCCCTATCCGGATGGCCTGCCTGGATGCTCTACCCGGATGCCCTGCCCGCTTCTGCTTTAATTTTTGACAACATTGGAAAATGCGGAAATGTATGGTAATTCTTCTAATTCATATTTTTTCAAAAAATTCATTATTATTCTAAACTTTTTTTTTCCATATTTCAGATCCGTTTGAAGCACAAAACTGTCCGTGCCTGGCTTCAGTCCTCAATTTCTGGGATCCGGTCTTACACAACATTATGCAACATAATTTTCCGGAAATGGAAGGTGAGAAAGAAGAAAAAATATTTAGAATATGCTTTTTCCTAAGATTTTCTTTTATTTTTTAAAGTCCCGGAAGTCACAAAGGTGAAGAGGAGAGATCATCTGAAAAGCGGCCCAGCATCAAAGGAGACAGCAGGAGAAGGAAAAGGCAACGCCGGATATATTTTTTCAATATTTTTTTGTAAATTTTAAAAATAATAAATAAAAATATATAATAAAGAAAGGTCTGTTTGTTGGTAATCAGTCGTGTTCGGCTATACAAATCTACACCGTTTGACCGATTGCGATGAAATTTGGTACAGACGCTCCTTGTAGATTGTAGATTGTGGTGTGCATCCTGGACAATGCTGATTGTACGGACAAACTAAGCCACTAAGGCCCTTCGTGTCCTGCTCGGCATTTCCATTTTCTGCTGACTACTCGTGCGTAATGAGACATTAAATCAATGCCTTGCACAGAGTTCCACAAATTTTCCGACAAGATTCATGTTAAAAAACCTGTTTCGTTCCTTGGTCAAATCACCAGCTGCCATGACCGACAGCCTACTTAATACTCTGACCAATAAATTATCCTTAAAAAAGGCTCACACTGCTATGCAAGATTCAATGGTAAGAAACTTCCATCATGATCGATGAAAATTCCACTCATCCACCAAAGTCTCGTGCACAGCATAGAGCTCCCCTGGCGCAGGTAATTCACTCAACGAAGTCTCAGAAGATCTACCGCGAGGGGGTATCTTGATCAAGATCTACGGTCGGATCCTGATCACCTCGTATATAAGAAATCCCAAAGACAACGCCAAGCTTTACACCCGCAAACCATTCCAAGGCAACGAAATTCACCCAATGGCGCCTCCAAAGCTCTCGCCCACAGAGTAACGGGCATTCCTCCTAGTGATTTACGATCGAATCACTTAGATAAGAAATTACACCGCCACGACCACAGATGAGTTCCCAGAAACGCCAATGAATAAATTCCGCTTACCTTAAGGAGTCCAATAAAATCCCACAAACACTATTTCCCATACTCCATTGCCTCCCACTACGGAAGCATACGCTCCCTCAAGTGTCATCATAGCATGATTGTTATTCGCAATCAGCTGAATGGCGAATTAGCAAAAAGTTTCGGCTTGTCGCCTCATTCCTCACAAAAAACTTCCAACAAAAGATCCGAAGCCCCATTAGATGCACACACACATTGCACCCATATTGTCTCATATGGTGCACTCTTCAGCCACCAGCCAGCTCGGTCGTCCAACGGTGATTGTTTTTTTGCTGATCTCTCGCTCTCTCTGGTGCTCCAATGGTGCCCCATGATGCCTCCGCAGGAAAATTTGCAGGAAAATGGGCTGCTTCCACTTTTCTTCACCATTTTCACGAACTTTCGTACTCCACCATCACTGAAAGGCTAACTCTGCCCTATTACAGCTTAAAGCAAGCCGAAAAACGCGCTGTAAACCACTCTTGAAGCTCTTGAGCGCTTTGAGATGGGTGCTGCGTGCTTGAAAGACCACAGACGCTCCTTACACACTTAAAATTTTCACCGTAAATTTTACGGAATGGGCATTCTACGGTATTTCTGCACGCATCTTAGTTAAAATTCTTTAACTAAAATTTTAGTTAAATGAATTTAACAGAGAAATACGAGAAAACCGAAATATTTTAGTTTTTTTAACGAAATCTTAGTTAATTTCTCTATGATGTCTCCGTATATTTTAACAAAAATCTTAGTAATTTTTACGGTAACGACAAAAATTTTAGGGATTTTTTTTAGTAATTTTAACTAAAATTTTTTAGTAATTTAAACTAATTTTTTTTAGTATTTTTAACTAAAATAAAACAATTTAAACGGTTTTTTTTGTTTTTGTTTTTTTATTAAAATTATAAATAAAAAAAAAGTATTAAACTCAGGGGGCTCACAAGTTGACTCCCTGATGGAGTGAAAACTTCCACAAACAAGACACAAGAACTCCTCTGCGCGTACAAATTGGCTCCCGGATGGGACGAAAACTTCCACAAAGAAGGCACAACTCCTCGGTGCGTACAAATTGGCTCCCGGACGGGGCGAAAACTTCCACAAAGAAGGCACAAGAACTCCTCGGTGCGTACAAATTGGCTCCCGAATGGGACGAAAACTTCCACAAAGGCACAAGAACTCCTCGGTGCGTACAAATTGGCTCCCGGATGGGACGAAAACTTCCACAAAGGCACAAGAACTCCTCTGTGCGTACGAATTGGCTCCCGGACGGGGCGAAAACTTCCACAAAGAAGGCACAACTCCTCGGTGCGTACAAATTGGCTCCCGGACGGGGCGAAAACTTCCACAAAGAAAGGCACAAGAACTCCTCGGTGCGTACGAATTGGTTCCCTGATGAATGATGTGGGAAATCTCGGTGCTTTAGCGCTCACGCAATTCCCTGTCGGTGAGAAATGTTGTCTTTTAGATTGAATTTTTAAAGAAAATAAATTAAATATGGCATTACCTTCTTTGCCGGAAATTCTGAATGAGCAAGAACTCCTCGTTGCGTATAAGATGACTTGGGACGACGAGATGACGTGGGAAATTCCCTGAAAATTCTGATGAAAACTTCCCCAAGACTGCTCACAACTTCACTGCTTGACATCAACTGACAAAGTTTTTCTTCGCGGCGTTTCTTCGGGAACAAATTCAAAAACCGTTTTTTTCAACGAATATTTTAGGTAATTTTACTAAAATTTTAGTGAGTTTTCATCGAAAAAGACTAAAATTTAGTTTTATTTTACTAAATTTCTACGTAATGATTAAAAGACTAAGAAATTTAGGTTTTTTTACTAAAAAAAAAATTAACTATATTGATTTCGTAAAAAAAACCGAATGAATTATTTAATTTAACTAAAACTTTTGAAAATTTTCTGGTTTTCCGTTTAAAAAAGACAAATTTTCCCGTAAATGTACATTTACGGTGAATTTACCAGCAAATTAACTAAAATTATTTTTAGTGTGTATATCAGTCTGTTTCGAGTGGCCGTATTCATTTTCCCCCCAAAGCCCCCTTTTAGTAGCCCCCATATAAAATTCATGCATTTTTTGCGAATTTTTAAAGGCGCCGGAAATGTTGCTTGAAAATGATTTCTTCTCTTTGCAAATTTTTTCCTTTGGGTTTGATGAGTGGCCCTGTTTTTTTTTTTTTTACTTATAAACCATCACAATTTTTTCTCCAAAATTTGCGCGAAGCGCAACAAATCCCCGCGAAGCGGGATGAGGTAAATTGGAGCGAAGCGACAATTTATCTCGTTAATAATAATTTGCAAAAAAAACGCTTTTTTATATTCAAAACGAATTTCAACGGTATAACAGATTGATGAATTTTTTCAGAAAACTGCGGAAATATTCTGCAGAAAAAGTGTCCCAGCGCCATATAAAATTTCTAAAGAACACGTGTTCAGAATACCTTTAGTGCTTTCGAATTTTTCTGCAGAAATTCGGCAGCTAGTTTTTAACCTCTAGGCCGCCAAGCGGGGTCGTTGAACGACCCCAGCCCTATATTTCGTGCTATAACTTAATAATTATAAAAGTTAGCGTTCCCATTTTTTGGAAATAAGTTCCTTGGTTATCTGACGAGGTTGTGTAAAAATTTCAGCTCAATCCGACCACCACATGAAAAGTTATTAAGGAAAATGTAGAAGTAGGGAATTCAAAAATTGGTGTAACGGCCATGCTGTGGAAAATTTCTTAGAATGAAGTTAGTCACGTCATGAACCGTGTGCTAGTGGGGTTGTTTTTATTTCTCACCCTACCTTCTTAGTGTCAAAATTATCGCGAATAAGTAGCATAAATCGCATAAAACGTAATCAGAAGCACATAAGTGTTGAAAAGAATAAAGAATTTTCTAGAAATATTGCCATTTATTACGGTGCGGGAAGTGAGGGGAATGTGGGGAAGTAGTGAAAAAAAATAGCAGTTGCAGTCAACTTCGTGGCAAATTTCTCAAGAAGAAATTGTGAAAAATGAGTGAAAAATGTTTTTCCCTAATATCTTCTTCTACGTGTTTTGTGGTGGAAAATCTGTGATGCAAGGGGCAAGAGGACTATATAAGGAGTCTAAATGTAGTGACCCGACAGTTCCCGGTTTTATAGTTTATGAGAAAATCGACTTCCTTCTTGGGGTCGTTCAACGACCCCACCTTGGCGCTCTAAGGAAGCTCCAAGGTCTTGGCGGCCTGCAGGTTAATGGGGAGGAGAGGTCATAACCTCAAAGTTTTACCCCCAAAACCCTATATAAGTGCGGGAAGTGACTGCAGAAGTGCCTCGGATTTTATGAGCTCCACACTTAGAAGAAGAGGAGCTGTTGGTAGCCAGCCACCTAGAAGGCAGAAGAAACACCCTGGTTCCACGAGCCCCCAGTCTGAGAGGAGCGTTTGTGGCAGTGTCGAGCCAGGAAGGATGTCAAGTCACACCGGGATCCAGGGCGTGAGGAGAGATCTCACAAAATCCCCAATCACCCGAGAATCTCTCGGAGAATCTAGTGGGCCCGAATCGAAGGATGTCTTGGATGATGATCTACCATATTGGAGTCATTTATCGTCCACTTCCTGCCCAGTGCCTCGCTCCAGGGAGGCTCATCCCCATCAGGAGCCACGAGGTCGTACCCAGATAGACCAAGCTTTGATCATCTCCCACACTGGTGAAGAAATCAATGCCCACTGCTGCATCCCAAGAAGATTCATCACGAAGTGATTCACGGCGGAACAATAGATCCGGAAGGTAGCTCCATTGCTTTCCCGGAGGCTGCCCTAACTCTTACCTGGGATTATTCTTCAGAATTTATGCCACACTTATTCTTAAAAATAAATAGATGTTCCTGAGGTGACCTATGCTGTTTTTCTTCCCCCCCCCATCTCTCTTCTAGGCTCTCGTGGAATCTCATTCTTTGGGGCTACTTTAAAGCCGAATATGATAAGGGTAAATTTCGTCACAAAATTTTTTTTTTTAATTTTTTGATATATTGTAGCTGACTATATTATCTAGGCTCCATGCCAAAAATGCAGAAAATCTAGGGATCCGTTCTCGAGATATAGCCTTCCAAAGTTGGCATGTCATATCTCGGGTTCTACAAGTCCGATTTTGATCAACTCAAGCGCAAATGAAAGGTTTCGTGAAACTCTACAAATGTCTAGAACATTGCAACTTCGATAAATGACCGCAAGAGACGCTAAAATCGAAAACAAAACTTTCGAATATTCAGCTTTTATTGTCTTTTAACCAAAGATCTTTGTTATTTCGACCAAATAAATTCTGTTACTTGAGTTTCTTCATGACTTTTGACCGAAGAATTTCTGTATTTTTGACAATTTTTTTTTGGCCTTTTTAATAATTTTATTCAGCTTTTATTGTCTTTTAACCAAAGATCTTTGTTATTTCGACCAAATAAATTCTGTTACTTGAGTTTCTTCATGACTTTTGACCGAAGAATTTCTGTATTTTTGACAATTTTTTTTTGGCCTTTTTAATAATTTTATTCAGCTTTTATTGTCTTTTAACCAAAGATCTTTGTTATTTCGACCAAATAAATTCTGTTACTTGAGTTTCTTCATGACTTTTGACCGAAGAATTTCTGTATTTTTGACAATTTTTTTTTGGCCTTTTTAATAATTTTATTCAGCTTTTATTGTCTTTTAACCAAAGATCTTTGTTATTTCGACCAAATAAATTCTGTTACTTGAGTTTCTTCATGACTTTTGACCGAAGAATTTCGGTATTTTTGACAATTTTTATTGGCCTTTTTAATAATTTTATTCAGCTTTTATTGTCTTTTAACCAAAGATCTTTGTTATTTCGACCAAATAAATTCTGTTACTTGAGTTTCTTCATGACTTTTGACCGAAGAATTTCTGTATTTTTGACAATTTTTTTTTGGCCTTTTTAATAATTTTATTCTGCTTTTAATGTCTTTTAACCAAAGATCTTTGTTATTTCGACCAAATAAATTCTGTTACTTGAGTTTCTTCATGACTTTTGACCGAAGAATTTCTGTATTTTTGACAATTTTTATTGGCCTTTTTAATAATTTTATTCAGCTTTTATTGTCTTTTAACCAAAGATCTTTGTTATTTCGACCAAATAAATTCTGTTACTTGAGTTTCTTCATGACTTTTGACCGAAGAATTTCTGTATTTTTGACAATTTTTTTTTGGCCTTTTTAATAATTTTATTCAGCTTTTATTGTCTTTTAACCAAAGATCTTTGTTATTTCGACCAAATAAATTCTGTTACTTGAGTTTCTTCATGACTTTTGACCGAAGAATTTCTGTATTTTTGACAATTTTTTTTGGCCTTTTTAATAATTTTATTCAGCTTTTATTGTCTTTTAACCAAAGATCTTTGTTATTTCGACCAAATAAATTCTGTTACTTGAGTTTCTTCATGACTTTTGACCGAAGAATTTCTGTATTTTTGACAATTTTTTTTTGGCCTTTTTAATAATTTTATTCAGCTTTTATTGTCTTTTAACCAAAGATCTTTGTTATTTCGACCAAATAAATTCTGTTACTTGAGTTTCTTCATGACTTTTGACCGAAGAATTTCTGTATTTTTGACAATTTTTATTTGCCTTTTTAATAATTTTATTCAGCTTTTATTGTCTTTTAACCAAAGATCTTTGTTATTTCGACCAAATAAATTCTGTTACTTGAGTTTCTTCATGACTTTTGACCGAAGAATTTCTGTATTTTTGACAATTTTTATTGGCCTTTTTAATAATTTTATTCAGCTTTTATTGTCTTTTAACCAAAGATCTTTGTTATTTCGACCAAATAAATTCTGTTACTTGAGTTTCTTCATGACTTTTGACCGAAGAATTTCTGTATTTTTGACAATTTTTTTTGGCCTTTTTAATAATTTTATTCAGCTTTTATTGTCTTTTAACCAAAGATCTTTGTTATTTCGACCAAATAAATTCTGTTACTTGAGTTTCTTCATGACTTTTGACCGAAGAATTTCTGTATTTTTGACAATTTTTTTTGGCCTTTTTAATAATTTTATTCAGCTTTTATTGTCTTTTAACCAAAGATCTTTGTTATTTCGACCAAATAAATTCTGTTACTTGAGTTTCTTCATGACTTTTGACCGAAGAATTTCTGTATTTTTGACAATTTTTTTTGGCCTTTTTAATAATTTTATTCAGCTTTTATTGTCTTTTAACCAAAGATCTTTGTTATTTCGACCAAATAAATTCTGTTACTTGAGTTTCTTCATGACTTTTGACCGAAGAATTTCTGTATTTTTGACAATTTTTATTGGCCTTTTTAATAATTTTATTCAGCTTTTAATGTCTTTTAACCAAAGATCTTTGTTATTTCGACCAAATAAATTCTGTTACTTGAGTTTCTTCATGACTTTTGACCGAAGAATTTCTGTATTTTTGACAATTTTTATTGGCCTTTTTAATAATTTTATTCAGCTTTTATTGTCTTTTAACCAAAGATCTTTGTTATTTCGACCAAATAAATTCTGTTACTTGAGTTTCTTCATGACTTTTGACCGAAGAATTTCGGTATTTTTGACAATTTTTATTGGCCTTTTTAATAATTTTATTCAGCTTTTATTGTCTTTTAACCAAAGATCTTTGTTATTTCGACCAAATAAATTCTGTTACTTGAGTTTCTTCATGACTTTTGACCGAAGAATTTCGGTATTTTTGACAATTTTTATTGGCCTTTTTAATAATTTTATTCAGCTTTTATTGTCTTTTAACCAAAGATCTTTGTTATTTCGACCAAATAAATTCTGTTACTTGAGTTTCTTCATGACTTTTGACCGAAGAATTTCGGTATTTTTGACAATTTTTATTGGCCTTTTTAATAATTTTATTCAGCTTTTAATGTCTTTTAACCAAAGATCTTTGTTATTTCGACCAAATAAATTCTGTTACTTGAGTTTCTTCATGACTTTTGACCGAAGAATTTCGGTATTTTTGACAATTTTTATTGGCCTTTTTAATAATTTTATTCAGCTTTTAATGTCTTTTAACCAAAGATCTTTGTTATTTCGACCAAATAAATTCTGTTACTTGAGTTTCTTCATGACTTTTGACCGAAGAATTTCTGTATTTTTGACAATTTTTTTTTGGCCTTTTTAATAATTTTATTCAGCTTTTATTGTCTTTTAACCAAAGATCTTTGTTATTTCGACCAAATAAATTCTGTTACTTGAGTTTCTTCATGACTTTTGACCGAAGAATTTCGGTATTTTTGACAATTTTTATTGGCCTTTTTAATAATTTTATTCAGCTTTTATTGTCTTTTAACCAAAGATCTTTGTTATTTCGACCAAATAAATTCTGTTACTTGAGTTTCTTCATGACTTTTGACCGAAGAATTTCTGTATTTTTGACAATTTTTTTTTGGCCTTTTTAATAATTTTATTCAGCTTTTATTGTCTTTTAACCAAAGATCTTTGTTATTTCGACCAAATAAATTCTGTTACTTGAGTTTCTTCATGACTTTTGACCGAAGAATTTCTGTATTTTTGACAATTTTTTTTTGGCCTTTTTAATAATTTTATTCTGCTTTTAATGTCTTTTAACCAAAGATCTTTGTTATTTCGACCAAATAAATTCTGTTACTTGAGTTTCTTCATGACTTTTGACCGAAGAATTTCTGTATTTTTGACAATTTTTATTGGCCTTTTTAATAATTTTATTCAGCTTTTATTGTCTTTTAACCAAAGATCTTTGTTATTTCGACCAAATAAATTCTGTTACTTGAGTTTCTTCATGACTTTTGACCGAAGAATTTCGGTATTTTTGACAATTTTTATTGGCCTTTTTAATAATTTTATTCAGCTTTTATTGTCTTTTAACCAAAGATCTTTGTTATTTCGACCAAATAAATTCTGTTACTTGAGTTTCTTCATGACTTTTGACCGAAGAATTTCGGTATTTTTGACAATTTTTATTGGCCTTTTTAATAATTTTATTCAGCTTTTATTGTCTTTTAACCAAAGATCTTTGTTATTTCGACCAAATAAATTCTGTTACTTGAGTTTCTTCATGACTTTTGACCGAAGAATTTCTGTATTTTTGACAATTTTTATTGGCCTTTTTAATAATTTTATTCAGCTTTTATTGTCTTTTAACCAAAGATCTTTGTTATTTCGACCAAATAAATTCTGTTACTTGAGTTTCTTCATGACTTTTGACCGAAGAATTTCGGTATTTTTGACAATTTTTATTGGCCTTTTTAATAATTTTATTCAGCTTTTAATGTCTTTTAACCAAAGATCTTTGTTATTTCGACCAAATAAATTCTGTTACTTGAGTTTCTTCATGACTTTTGACCGAAGAATTTCGGTATTTTTGACAATTTTTATTGGCCTTTTTAATAATTTTATTCAGCTTTTATTGTCTTTTAACCAAAGATCTTTGTTATTTCGACCAAATAAATTCTGTTACTTGAGTTTCTTCATGACTTTTGACCGAAGAATTTCTGTATTTTTGACAATTTTTTTTTGGCCTTTTTAATAATTTTATTCAGCTTTTAGTGTCTTTTAACCAAAGATCTTTGTTATTTCGACCAAATAAATTCTGTTACTTGAGTTGCTTTACGACTTTTGACCGAAGAATTTCTGTATTTTTGACAATTTTTTTTTGGCCTTTTTAATAATTTTATTCAGCTTTTATTGTCTTTTAACCAAAGATCTTTGTTATTTCGACCAAATAAATTCTGTTACTTGAGTTTCTTCATGACTTTTGACCGAAGAATTTCGGTATTTTTGACAATTTTTATTGGCCTTTTTAATAATTTTATTCAGCTTTTAATGTCTTTTAACCAAAGATCTTTGTTATTTCGACCAAATAAATTCTGTTACTTGAGTTTCTTCATGACTTTTGACCGAAGAATTTCGGTATTTTTGACAATTTTTATTGGCCTTTTTAATAATTTTATTCAGCTTTTAATGTCTTTTAACCAAAGATCTTTGTTATTTCGACCAAATAAATTCTGTTACTTGAGTTTCTTCATGACTTTTGACCGAAGAATTTCTGTATTTTTGACAATTTTTTTTTGGCCTTTTTAATAATTTTATTCAGCTTTTATTGTCTTTTAACCAAAGATCTTTGTTATTTCGACCAAATAAATTCTGTTACTTGAGTTTCTTCATGACTTTTGACCGAAGAATTTCGGTATTTTTGACAATTTTTATTGGCCTTTTTAATAATTTTATTCAGCTTTTATTGTCTTTTAACCAAAGATCTTTGTTATTTCGACCAAATAAATTCTGTTACTTGAGTTTCTTCATGACTTTTGACCGAAGAATTTCTGTATTTTTGACAATTTTTTTTTGGCCTTTTTAATAATTTTATTCAGCTTTTATTGTCTTTTAACCCAAGATCTTTGTTAGTTCGACCAAGAAAAAATTTTTTTCTGTCTTTTTATTAAAAATTCTGTTTGCGTGACTCATCCCAAATTTAAGTTAGATCTGAAGATTTTACATTTTAGAGTGGAATTCAGAAAAGCCGAAGTACTTCAGTAAAATTGACTGAATAATTCAGTTAAATGACATTGCGAAAATGCTGTAACTATTTGAATTGGTCAAAACGGCCGATGAACTTCAGTAAAATTAATCAAATAATTCAGTTAAAGCGTACCAATCATTTGAATTGGACAAAATATGTACTCCTTCACTAAATCAAACTGTTTAATATCACTTACCAAAGAAATTTGTTAAATCACCCCTTCACTGAAAAAAATGGTCAAATATCTTCCACTGTATTAATTTGTCAAAAAGACTGAAGTACTACAGTGGAAGACCGAGACCAAATAATTCAGTCTTGATCTTCCACTGTATTAATTTGTCAAAAAGACTGAAGTACTACAGTGGAAGACCGAGACCAAATAATTCAGTCTTGATCTTCCACTGTATTAATTTGTCAAAAAGACTGAAGTACTACAGTGGAAGACCGAGACCAAATAATTCAGTCCTGATCTTCCACTGTATTAATTGGTCAAAAAGACTGAAGTACTACAGTGGAAGACCGAGACCAAATAATTCAGTCCTGATCTTCCACTGTATTAATTTGTCAAAAAGACTGAAGTACTACAGTGGAAGACCGAGACCAAATAATTCAGTCCTGATCTTCCACTGTATTAATTGGTCAAAAAGACTGAAGTACTACAGTGGAAGACCGAGACCAAATAATTCAGTCTTGATCTTCCACTGTATTAATTTGTCAAAAAGACTGAAGTACTACAGTGGAAGACCGAGACCAAATAATTCAGTCCTGATCTTCCACTGTATTAATTGGTCAAAAAGACTGAAGTACTACAGTGGAAGACCGAGACCAAATAATTCAGTCCTGATCTTCCACTGTATTAATTTGTCAAAAAGACTGAAGTACTGCAGTGGAAGACCGAGACCAAATAATTCAGTCCTGATCTTCCACTGTATTAATTTGTCAAAAAGACTGAAGTACTGCAGTGGAAGACCGAGACCAAATAATTCAGTCCTGATCTTCCACTGTATTAATTTGTCAAAAAGACTGAAGTACTGCAGTGGAAGACCGAGACCAAATAATTCAGTCCTGATCTTCCACTGTATTAATTTGTCAAAAAGACTGAAGTACTGCAGTGGAAGACCGAGACCAAATAATTCAGTCCTGATCTTCCACTGTATTAATTGGTCAAAAAGACTGAAGTACTACAGTGGAAGACCGAGACCAAATAATTCAGTCCTGATCTTCCACTGTATTAATTGGTCAAAAAGACTGAAGTACTACAGTGGAAGACCGAGACCAAATAATTCAGTCCTGATCTTCCACTGTATTAATTTGTCAAAAAGACTGAAGTACTGCAGTGGAAGACCGAGACCAAATAATTCAATCTTGATCTTCCACTGTATTAATTTGTCAAAAAGACTGAAGTACTACAGTGGAAGACCGAGACCAAATAATTCAGTCCTGATCTTCCACTGTATTAATTGGTCAAAAAGACTGAAGTACTACAGTGGAAGACCGAGACCAAATAATTCAGTCTTGATCTTCCACTGTATTAATTTGTCAAAAAGACTGAAGTACTACAGTGGAAGACCGAGACCAAATAATTCAGTCCTGATCTTCCACTGTATTAATTTGTCAAAAAGACTGAAGTACTACAGTGGAAGACCGAGACCAAATAATTCAGTCCTGATCTTCCACTGTATTAATTTGTCAAAAAGACTGAAGTACTACAGTGGAAGACCGAGACCAAATAATTCAGTCCTGATCTTCCACTGTATTAATTTGTCAAAAAGACTGAAGTACTACAGTGGAAGACCGAGACCAAATAATTCAGTCCTGATCTTCCACTGTATTAATTTGTCAAAAAGACTGAAGTACGGAATGAATTAGTTAAATTTCATTCTGCGAAGCTCTTCCACCATTTTATTTCGTCGAAACGACCGAAATGCTTTAGTAAAATTGACTGAATAATTCAGTTAAGTGACATTGCAGGACCGCTTCAACCATTTTAAATGGTCGAAATGACCGAACTATTTTAGTGAAATTGACTAAATAATTCAGTTAAATCACTTAGCCGGAGTGTTTCAACTATTTGAATTGGTCAAAACGACCGATGAACTTCAATTAAATTGACAAAATAATTCAGTTAAAGCCTTTTGCGTGAGTGTTCTAACCATATGAATTGGTCAAAATCGATGAAAAAAATGGTTAAATATCTTCGACCAAATAAATTAGTCAAAATACTCTCGATGAAAAAAAAATGGTCAAATATTGACCAAAAAAATTAGTCAAAAAGACCAAATTTTTGACCAAAGTAAAACAGTGGAAGATCGAGACCGAAATTTTCAGTTAAAAAAGCTGAAGTATTTTTAACAGTGCAACAATACGAGCCCCGAGCTTCCGTTTATATGGCATACAATTGGGTGAGCGCAAAAGAAGCCATGAAAGATTGTGGGATAAAAGATTCTAAAGAGAAAATTAGAATATAAAAGCACGAGAGAAGAATTTAAAGTTGCGGTTTAATTTTATTTTGTAAAAACAAAATATTAAGAGAATTTTTGGAATCATTTTCGCTTTAAAAAGCTTCATGCGGATGCCTTTTTTAATTAATTAGATAAATTGTTTAAAAGCTTTTTGAGTGAATAAGAAAATCAAAAAGCTCCGTTTGAGAATTTAAGTATTTTGTCAGTTATTTTTAGAGGATTAACTTATCATAATATATTAAAATCAATCAGAAATCTTTCTGTTTATATATACTGAATTTCTTACTGAAAAGCTATTTCCATCCAAATTAAAAACTTTAAAAAGAAAATAAAAATTGAACGTCAATCTTAAATAAATTAAAATCAAAGAAGCTTTCTTATATTTACTAATTTAAATCTATTTCCATAATAAACCTCAACACAATCATTTTCTGCGCAAAAATATGAAAACACCCACCACATGTTCTCTTTTGTCTGAATCATCTGCATATACATCCATTTACTTTGAAATAAAACCAAAAACAGCCCGATCAAGAAGGAAAATTCTTTCACGGGTGTTCCTCTCCATAAAATTCCATAGAGAAATTATTATATAATAATTTATTCCAACAAGTGGCGCTTTCATTTGTTATTCCCCGCGTGAAGAGGTGCCTTCCTGCTGCCCAAACAATGCACCCAAAAAACGAGGCTTAAAATTCGATTTGGAGCCCCGGAATTTTATAGAAGAAATTTTATGGAAATTACACAAAAGTCCCCCTCTGTCGTGGACATTATCCAGCATTGTGGTGGCCCAACAGAGAAATTCTTCCAGTCCACGATGAAAATAAATTGTCGCTGATGGTGGAGAATAGATTTTTGACAATAATAATCCAATAAAGCGAAGCAGTGTTATTTTGATTGTGGTGGCCCCGAAAGAACTAAAAGGCGCGAGAGAAAGAATTTACATATGAAAAGGTATTATACCTTTTGTCGAAGAAAAATGGATAGAACAAACATGGGTTTTCTTCGCTCTCTGGGACAGCACGCGGTGAGAAAACATCCAACTTCAATGGGGCGATAAGCGACAAACCCGAGGAAGCGCTGTATCCATTTTCTCAATGGATGGACTTTGTGGCAAAATATTCGCTAAATTTAATTAATTGATTTTTTCTCCACTCAAAATCTTGCGGTAGAGGTGAAGCTGTGAGAAATTGCCGCGGAGTGTTAAAAATCCGGTGAAAAAAGACCATGAAGAAATCTCACCACCTTCCCTATTTGGCAAAAAGAGCCATAAGTCACTGAGAGATGGTGCCTTTAGCCAATGGAATAAAATGTCAGGTTGCTCCATTATCTTCCCAACACAATATTTGATGAATAACACAATGGTAAAGAAGATAAATGTGTCATAGGTTTCATTTCTTTTATCTACCAAGCTCCACCATTCCTTCGGCTATTAACATCTCTTTGGGGTATTTATGGGAAAAATTGGCGTGGTCTTCTCATACATTGTATCATGACAAAGAAGCCCTATAACATATAACGTAACGTCGTGATATTTTGGAATTTTGAGAAAAACGTTAATGCGGTGATAACAGCAGTGGCATTTCCATGGGAAACTTCCACTACTTTTCATCTACTGAAAGAAATGATAAATGTTGTGGTTTGAATAGACACCCTGAGAACACAGAACGCAACTTTGCGTCAAAAGCAAAGGTAAATGATGCATAAAATGTAAGAATCTTCATGTAGAACCATATTGAAGAAATCCCTTCTAAAATGTTTTCAAGACAGACATTCTTTGCGAAATGATCCACTAATTTGCCAATATTTCATCCCATAAGCCGAAAGTGTCCAAGAAGGGATGACTAATTTGGCATTGAGTGGATCATAAAGAATGTCACGATGGTCGGAAATGGGTTTTGTGTCTCATCCTGGCTCTCACATCTCCCCATGGAGCTCACTTAAATCCTTTAGTCGTTGATTTGCTAACGCAGACGCAAATTATGGCTCTATTAGTTGTTGCGGAAAATTTCCTCTGGGACTGTGAAATTACGAATTTCAGCGCGCGATCCATGGTGCGAAAGAAACGTACAAATTGTCCCGAACTTCTGCTACATGTCTTGTGTGGGATGCATTTTACTGAAATTGTTTGGATTGTGTGAGAATTTATTGTAAAACATTAAATTTCACACGAAGACCTCTTTTTTCGATCCTCACCGCTGAAGCTCTTCTCCAACGGCGTGGCAAACAATAAATATCCGTGAAAATTGTCACAAAACCCCCATTGAGGCCATCGCGACAAAATTATTCCTGGGAGCTGGAATAAAAAGCAAGACGCGGGAGGAGAAACCAATTAACTGCAGCATCCAATTATTAATAATTTCTCCGAATAAACAGCATCTTGGCGATGGATAAGTAATGGTGAGGTGGGAAAGTAGCACGACCACCCCCCAAGAGGTGGCAGCGTATTGCGGGAATAATTCCATCTGAAGCACCACAATAAAGATTCTAATGGACATTTTTGGGCGCACAAGCGCGGGGGATTTTTTTTACGTTGGATTTGGGCAGAGACCTGCGACCCCTGCGCGTTGGATTCTTTAGCGCGCCATAGCTTTGTGTGTAATCGCCAGGAGGCACATTGAGGGGCAAAGGTGCCGGCGGGGGGCGATAACAAACGCTATGGGGACTCCACCCAGCATGTCACCACCGAGTTCCAGGTCCTCTCTTCTCTTGGGCCTGGCCGACGAGCCCGGGATGACACTGCGCTTTGCGACGTTCAACCATGGCAATGAGGAGCTGAAGGCACACCGCCACGGGAGTTGCACTGAGAGAAAATTTACAATTTTTTTTAAATCTATTTTTTTTTTTTATAAAAAGGACCAGATAATAGGAAAATTGAAAACTTAAGGACCATTAAGTTTGATACACTATATCCAAATTTTCGAAATCTAATCAATTTAAATCCTTCTAATTAGCTTAAAATCAGTACCTAACCAATTCGATAGAGATTTCCACAAAAATGCATAAAATGACGTCACCACTGTGTTTTTGTCCCTTAAAATGCATGAAACTTAAACTTGTCATTAACAAAATATTACCGTAAATACTTCATGGGTTTAAAGTTAAAGAAATCAAAATAATGACGTCATTACTTATATTTTTGGGCAAATATTTGACGGCTTATTTTAATTAATCTCAACTGAAAATGGAAAATTTCCTTGGAGATTTTTCTTGCTTTCTACAAAATTACTTATTCCAACTGCTTCCGGGAATATGGAGTCCTCACGTACAATAGCGAATCAACTACTTAAGAATTGTCTTACAATTTTTTTTCTCTCAGTGTTTCTCATTGCCCCTTCTACCAGCCGCCGATTGAAGGCACATTAAATGTAATGCTGGTTAAGTGGAAAATGCGCGCGTAGCAGCTTTATGTGATTTCTGGGATTCATCATTGGGACGCACCACGGAATGGTGTGGGGTGGAGGGAGCAAAGAAAAAAGACACTTCTTCGGCATTGTGTTGTGTCAAAACGAATATTCATAAATTTGAATTTATATTCATATTGAAAATATTTGACGTTATTAATGATGTACAAGATCATGTCAACGAATTATTAATATGATTGTTGTCGATTTCCTTTCATCTGTGCTCGACATTCTCAACTCCTCCCTTATTTTTTTTGCTCCTCCCTGGTGAGGATCGAGACTCACAATGATCCTTCGGGGCAAAGTATTGAGTCATGCCGGAAACAGGACGTGGTTGAACTGCAAAACCACAGGAAAGATCATAAAAAGGGCTTTTTATGGGACACTGACAATGGTGATTCGCGAGACGCACCAGCGCCAATAATTTATAGAGTCCAGACACAGCTTCACCCAAAATGAAGTATAAATTAATTTTATCGATTCCTGTTTTGACACCCTCTCGCGACCAGAAACCACCGGATGAATAACACTCTCATCCCCCGAAGGAAGAAACTCCGAAATCGCTTAAGCTCACCTAAGGAAGAAGGAAAAAAGACTCCACTGCATTAGCGAAAATTGGCGCCAAACCACAAGACTCCTTTTTTTTTTTCTTAACAAAACCATAATATTCCTGCTCTTCACGAGTGTGTAGCTCATTTTTTTGTTGCACCTCTCCCTACCAACTCCATGCCATCACCCGAAGAAGCCCAAAAGTCATCTTATAGGAAAGGTGAATGGAGAAAAATTAATATAAATATTTTGAGATGGAGTAAGATACATTTATCAGATATGAGCACAAGCTTACTGGACTCCTGCTGTTATGACAAAGTGAAGAGCTGATGCGCTTAACCGGTGTTAATTCGTTAAAATTAACTCTGCGACATATGACAATTTTTTAACATCATTGTCTTACAAATGTTTTCATTCCGCCTTCCATCGTAGCGCTCCCTTGGCTCACGATAGAGTCCCTCATCGTATGGGTGTTTATTGAAATTCTTTGGGGTAAATAAATCTCCCGGTAATCCTCAGATTACACATGTCAAAATGTCTACTTGGGCCCTCTCTGGATGGCATAAAGATGCAATCACAGGAACATCATCACACAGAGGCAGGCAATCAAGGTAGGTGCAAAGAAAGCGAGATGGTCCAACAAAGAATTTACAAAATTGGCCCATTCATGATTACGTCTTACCCAATAATGAGTGGTAAGATCCCTTTTTGCCCTTAATTTGTTTTTATTTTTGAGAAATATTTAGTTTAATTAAACAGGACATTAAAATTACGTTAGAAAAAAGAAAATGTTTTTCTGATTTTCTTAATTCAGAATAAAAAAAATCAAGGATATTTATCCCTCTTTTTCTGATATATTGTTTTAATTTTTAGCTTCATTCGGTAAATCTTTATGGAAACGATTTTAATCAGAATTAATTAAAGATTTGCCTTACATTTTGCAGACCTGAAGAAAGACACAATTATTATCTCCGAAACGTAGTACCAAACTTGGCTTAAGTATAAACTCACCTATAAATATTTTCTCTTTAAATCTTTATTTAACTTCTATATTTCATTACAGCTTCTTGCTAAATTTAAATCCAATCAACATTAATTAAGAAAGTTAGTAGAATATGAATAAATGCCATTTTAGTGTCAAATCACTTCTTAGCACGGCTCTTCTTGTCTCCATGAACCAATTTGCGGATCATCTGATTCATCTCGTAGGTTTTAAGAATCTCCCTGGCGCCTGCCAATGTATGATCATCTGCCTCAAAGAACATCCTTCGTAGTTCACCTGGAGCTTCCAGTACGAACTTATCAATTATTGCAATTGAGCGACTTTCCTCACTTCCTCCGAAGTTGCACCACATGGATTGTCCACATAGTCTGAAGAAGAAATTTTCCGGGGACTCATTTGCTTCTGGCTTCATTGACCGAAAGATGTAGCGCTCCAAATGATCCGGTCTCTTGGGAGCGAAATAATTATCGAACTTTTGCAATGCCGCCTCATAGGGATTAATCGATTGAGCCTCATCTTCGGGGGGATCAATTATTGAAAGGTTACGGAAGAGAGTATGTAGCTGAACACCACCAAAGAGCAGCAAGATAGCTTTCAATTTTTTCGGGTCGGTTTCTCCAAGAATTACCAATGCATTTTCGAACCTCTCTTTCCAAATAGTCCAATCATCCCTGAGGACCTCCGTGCCCTGATTTTTCTCCCATTTAAAGGGAGCCAAATTGGAAAATGCCCAAAATGAATTCATTTTTACCTAAAAAAAAAATGTTTTGTTTCTTTCCGGAAAAGAATTTATGAAGAATTTTATTTACTTATAAGTCTCAACCAAAATTTAACTCGTTTGTAAACCTTTCTAGCTCAAAGGATATCTTTTATTCCAACTAATGATTATTATTAACGTTATTAACCGATGAATAACTTAGGGAAAGAAAATTATTTCACAGAACGGAAATGTCAGTGGCAGCTCGCGATCCTCGCGATAGAATGATCAAAAGTAGGGTTACGTAAGCGCCATCTGTGATTTAAACAATTTTTGCGATCGCTCACTTTGGTGAAATTAAATTTCGGTGAATAATTTTCAAAATTCTTTTAGGACGTTAAGTTTTGAGAGTTTTTATTGTTTCTTTATCATTAAAGTTTAAAGATTTAATTATTTTTTATCAAATTTTCGAGTGAATTAAAATTGTTTGAAAAAAAAACCCTAAATATTTAAAATTTTCCAACAAGTAAAATAAAACAAACTAATGGACCCAATTGCTCAAAATATTGATGATTTGATTATTTAAACTATTTATAAAAATCTTAACGTAAAATGCAACATTAAGCATACGTCGGAAAAAGTCAAAATGCAATTCCTTATATCAATCTCAACCAGTCTTGAGTGCACCACAAAAGCAACCAAAAGAAGTCCGTATGGGCAACATGAAGAGTTGAAGATAAGAACAATGTAACTCCTTTTGCAATGCCAGAATGGGTAGATTCACAAAGAGAAGTCTCACAGAGTCTTCCTCCTAAAGCAATTTCATTCATTGGTTTCAAGCAGTGAAACACGGCCAGAGAAGAACTGCCAAAGAGATGAACAAGAAATTCGCTCAAATTTACAATATATCCCCCGAAAGGTGAATGAGGGGCGATGGTTGAGGCACATCTCGAAGGTAAATTACTTGTTTGTAGAGAAGACATGAATTTCTTATCGCAGAAAGCGCATTCTAATGTCTTGTTCTTGTCGTTGGTGCCACGGAGGGAAAAAGGCAAAAAAAACGTGAGTTCTTTCCACCAAACAATTTATTTCCTTTCGCAAGAGCACTTGAAATTTTTGCTTGAACTTTTCTCACACACAAGTTCCCGCGGAAGGGGTGAGGCTGTGTTAGTGGTAAAAAAAAGATGCATGATGGGTCTGCGGGGCGAAGACAAAGAATTGGTTCCGGTGACAATGGCAACAAAATGTTCAAAGACATGCTCCGCAGCTTTGAGGGACTTTTTTCCCGGCACTCTTCCGACTTGTATTGTGAAATTGTTCAAATTGACAAAGATGTTCATAAATTATCGAGAAGAAGTTTCTATATACGGATTTAGTTTGCTTAGAAATGATGACTTAAGATGCTATAAGTTACCAAACTCGTGTATTTTCTTTTTTTTTGTACATCACCACAAATCCCAATGAAGATGTTTATGAATGAATCTCGCGTGAGAAATCTCATCATACACTTGCGTCACAGAGTAATGGAAAGTTTTGCTAGAAATTTTATCATTTATACAGGAGCACTGGTTTACGAATAAGTAATTTATCAGTATTAAATTTTTAATGGTAAATTTGATAAAAATATTTCCCCGCTAGAGGGGATTGAATTTCAGAGGTGACATCTAGTGTTATTTTTTTCTCTGTAAATATTTTTGGTAATAAAGTTAATTTAATAAAATTGAGGGATTTCCTAATTTTACTAAACCTCTTTAAATTGAAAAACAACTTTAAAATCCTTTAATATTTTCTCCGCTAGAGAGGCTAAGTTTAAGTAGTGCCATCTGACGTCAAAATTAATTGAGCAATAGCATCTTCAATAAGTTCCCGTTGGCACAATAAATAAACAAACATCTTTATGGATTTTAGCATCAAATTTTGCAAGAAAAAAACTTGTTAGTTGACAAAGAAAACTACACGTTAGGAAGAGGAAATGGCAAATTCACACATTGTCTATGTCCAAAATAATCGCTTCCTTTGAAGATGAATCTTTCACGGCGTGCGCTAAAGGAGGCGCAAGACTATATTTTTATTGGTTTGTTTACCCTAGCTGAGTGATCCAAAATCAACAAGCACTGAATATTATTTTTCACATTCAACAAAAATAGTTATCTCTTTATTGGTTCAGAGTGGCGACGGGAAGAGCCCTCTCCGCAAATATTTACCTTCTGGTGATCGCACCCACAAATTTCTACAATATCTGCCGAAGCGCCTGCAGGTTTAACATGCGGAATATATTTTCGCAGATAGGTGCAAATTCACCTAAAAAAAAAAGAACTTCGCACTTTGCAAGGCTTCACGCTCTTCAGGGGCTGCTAATGCGTCCCGAAAGAAATGAGCACGCGATCTTAGAGAGTTGATATCTTTTTGGCAACCTTCTTTGAACCTTTTGCTTCTTTCTCTCATCAGTCAATAATGGAACCATCACTTTTTACGAATGATCTGTTTGCTTCGACCATCAAAAATCTGTTTCGGTGCGAATTGACTGACATGTCGGCACTTTTTGAGTTATATACATATATATTATTTTCTCAATAAAAAGATGAGCTGAGCAAAAGAGATGCTCCTCATAAGCATTGAAGAAAAAAAAAGAGGAAATACATTCGAAGCGGAAAGTTTGAATTTTCTCGAGAGGTTGTGGCAGAAGATCCCTCGTTGATTGGGTGTCTTTGTTCGTACACCTCTCTTTGGCACTTGGGGGTATTAATTCAATTACTAGTAAAACAAATTTTTGAACATGTAAATTAATGGATTAATTTTTTGGGGTGTAAATCACCGAAAAATCCATGTTTAAAATATAAGGCACGAAAGATAAAATACGGAAAATCATCAATCGTTAAAAATGATTGATGGATCAATGGTCATCTACCGAACAAACATTGATTTCCCTTCAAGCAACCATTAGTCATATTTTTCATCTCATTCTCTTTTTCTATCTCACGGATATGTGGTGCCTTCTTGCTCTCCTTTTGCGGGTGGAGTGATGAACGCGTCCCGCCGAAAAAAACCAAACACAGTCCATGAAGATTGTGCGAGGAGAAGGCTTTCCGCCTTATCTTTGGGATACAAGAAGAAAACAAATGACCGACAGTCTTGATGGACATGGAGGATAAAAATTTTCAACATGACACTATCACATAAATATGATCATTGCACGATCACAACAATGTTGATTGATTTTTCAGACGCTCCAAATCGATCGCAATGCAGCCGCATAAATCGCAAATGGCAGCATCACATGTTAAGCGGAAACAGACACACACACTCCATTTCCATAAAACAATTTATTTAGTGATCGGTGATCGTCAGATCGCCTTAGAGATCGCCCCATACCATACGGCGCGCGATAGATTCTAAATGCGGAGACTTTGGCCTGTGTGCCAATATGGAATGTTTGTTGTGTGCCCCAAGAATGGACAAATGGCTGGAGGTGGGAGAGAAATCAAAAGATCGAGTGACGATGGGGCCTTGTGGCCTGATCCTGCGTGATCGAACTGTGTCCATCACTGTGGTCCACCGGGGTGTTGTGAATTTTCAAGGAAGGAAGGGAGCCATCATAAATTACGGGACGCGATAAATCAATTGGACGATGGGCCGTATATCAAAATGAGGCATTGATTTCAAAACGAAAGGCGACTATATCGATCATTAGCACGCCAGTGATTGATCTGCGAGCCGAATTGATTCTCGCCGAGGGGTTAACTTAGTTAGAGACCCGCGTAGGTAACCCCGGCGGGATATCGCGAGACCCACCAACTGACGAGAAGCTCAATGAGCACCATGGCAGGGGGCTCGTGAATCAATTGGCGGATGCAAGACATTCCAACTGAGAATTAATTGCCGGCTAATTGACTAAATTATATTTTTTTGCCAATTGAAGATATTCACGCAGAGGAAAAGAATGAGAGGAAAATGTGGAAAATTCTACTAAAATTCGGAAAAAATGAAATGTTATTAAAGCAGAGAAAACTTTTAAATTAAAGTTTTAAGTACATCTTATGGGTCTTTGAAAACCATTAAAATTGTGAAAGGAGTTTATTCGTTTTTGTATGGAAAATCCATTTGAGAGAAAATTCAAGACTCGCATAGTCTACAAGAGAAATAGGAAAGAATAAGAAAATCGTTATAGAGATCTCCTATTTTTCAATGGGAGCTGGGCGAAAGCCGACAAATATTTGCTTTAAAAATGTAAACAATGACGTCACAAAGGTTATTTTTAGTTGTTTTAATGCATGAAACATTTGTGCTAATACTTTCTCAATAATTTTAAAACATGGAATATTTTATGCTTAATAAAAAATATTCTTCTTAGAACATTTTTTTTATACATCACTACAAATACAAAAAAAAACACAAAATAAAAAGCAAAACTATAAATAAACCAACTTTTAATTGAATAAATAGAAGCTACATGGAACTAGAATAATTCTAAAGCAAGAGGCGTCATCATAAAAATAAACAGCAAATACAATGTTTACACCAAAGTGTTTTCTCGGTCTACGATGCACAGCAAAACTCAATTACTATGGGACCCCCAGCATAGTCCAATAATTTCTCTGTAATCTCAACTCCTTATTATTTATATTGTCATTGCTGCAGTGAACCACATATGCGGACGGAAAGTGATTTTGTTGGTAACAGCGAGCCCCCACTTTGGGCACGGCGAGGAAATGTGCACCAAAGTGATTCTTATAGCGCTTTTAAATTGAAAATTGCACGCTACTCACACGCTTTGTCGTCTCTGATGTTGTTTAATGTCACGTATTTATTATCACAATTAGATGATGTTGGCGCTGGGTGCTATGGTGAACGACACAGAGGCACGCGGGGAATATTTTCAATGCTGCATACGAGCACCGCAGTCGGGCTACAAAGCGACACCATTCTTGCGGGTTTTGTAGATAAATTTATATATTTCGTGGCCGCGTGTTGAACTCGAATTACGAAGTGAATGCTGGCGAATCTGCATGAGGTTGCATCTTTTATTGTGACTATCGTTATCACATACATTTGCGCCACACACAAGAATATTTTTCAGAGCTCACCTTGGGACGAAAGTTTTGAGTGCCAAGCAGATTGCCGGGTACTAAATCCGCGGCAGGAGAGAGATACCCACCAAGGAGGGAGTATATATAGTATTGATTTGGATGCAGCTTACTGATGTTATTTATTATTACAACTGTGGCACCAATGGCCTATGCGCGTACATGCAGAAGAGTTATTACTAATTGATTAAGTGGAAATACTATAAGAAGCTGTCTCGGTATTGTATTGAATGATATTTTATTGCTGCAAAATTGATGGGAAGCGAATGTATCGCGAAATCGCTATGGCAAAGTGATCAAATGCGGGGGATTTTGCGCACAAAATTCTCTTCGTCACATATTCCAATACAAATTAACAAAGGTGTTTTGCAGCATTTGTAGAGGGGTAGGGAGGGAATAATGTTTTTAGTGTGACACTGATTGCAGGTGGCATGACCTTTTGTATTTATGTCAAGTTAGCTGCAATTTTTCTCTGAATACTTTCAACTCGATTGAAAATTTCGGGTTCGTCGTCTATTTTGTTGAAGTCTTTCGTTTAAAAAAATGCAAAAACTGCAATTTTTCTTTGCTAAATACCTCGGATAGGCCAATGAACAATTTTGCAATGACTATTATGATGTTTACATTATTTTTTAAACATAAAGGAGTTTATTCGTTTCTATATGAGAAAATTCTATAATCGAGAATACAGTCAGATTCACGCAGTTTTTTAGAAGAGAAAACGAGAAATTGTCAAAAAAAAACTTCTTATTTACGAATAAATCCTTCTATAATTTTTTTTCTAAATTCATCACCCTTTAAATGCAATAGCCTGTAAAATAGGAAAAGTTGAGAAGATCAGGTTCTTGAATATTTTAATTTAATGGAAGTCAAGAGCCTTAAGTTTTTTTTTCGGATTTTTCCATCTTCAACGTTTTTTTTTGCAAAATGGTCAGTCCAAATCAAGCCCATGCCGCCCATGTTCAGTGATTGCCAAATGGGTGGGAAAGACTGAATTCCCAGAAGTATCACCGTGCGAGTGACTTGAAGGGAAAAGTATCTTTCTGTCCCTAATTGTGGGGTCTCATGTGTGGTGCAAAATTGTCGGTTGAATTGGGCAAGAAGGAGTTCACAAATCAAATCAATTTAGTTGTCAATAGATGTGTGTCGTGGCCGTGTTGGGGGCTCGAGTAGAGGCACAAAATGGGTAAAAGGAGGTATAGGAAAAAAAGATGATATCGGAGAGTCCGTGAGAACTTTTATGTATATTTCACAGTTTCCTTCTCGGGACAGACCTCGTGAATGCCATTAAATATTGCGCCGCGAGAAGAAAAAGAGATAGATGGAGGCAGAGAGTTGGTGAATTTGATGGTCAGAACAATGGATGCATAAGTAATTTGTATCGAATTAAATGATCAACGTGCAATTTGATTTTCTCTCTATATTCGTCGTCTGGGCACTGCGCGAGACCCACCAATACCGATGCTGAGGGAAAGGTCTTCCATGATGGGCTCAAGACGAACGATTGAGAGAAACAATGGCATATCCCTTTCCTTTCCGCATTATATAGTATTTCCCGTTGCAGAGTTAATTTTGCATTTTGTGATGTTTTTTTTTATGTTTTATTTTGTCTGGTCTTTTGCCTGGTCAATTCAATGGATTCAGTTTTCAATGAGCGACTTTTACACACTTCATTATTCCTTTCTATCAATCATTCGCCGATACTTGGACACGCTTTTCAAACCATATCATCGCGTACTTTTACACTCAATAGCGCGTGATGTTGATGGACAACAATAGAACGATTTACAAAAATTATAACGCTGCACAGCAACAACAACACTGTTGAATCACCCGTCAGTGTTCCCCCAAAAAGAGCCCACGGAGATGAATGTAAGAAGAAAAAATAGCTGGAGAGGAGAGAGAGTGAGAGCAAAAGGAATGTGAGACGGTGGTGGATGAAAAGAAGGTGGACTTCGGGGGGATATGAAACAAAATACCGAAACAAGCGATTGGTATCTTTTATGGGTTTGAGATATTTAATTGTATTATTATATTCCTCATCATCGATTGTGTGTCTGCCATGGGAGATATTGAGAGCCCCGGAAAAAAGAGGAGAAGAAGATCATCGAGTGCCCACCAAAAATCATCGATAAACCGCGGTGGGCTCACGACAACAATGTGATGATGATGATTGTGCTGATGGAGCAAAAGACCCCGCGCGCCAATCAATCGAGCTCTGGGAAAAAAAAAGATGAAAAGAAAAGCATTTCAAATAGCATTTTTCGCATTCTTCATCTCCAAAGAAGAATTTCCACCATAATGTAGCCCACCAAATTCCTTGTCTTTACACCCAATAGATATGCGCCTTTTTTGCTGCCCTGGTGCCTTCTCAATACAATCAAATAAATCCTCTTCAGATGTTAGTCGCGTGTTCGCCTCATGGCATCGGCGATTAAACATGAATTTGTGCTGTTGAAGGAAATCTTGTCTGGAATTTCTTTTAATGATCGAACAAGCCGAACCTTTCGAGACTATGGGCGCTTAGAGACATGAGCCAAACCAATATGGATATGCTTCATATAAAATGGGAATAGTCGTTCAATGTGGAAAAAAAAGCGGAACAGATGTTGATCTATCGTCATTACTTTTGTAACAAGCCATAATGAGTAAACTATGATGGTGTTCAGAATACCAAGAGAAGCGCACTTCCTCCACCCACATATTTCAAGAGCTTTCAATTAGTTGGACGTTTTGGATGTTTTTTGAGCAGCTCAATTTTTGAATGAAAATTAATTTCTTTTTACAATTTAACTCTTAGCTGAGCCTCAAGATTAGGGTAAATATTTGATGGCTTGAGTTTAATAATATAACAACTTGGTCCATCTTTATCTATTTTTATGCCAAAATTATCAGTTAGTTCAATAAAAGAAAAATGGTGACGTCATTATATGAATTTTTGGACAACTCGATCTGGAATAACGTTTTCTTATTCATTTTTTCTATCTTTCTATCATACAGGAACATATGATCGTCTTTAAAGTGCAGAATAAGTACAAAATAAGATCAAAAAATAATTAAAAATTTATATAAAAATCAAATTTTTACTTTTTCAAAAAATCTTTTCATTTATTCTGTTACATAGATTAATTTTCAACAGTTATATGAAGAAGGAGAATAAATTGTTACAAAAGACTTAAACCAAAACTAGGTTGCAGTGTCAAAAGTTCAGGCTAAGATTATGCGCTTCTTAGTTAAAATTTATTGACTGTTTTGCGTTAACCTAAACCCCTTTTGTGGTGTGTGCTAAAAGTTGGATTTTAAAGATTCCTCAATGTGTGTTCCCGAATCTTAAAGACGTCATCCCACGCACAGCTGAACGAAAAGATTGGTGAGGTACAAAAAAGTCGATTAACACCATTGTTGAACAAACAAATTGGAATTATTAGTGGCTCTTATTAGGTGTTGTATATGCAAATAATGGCAAGTTGTTACACTATGTCGATCTCAGTGTGAGAGAAATTGCTGAGGTCCATCTGGAGGTGGTATGGATCGCCGCAATCACCATGTTGGAGGAGAAGATTCGATGAACGCTTTCAGCATCTTCATTCATATCCCATGGCCGCCAAGTGCTGAGGTGATTTTCTCGCAGTGTGGCCAGAGCTGCGGAGAGACAGGGCGAGATTTTTTTTCCTTCTTTCAACGGGGCTGAGAGATGCTGAATTTGAACCCATGGGTCGAGATTTTGCCTTGCGGCTCTTCACAGCGGGTCCATCTAAAACGCCCTCGCATATTTGCGTTCTCGCCGTGGCTTTATGGAACTCATCATATATGAATCTATTCCCATTGCGCCTCACATATGAATATAAACAGATAATGCAATAAATTTATTTATAACACAACTCGTGTGGATATTCCACTCGCGGATCATTCTTGCGCCCTGTGTCTGTGTGCTTGAGCTTTTTTGGACCAACTCTCCACCTTGTGTTTTCTCCGGGCAACACAGCAACCTCAAACATGTCACGAAATCCAACACACAGTTCCATTGTCGGGAACGCAGCCGCCCTCGCGCCCCTTTTTCGATTATGACGCGCGCGCGGACTTTTTTTCTTACACAAGCTTACATACATACCTATCATGTTGTACACATACATATAATGCAAACTGGACGAAAAAAAAAGGTATTCGATGCAACTCTATAAAAATTCCACAATTTTTTCCCCGCTCGTTCCGCACCCAATTGGGCTCCAAGAGATTGGTGGATGATTGTAAAAGAGCAAGAAAAGTACACGCGCCAGGCAATAAAACTCAAATTTCAACTATTAAAATGCATTACGGCACACTCGATGGTCGTTCTCGCGAGAGCCACGCCGGGATGCCCGATGCTGGTGTGGCGGATGGTTGGACAGAAATTGGTCATTTCACACTTTCATGGCAGGAAATCAATAAAATGTGACATTATCCCTTTAACGTGTTACACGATAGTTTAGTGTGTTGAGCAATTCTCCGATGCCGGAGTCAAACAACCGTCGAGATGGCTGTTTCTTCCCACTTGAAACATGTTCTTTAACAACATCGCGCACAAATTTGTTTCACTGGTCGCAACTTTGGTTTGCCTTGCCATCAAGTGCGGAATTTTGTCCATTGGCGAGGGGAAAGCTCTGAAGGAGGGCCATGGTTGAGCAGAGAGGCAAAAAAAATAAAGAACAAATTTATAATGCTCTTTACACTCCTCCACACCCACACACTCAGACACTTTCGTGATAATCTTGCAAATTCTTCTTCGTTGTAAGACACAATCGCACAACACCATTTCCCCATCCATTTGGATCATTTTCACGGAGCATCTCAATGAGTCCGGAATTGGTGGCTCGCTTGATCTCTAAAGAATGTCACAGCTATTGTAATTTAGTACAGTGCAGGTCCACATGTAAATGCCGATCAAGTTCATCAAGAAAAATTTCCTAAAGGACTGAGAAACAAGAATTGTGATACAGTCATCCCCACATAATCATCTTTCGGTAAAAGTCTTCTTACGCATTAAAACTAATAAGTGAAAAGAGTTTAGCCGAGAGCTGAGGGCGTATTATGTAACTCTCCGAGTGCTGGGTGGCTGTATAGTTCTTATGGGCCACCCAGCACTCGGAGAGTTACAAAATACGGGCCCTGTTCATAATTTTTGAGGAGTATGATGCAAGTTTTGCTGTTAATTTTTCAAATTGCAAAATTTATTGAATTTTTTTTCTTCATTTGGGGGGATCTGTGTGCTTTGGATACTACACAATGGCACAGGAAAAGCACCGTGAGACGCAAAATATAGGTGAGGTCACACTCGAAGAACCAATGCAGCTCCAAAATTTGTCTTGGAGAAAATATTGGCTTTGAGACAAGTTTCTCCGACGAAAGATGATAACAAAGAAACTTTAGGAGCACAGAACTCCTTCCGGAAGCGTTGGCAGGGAACCCGTGTCTTAATCCAGCCGAATTAAAATAACTATCACCGGAAGGAGTTCTGTGTCCCTAAAGTCTCTTTGAAGGTATTGGCAGCGCTGTTAGAACATCGACAGACGTCGGATCGAACCGATCGGAATATATATGCGTGTTTGAGTTATTTAGAGCCGCCAGCCAATCCCCATTTTCGATTTCGAAATTGGTAATGTTGAAAAGAGCAATACGGGTTTGAGATCATAACGACGAATGATGGAAGAGCATTACTGGTTTTACTAACAATTAGCACTTTAGTTAAAATGTCGTCAGTTTCTGGTATCAGTAAACACATTGCAAATACTTCTCTAATCCAACCCATGGACCAGCATTGCGGTCTTGAGTTTTGTCTGTTAAATAAAGTAATAAAGACTTACTTCTGTTCTTAGAATTTACTAAGAACAGAAGTGTAACCACACTTGCACAAGAAGAATTGTTACGAATAACCGAAATCTGACGTAAATTAACAACGTGAAAAAAGGAGTGAAATGGTATAAATTAAATTTAGGTATACCAAGTGTAAATATCTGAATCATAATATGTTATAAGACTGCTTGACTTTACCCGTGGGGATTTTTGACGCGTTCACCTTTAGTTCCTCCCCAATGCTCCACGAGGAACCGGGAGGATGGGTTGCTATGAGAGCAAAAAAAAGAGAAACCCAAGCGAAGAATGAAAGGTGGAATTCAATCGATTTACCAGAATAACAATTAGATGGATGATGTCGTCTGAGAAGATATATGGGACCATGTGAGGGGGTTGAGAAAAGGAGAAGAAATATAACTAATCACCGAGAATCACAAGAAGAGCATCAGCACGTGATAAATATCTGACAACGGTGACGAGAACAACTTGTTGGATAAACAGATCGAAAAGTCCATCACCAACACTCCCCGCACATGACTCCGGGACGTGAACTCGCACACAACTATGGCCACCTGAAGAAATGCTGAGGTGGATGAGAACAAAAAAAGCAAAACGGAAAAATTTCAAGCTTGACTATCTCAATTTGTTGTGCACTAAATGACATGGAGAAATTTATTAGTCATCTTGCAAAGTGTAATTGCACATTAAATTGCGTTCTTTATATCAATCTAATCTGATGTTAAAGTTTTTTTCATCTTTTAGAGATGGGAATTGGTACCTTTGGGAAGAAGAGTTGAGTGAGGAATTTGTATGAGGAAAGGAGTGCAGTGTGTTGTGTATGTATAAAAATGCAGTGGGAGAGATTCCCTGATCATCATCATTACTGTGGTCAGTAAAACTTTTTTTTCGGGTTGGAAAAGAAAAAATCCCGCAGCGACTTCACAGACACCATCAGTCCAATGATCATTGGTCTTCTGGCCAAAATCGTGTTCTTCCACGTAAAGAGCGAAGAATACGCATGGTGGTGTTGGTGGGTGAAGAAGGAAACAAGTATCGCGCGCTCAGCTTCGCAGGTATAAGAAAGGTGAGGCAGAGATCACCACCACAAGAACAACCATCCGGGGTTTTGGTGTAACTTTTGAGCATACTTCTTGCTCCGAGAGCCCCATCGAGCAACTTCTCGGGCCACATATATATGTACATGGGAACACTTGTACATGTAGAGGGCAGCAGGTCCGCGACTAGCTGTCGACTCACTCGCTGTTTAGTTATACGGTGGACTTGGCTAACATTGCGTCTCTACCAGTTTCACGCGCTACATTTGCTCTCGTCTTTGGTGCCAAAAAAGTGACTCGGTGTTGAGAAGAAATTCCCGCCATCTCGCCCACAATTCACCAAAGTTGCCCGACTGTGTGAAAATTGGCAGAAAGTTTTACCGGCAATAGGGACCGCGGGAAAAGCACATCGTTTGACCTTACGCCGCTATCTCAACCGTGCGATAAGGGCGCTACGAGATAAGGTATATCGCTCATTTTTTTTCTGTCCTTCCCTTGTGGGACGGCAACAGGTGGTTGTTGTATGTGTTGGTGCTATATGAGGATGCGTGCTCTGTGAACTGTGGGTGTGTGTGCAAAATGCCACCCAAGGACTAAAAAGGTGCTCTCCTTGCCACGCGTAAAAGCGAGACAACCTGTGCGATTGTGCCGTGCTAACAATTTCCACAAAACAATTTTTTTCACACATGGTACTTCCAAGTGCTTGAGTATCTTGAGCTTGCGTGAAAGGATTTTCATTGGCATGGAACAAGCCACCCTGTCGTCCACGTCCTCCTCGGAAGCGTGTCAGGGATCAAGCAAGAGTCGTCCAAGTCAGTCCACATCTGGGGACTTTGCAGCTGCAGCAGCCGTCGTCTTGAGCCTCCAGGGTGCAATGGTGACGAGCCTGCAACAGGCAGCCCTGCTACCCGCACACTCAGCCGCTGCAGCTGCCCTCAATCTTCAAGCTTTGGAATCCTACCTTGCCCTCCAGCGGATTACAAGTAAATCCGATGTGTTGCGACTCTCCGTTCCTGCCACAGTCACACAAAAATCCACAACAAAGGATACGTTAGCCCCCAGTAGCCCTCTGGATTCCGTGATATTTTCCAGTGGGCCCCCAACGGATGGAGAACTGCCAGATGTGGGAGAATTGTTGGACAATGATGATAATCTCTCCTTTGAATCCGCCCTGGATTCCCCGACTGACACCCTATCGATGGATAGTGGGTACCCTAGCTTGCTCCTAAATGCCGCCTACCAGCAAATAGGTGCAGCGGCACAGGTGCCAGAGAAACCACCCCCTATCCCCCTTCCGTCCACAAATGCAACCCCCAAGACTAAATCAACCCCTCAAGTGGCAGGAAGTGGTGGCAATTCACGGCCTAAAAAGCAATTTATCTGCAAATTCTGCAATCGCCAGTTCACGAAATCCTACAATCTCCTCATTCACGAGCGGACCCACACGGATGAACGACCCTATTCGTGCGACATTTGCGGCAAAGCCTTCCGGCGGCAGGATCACCTCCGCGACCACAGGTAACAATTAATTTTACCAACCATTAAAATGTGTGCGCAAAAAAGTTCCAAAAACCTCAAGACGTGGGTGTGTGGCGGCCACATCCCAAAAGAAATGCGCAACTAAAAATCCCGTCGGCAAAATCCCATCGCAGAACATTCCTCGAACGCGTTGAAATGAGTGTTGAGCATATAAAATCACACCTGTTCCGCCGATAACTATCGTGGACTCTTGTGTGTTCTCTCTCCCAAAATGTACCAAGCGGATGGTCGATGAATTAAATTAGTATCCAAAAAAAATAAATTTGTCCCGAATGTTACAACGATGGACTAACTTTTTTTTGTGCATACCTCTTGGTGGAGATTGTAACCAAAAAACACGATCAAAATTAATCTCTAAAAGCACTTTGAGAGTCCTAAAATGTCACTCAAGTTACCTATAAATTACCAAGATAAAACTGACCCCCACACGATTTTCGGGTTTCTTCTCAATTGAGCAGACGAAAAGCATAGCAAGAGGAAGATAAAAAAAAGACACCACACATTTCGACACACGAGAGAAAATCCATTGAGAAGACTTCGTGATCAAATTGGTTATTTTCTTATCGCAAGGTGTGGTGTTCATAATTTTCCAGCTAAATTAAATTATGAGCAAAATTCTTTAGCAAATGATGTTGCTATATGTAATACACTAATGCCTCGCTTAACGTCACATTTTATCTTATCAAAAAATTATTTTAGGACATTTTTTCATCATGAGAAATTGAAAGATGGGGATATATGTTTTGTGGAAATAAAAATAATTTTTAGCTCAAATTACCCAGAATATAAACACAAAAATGTTGTCAAAAAAAACAGATGGAAACTTAGAAATGTTAAAGTAAAGAATTCAAATTTTAATTTTTAGAGCTAGATGCATAAAAAACTCTTAAGTAACATAACTTTATTTTTTAGCGTAATAGAAAATATTTCAGATCCTAATGTCTAACAAATTAGAGTAGAGTAAAAAAAAATAATAATTTTCCAAAATTTTCCCGTAAAAATAGCCAGAAAAATAATATTTTTCCTTTAATTTTTTTTTCTTTTCGCGTGCTTTCACGGCAGATATATACATTCGAAGGAGAAGCCCTTCAAGTGTACGGAATGCGGAAAGGGCTTCTGTCAGTCACGCACGCTGGCCGTTCACAAGATCCTCCATATGGAGGAATCACCACACAAATGCCCAGTTTGCAATCGAAGCTTTAATCAGCGTTCCAACCTCAAGACCCACCTGCTCACGCACACCGACATCAAGCCCTATCACTGTTCCGCGTGCGGAAAGGTTTTCCGGCGGAACTGTGACCTACGACGGCACAGCCTCACGCACAATCTGTCGGGGATTGCCACCAGCCTGGCGGAACGTACGAGTCCATCGTCAGGAAGTGGAAGGAACATTGGAAGACTGTCCGAGGGTGCTACAGCACCCAATGGGAATCTCGAATTGGTGGTTGAGTGAGACTCACATTACAAAGAGGACTCTTGTTGTTATTCTCAAAGACTTGTGATTCACTTTATAAGCTTAAATGAAATATTAAGATGACATGCGAGAATGTTTCAGGTGATGCAAAGAGAGAGAACGACCAACTAATTTTTCAGAGTGTGGCGTGAACAAGACATATTTGTATACATGAAGAAATATCTACAGCCATTTCTTTTCATCAGTTTTGCATTATATAAAAATTATATTCCTATATATATGCCTTTTTTCTATACTGTATAGATGTTTTTTTTTATTAGAAAATATAAATAGTGATGTTGTTTCATTGTGCAAAAAAAACAAGCCTTATGATATAGTATTGTATATGGTTCAGTGAGGAGTGGTTAAATGAAGTGAGGAGAAAAAAGACGAGAAAACACTCTTTAGCTAATTAAAAATACACAAAATAAATAAATAAATGTACTTAAAATAAATTAGATCTCCGAAGAAAAAATTGAAGGTGTCCGTCACTCATTTTGGGTGGATAATTTATCATTTGTGTGAAATGTTGGAATATGCTCTCTATTTTTCGCTCTTTAATCAATGATTAATGCTGCCATCAATCAAACACTAAATAATCATCCCGCCAACATCCCGCCAACGTCCATACATGACAGATTACACTACCGAATATGATTCCCTTCCACACTCACCCAGAGTGCAATTAACAAGAACATTTATAATTACACTCACAAGCAATTCCACGCAGCACAGGGGCGCCCCTATGTTGGCCCTATAAGCCCCATAATGCTCTTGGGAGAAAATTAAAACATTCCATTCTTCTATTTGATTTTCATCGTAATCACATTTTGCTTGGGCTCAGAATTAAAAGCACATTAATGCGGAAATTTAATTTCTCAATTGCAGAAGCCATAATCAATTATCCTGCCCCCTTTTTTCTCTCCATCAACCTCTTGCACACACCGCCAGGCCCCCTCGTCGTACCCACCTTCACCACCATCATGGCTCAAAATTACCTGGGTCGTTTGGAAGCTCTTGTTGCGGTTTATGATCCATAATTTTCTCAAGTGGCCTTTTTTCACTTCTCATGCCTCGCCTGGCTTTTTTTTTTGCTTGCTCTCTCTCCCCGGCCGCATGGTGCTAACCAGGCAACATGCTTGCGTCGGAAAATTAGCGTCAGCGAACAAGCGAGGGTGAATTGCGCGGTTTCTTTAGCACACGGAGCACACACCGCACTCTTCAATGGCTAATTACACTCCTATTTAGCCGCTAATTGCAACTAGCACCACCAAAAGCGATCAATCAGTTCAGCAAGTTTTATAAAATGCAGGCTCTGAGGTGGAAAATGCCTACCCTCAAATTATCTCGTAATATGTTTCCAATATATATTCTTTGACCGCAATTGGACGTGCGAGGAACACTGTGAGGAGAAATGTTTGTTTACGCCCCTGAGAATGCACTTTGAGCCCAGGTAAGCAAAGGTAAGCATTAATTAGTTGAAGTTTATCTCCTTCTCGAAGATTACACTTCATTCGCAATGAACGCACATTGCGAAATTTGTTTACACTTAATTATATTTTAGCGTCAAAGTTGTAAATAGATTAGATTTGTTTCTTATTGGATTTTTCGTAACTTTGTTTATTAATAAAACTAAAAATATGATATTTGAAAGTGATTGTTTTGGTAATTTTTTTAGTTAGAAAAGTTAGTTTCAAAATATTTTTTTTCTGAAATTTTCTTTCTTTTATCCGGCATTGATTTTAATTTGTAAAACCACAAATAAAAAAAATCAGTCAAGAAATTCGATTTTAGAAAATGCTTAAAAAACCCTGCAAAAGAAAATTTTTAATTGAAAACTGTAAAAATTAAAATCGCAATAATTTTTTTTTGTAGAAAATGCATGATTGAATCTGAGAAACTTTGTGAAATTGATACCTAGAAGTCCTAGAACCGAAGATAATGATCAAATTTTCCTTAAAAAAAACTGGTTCGAAGTCTGCGAGAATTGCCAAAATTAAACATTTCTTTCATTTAATACTTAACCAAACTTTAAATAAAAAATTTTAATTTTCAATAATAATAAGGATTCAGTACCTACTTACAATTCTTTAAAAATATAATATTTATTCAAAATCTCAATTCTATAAATTGTCTAAAAAAATTAAAGAAAAAACCCCATTATATATACATAAATATTTTTTAACAAAGGATAAAATATCAAGAAGTTTTCTTGTGGGAGGTCTGTATAAAATCAACAAAGGTCCAGGTAATCTCCAGGTGTCTTCCCACTTATCCTCATAGCTCTTTTCACACTTCCTCAGAGAATTTTGTCACACCATTGAGCAAATCCTTGCCAAGGAGGATCTCTTGGATCTTCTGTTTATTTGATTTATACAAAAAAAAACCATTGCGAAAAAGACACCAAAACTTCTCTATTCAAACAGGGAATAATTTTTTTGGTTCACTTCCCATGGGGATTGCCGTGAGAGGTTTGTTTGTTTTTCAGGAAGAATGCGCAAATCCTCAATTCAGCCTCTCAACCACGTGTCTTCTCAGCAAATAAACTTGACTCCATTGCATTGTGTCCACTTGAGCCACTTGAGGGTGTTTTAAAGTGCTCTGTGTGGTGGAGGATCCCAAATGGAGATGAGAAGAAAGTGATGTGCAGATGGGAGATTTTCTTCCCATTATTGCGATTATTGCTATTATTTGTATTTTCTACCAACACAAAAGGCGCGTGATGTTCTCTTTTTTCCGTGTTGTTCTTTTCACAAACTTCGGGCTGTCTGCAAAAGACACCGTGTGTGTACGTTTTTGCAATTGAAAGAATCACCTGAAGAATTATGACACGGAGTGTTTAAGGGGATAATTCCCTGAGGAATTCACAGTTACATCAAAAAGCCAGTGTGTGACATTTCTTCGCGGTGCTTCGGAAATCAAAGAAGTGCCTAAAGGTGCATGGTGAAGGAAGAATGAGAAAAGAATTGTAGGTATATATAGAATGGAAAGATCACCAAGAGAGCATCCAGTGAAGCAAAAAAGCGCGACAAAATTGTCGTGGGTGGATATTTCAAATACCCGCAATAATTCCATAGAGTCAAAGTTTTACTCGTACCGTTTTTTTTTGTATGTCTTCCTCTTCCTCACTTCTCCACACGGAGCTTTTGAATACATGGGTGATCTCTGCGAGGCGCGTAAGTATGTACAAAAGAGCCCGGGAACGGTGATACATAAACCTACGCAATTTTGCCTCATCTAACAGTGAAAACTCTCCTCCCACAAATGAGATTTGCTGTTTATTTGGCGCGATCACGAATCGTGTTGTCGGTAATTTTAAATGACGACAATGCGCCGTTTATTTATACATTTATCGGGTGTACATTTAAATTTTCAGCATTTTGTCTCCATTCAATCCTCTATCGCTTTTATAGATCAGGAGCAATGAATTCTTGTCACCATCTCTTCGGTGAGCCCCACAAGCAAAAAGCCATCGCCGAGCAAAATACCGCGTGAGATATTTTATGCACCAACTTAATGATTTATGCGGCGACTTTTTCACAATTGTTTACATGGAAGGTGCTGAATTTCCACCTTAATGTCTCTGTCTGTCGCACCAACCAATGTGATGAAATGTCCACGGGAGGGTAATTGAAAGATATCAAGGTTAATATCCGGAATTATCGCAACTCCTCAGGGAATGCCATCACTTTAAGTAACATCGGAAATTGCTAAAAAAAAAAGAAATTATTTAAAATGCTTTTAAAACCCTCTGACGGTAAAAAAAGGAAAAAAAACCCAACTGCAGCCAGTGAAGATTAAATTTATTTCTAAAATAAAGCATAAAGCTTGCTTGATAGTCAACTTGGATAGATTTTTTTAGGCTTCATGCTGGGAAATAATACTCCAAAGCAGATTTTTACTTATTTGTTGTGCAATGGAGACGCCTGGTAACTAATTGTAATTTTTTAAATAAAATGTTTAAATGATTTTTTTTAATATTCTGGGTTATAGCTATGTATTCCTCACTTAATTAAAATTAAATAAAAGCACAAAATATGACTAGGCGCCTCCACTGTGGATTCTCTCATATATTGTGCTGATTTATTTAACTATACCAGGCGTCTCCATCATTAATTAAATCATATTTTTCTGAAACTCTAAGGTGAGAGAATAATTGTATACCAACCAAAAAAAATATCACAATAAATGAAAATATTGCAATACCGCGTGTACCAGGCTTTTGCTGGACAGGCTTCCAATGGTGAGTCACGAAGAAATTTAAAGGACAAACGACTTGGCTTTGTTGTATCCCCATTAAAATAACTTTTGCATATTGTAAGAGATGAATGGGGTTGAATTTTATAAATTCTTCGTGTGAAGAAAGCATCAATTAATGGTGTTGTGGTGAACCCGCGGGGAATTTTGAGTGAGGTAGACAGCCACAAACACAAACAGAGAAGCACGCAAAGCCCGGGCAATCGATGTGATTGATGAAATGTTTAATGGCAATCGATCTCCGCCAATAACCGCTTTATAAATCCTGGGCAATGCAGTGAAAAAGTTTAAAATGAGAAAAGACAGGTATATTGAAGGAGAAAAGTCCACTTTTTTGTCCATTCGCATCCATTTGAGGAATATATCATAAACACAGCCATAATACATATGGAAAAGAATATGAGGAAATAATGTTGAAAAAAAAAGAAAAAAAAAAGAGGTAATGAGTTGGTATTCCAGAGTTGTTCACCGAAACCATTTAACAATCAATTTAAATCATGTATTATTTTGTTAATGATAAATTAGCGGGCATTCTTCAAGTAGAAGAAATATATTTGTAAAATGTGAAAATGATGCCGACCTCACATCAAGAAATTTTAATAATACATCATACAGCACTAAAGGCATGAGGACTGCACCATCTCACAGGTATTGTGAAGAAATTTTCATCATCCACCTCTCCCCATACTCCGCCTCCATACGAACATCTCCTGTTTTGTGATATTTATTGACTCAATTCGTCAAGACTTATTGGTTCCATAATTACTTGTGGCGATTAATATCTCACGTTGAGGGATGAGACGCAGTCAAAATGGGAAGATTGTGTATGGGCTCCTTTTAATTGAATTATTTGGTGTGAAGCTCCATATTATGCTCCTCAAATAAACCATATTTTCTTGCAGAAATCATTCTTCAACGTGAGCTATAATTAGGGGCAATGAATCTCAAAACCAAACTGATGTGCCAAAGAGAATGATTGAGCATTTGTTGGTGGATATTTTCGGACCTTATTGAGATTGATTGATATTGCATGATAATAAAATTCACTTTGTTATTTACTTTGAATCACTTTGAAAATCGAGACGATAAGAAAATCTTCAGGAAGTCAATACATTCATTTTCCTTACAATAGACTTTCGGTGCTTTATAGTATTTTGAATGGAATTAAATGTGATTCTTAAAGAATCCTAGTTAAAAGGAGTTCACGATTATTATTTTAATTATTTTTTAAAAATGAAATTTTAATATAATTTTAATTCAATTTCATGGAAATTGAAAAAAAAAACTATATTTTTTTAATTACTTTTAGTTAATTTCTCCTCAGAATATTGCCCAAGAATTAAAAATTTTATTTTAATTTTTACAGATCTTATCTAAAAGATTCGGGACACCTTTGCTGATACAATTTACCCCATCAAATACAAACACAGCACAAAAACCCTGGAAAAAAAAGACGAGAAGAATGTGTCGATGAGATTAGATAGATAAAACCTTCAAGATTTATTCAAAATAATATGGCTCCATTGATCAAATTCATGGACCAACAGGGTTTTGTGCCTCTTTTGGGGCCTGTATAAGAAAAATCATGTGTCATCAGTTTGGGGCGGCATTTTCCAATCACTCATCACTCTTGGGAGGAATTTGATTTTTTTTCTTTTCATTTTATAATTCGAAGGAAGAGTGACCAACAGAATTTTTGAGATTTAAATCCTGTGTGAGATTCTGAAAAGCAGGGAGCTCCCACAGGAGCAGAAGCTTGTGAACATTGAGTGAGGTGAGATTTTGCCGAAGGGGGAAGGAAGGATTTTTTTCCAAACAGATGTTTCTGCGAATTGGCAGCATAATTTTCCGGGGATTTCTTTCCAGTTGTCGAGCATCAAAGTGACATAGATCGCAAGGATTAGAGATCCTATTGCGAGGAGACAGCATTTCCAGCCACAATCCCTTTTATTTGAAACTCGAAAAAAAATCAAGGGAGAGAAGAAAACAGGGGCGTTCCTCTTTTACATTTTAGAAGACGAGGGGAAATTTTTAAGTTTATATACCCTGTGCATGGTTCGTGTAGGGATAAAAGAAAAATCATTTAAATTAGGAACCTCCCTCTTTCGGTTGTGAATGGGATTTCAATGAAAGGGTTGTAACTCCTCGTGAGCCCTAATGACGGGGTTCGATATCATTAGTCAAATATTTTTGTTTGAAAATCCATACACAATTGCTGCTCCTTGGTGAGATAGCAATCTCAATGTGAGGCACAAGATATCAAATGGTGGTATTATTTGCTGTTTATGCGGCATTTAAAGTGAAGTTAGCGTCTGTCTAAATAATTTGTCTTTACACCTCTCCATAGCTGATTATTATTAGCATCATATACCCCCCAACTAATTCTCATATGGCGCATATTATGTACCTATACCTATAATTTCGAAGCTCCATGAGTATTGCGAGGACGCGCGTTGCGCCTGCAATATTTATCTTGCACTCCATGGGATTCTTGTGTGCATCCATTGGTGAATAGGTTAAATAATAAAAAATCTGCACACAATGTGAAATTCATGAATCGTCAGGTTGTGTGGGGTCAAGTTTAGTGGGTTTGGTATGCCTTGGTAATCTTCTCTCTTTTAGAGCCAAAGTGAATGAAAGAAGAAAATTATATGCTGGGTGAGAGAGCCTCCCTTTTGCGCCAATAAAACAATGTAACAATGTACACGATGTCTTGCACAGCCCGTGTCTCACAGGGACAATTTCCATATGATGATGATCACAATGCTGGGGAGTGTACCATGATCGTCGTCATCAGCGGTGGATTCTTCAAATTCCATCATTCGCATCCACCACGCGGGGACCCACCTTCTCTCTTCTCTTTAGTCCTCCGCTGCATGAGAAACAAACTATGTTTACTCTATTTGTTCCGGACATTTGACTCCGCACCACCGATGGGCTTCACCATCCCATTCGCATCGTACCCATGCCATTCCAGTTAATTTGTCTTGCGCGCACAGACTGGGTAAATATTTAATTGGGAATTTCTCATTGACGCCACATTAAAGCGGAAAATTACAAGCCAAAAGTGCTATAATTACTTAACAATTCTTCCTGTTTAAAACCCACACTATTTGTCTACTCAAATATTTACGGATTTTAAGTTCCAAAAGACAAATTACCGAGATTCAAACGTGTCCAGTTTGCACGGGATTTTTTTGTAGCTTCATGCACTCAGAGAAAAATATTTATTAGAATGAATTAAGCACGTAAAACATAACAAATTTTAAATAGAGGATGTATAGAATTTATTAATTTGTTTTAAAATATTAAATTGAGAGTGATATTTAATATTTAATAATTCTTAAATATAAAAATTGATTAATTTGTCTGTCTGTGGCATGTGAGCTCCTCCAAAACGGCTTTGCCGATCTTAATGAAATTCGATATAGAATTTTGAAATCAGATTTTGTAAAAATTTTAAATAAAACTACTCCTAAGTCCAGTTTAAATAAAAAACTTTTCACACGAAAAATATTAATCCAAGAAACAAAATTAAATTAATAAATAAAAGAAATGCAGAAAGTCTAAATTCAACTATTTATGTGTCAACAATGATTTTTTCTGTGTGTAGCCATTCAGGCACAATCTTCGTCATTTTCGTGTGATTTTATGAATGAAGATGGTGAAACAAGCGGGCAACGAGGAAGGAGGCGCAGTGGAAGATGGTGAAAAAAAGGTAAGTCAAACTTTCCGCTTCCTGTCCAATGGAACAAAAATCAAGTGAATCGTGCGCCACATTAAGCTGGGAATATCGCAAATATTGACATCCGTAGGTTGGTAATTCATTGGAATTTCAGTTTTATCATCGAGTAGTAAATATCTTGCAGTATTTTTAATTGAAAGATATGCGCCCCAGAGACGCGTTTTCTTCGGCCTCCCGGTAAATGTTGGTCCGCGTGCAATTTGCGTTGGAGGAGGTGTGAATAAATATGCGATAAAAGTTATATTGAGCAGTGCTTGCACATTTAGAGTTAAATTATACACCGAAATAATGTACTTCATTAAATATTTTATGCGATTTTGATGGCCATAAAGTTGGTATTGATTATCGTCAATTTCTGGGATATTTTCGCTGCATTCAGCGCCTCCCCACCCCCGCACTCCTTACCTGTGTAGATGCATCAAACTGGAGGCTACCATCTGACCATCATCATAGCCGCGAGAATCATCAATAAAATGAAGGTGACGATGAAATTGTGAAATTCCTTCTTAGATGGGCACCCACACTTTTCCAGCAAGAATGACAAAAAAAATCCCCGCGCGCTTTGCCTATCCGTTTTGCCTTTCGGCACACAAGAAAAAACGAAGAATCAAAGAACGATTCCTGAGAATCATGAGTTTGATAAAACAGTGCTAATGATTGGACATAAATTAATCGTACTGGGGAGGAGATGATATTTTGTCGTTCCCAATTGTTGCCATCGCAGGAATAGTTCATTAGAAGGGACTCTTTAATGTTAAACACAGCGGGATGTTGTCATTCCATTCTGCATTTTATTTTGTCATGTTTTGTGCCTCTCTTTTATTTCCACGCTTTTTTTCTACCAACCCAATCTGTTTATCCATCGGCGCGTCGATTGGTCGCTCTGATGATTATAATTCATTTTTTTAAAGACAAGATGCGACCAGCATTTCTGCGGGATACCAATTCCATGCCCAGACATCCACCGAAACCAATATTCCACGAGACACAAACACCCAATGTATGGGGAAGGATAAGGCCATTACGGAGCGTTCTGTGGAGAGAATTCTTTGTGTTGTTGAGCATTCTTGAATGAAAATGCTTAAGCGATTCATAATTTAGTACCGAAATTGACTTCAATCAATTTAGATGTCGCTGAGTAAATGAACCACGGCTTTAATTTGATTTAAATATAAATTAAATTAAAATTAACTCTTTGATGACCACAAACATCTTCATTGTTAATGTGTTGAAAATTTTATATTTTTTATACATCATGGACTTTTATTCTTAAGGAGTCTCGTTTAGGATCACTAATGGTTCTTTCAAATAAAATGATTAAGGAAAAGTTTTTGATTCCTTAAAGATTTTTTTTTCATTAATTTCAATTATGACCGATGGTATTGAAAAAGTCGTTACCGAAACTCGTACGAAATCCTTTTTTCAATTCCAAAGTCCCTTAATTTGATAAATCCTGTTGAAATTTACCCTAAAACAATCATTAGAATTGTTGCTTAGAGTTTTAAAGAAATATTTCAAGGTGATTATAGTGAGGTGATACTATCACCTTTTCTTAAACTTAAAATTTAATTTAAAACATCAGATTATTTATAAAGGTCACGCAATTAATAGGAAATAATCTCGACAATTTCATTCAAAAATTCAATATAAGTAGGTACATACGACTAAGACTGATAATATTTGTACCCGTCGATCTGCAATAATTATTCAACAATGTAAAATGTTATGAAATCCAGAATGCCACTGATGCCGCCTTAATAAATTTCCACCAATGAAATTTTTTCGCAGACTTTTCCCACACCGAAAGAATGGATAAAATTGGGAGGGAATGCGCATGAAATCGGGGTGAAGACAGATAAAAAATTGGCAATGAATGACACTCTTTTTCTCACAGGTGTGGGTGGCAGAAGCACGGCGATCTTGATAAGGTGAATTTTGTGTCATCACAGAGAATAAATCACTCCCGTTAATGGTTTGATGGCGCACTGTATATAAATTAACCTTCCTCACAATCCGTATTCGCGAGGACTGACCACGGAAAATATATAGCAGAGAGTGAGTTTGGCAGGTGTGTTGTTACACAAATGTAATTCATTGCATGCGCTGAATAAATTGCTTTTTATAATATTGTCGCCACGACCCCAGAGAGCTGCTCTCTCTGTGCCATCACACAGAATGGCTTATTCCGCAAAAATTCCATCCCGAAGGGGGAGCACACAGCGGAGATTTATTTAAGAACCCACCAAAAAGTCGCCAAAGAACTTGGTGACACTCAAAGTGAGATTCTTCATCTTCCTACCTTGCGCAATATCATTTTCTCTCTTCTTAAAGAAAAAAATATAGACATTTGCAAGAGGGGCCACTTCATATCCCTAAAATGTGCGTATGCAGAGAATTCTCCACTTCTCACGCCACCGCTACTTTATCCCACAATTTAGTTTATTAAATCTCTCAAGAACGCTGCGACGCGACTGAGAATGATTGTATTACATACAACTCGTTCTTCAGCAAGAATTCCTACATATTGATTCTCATTCCATCATAAATGCATTGTGAAATAAATATTGTCCTTCCTCGTGGAGGCAAAGTCAAATGACCGAAGAGAACTCCCCGATGTGATTACTATCGTCGATTCAGATGTTGGTTGCTTACATAATTAAAATCTTCCATGCCAAATATCAAAAGTAATCGCCGTATCGTGTGTCCCAATGGTCTCGTTTGTCATGTGTCTTTACCATAATTGATTACCCGTGGAACCCGCGGGACAGTTTTTTCTCTTCTTCTCAGCGATGCATTTAACATGAATCTCGCTGACGAGGAGGAAAAATATACATATCATGTCAACAAAAGGATCCCACAGATTGCTCCTCGCCACTGAGAATTTGTCATAATTTTTGGATGGGAAAGATTTTCTGTACCATCTAAATATTTTGTACAGGAGTGTGAGCCAAGTGAGACTTTTGTGGCGGCTAATAATACTGTTGAAATGCAAAATTTTTATTTTTTTATTTTTGTTAAATATTTCTTTAATCGACACACCGTTTTTATTAGAATTTTTCAACAATAATTGTTTTATTACATATTAATGTAACTATAAGTAAAAGTGGAGGCGCCTGGTAATCAATAAACTTTTTTATTTAAAACAATAAGAAATTGTAATAAAAAGAGAGATTTGACATGACATGGAGGCGCCTGGTGTTTCAGGAAAATCTTTATGTTAACAAATAAAATTCTTAAACCAAGTACAAACAAGGCTTCTTGCAGCCCTTTTGGCTTTCATCTCTCTAATGTAATCATCTCAATCTACACTACAAATCATTTTCATGCAACTTTGTTTGAGAATCAATGGAGAAATCATAAGCATAACACCAAATGGACGCAATAATTGATCCATCCACTTAAAAGAAACTTGTGAGATGGTTTTTTTTTCGGTGTAAGCAAATAAACAAACAATTATCGTGTCTCTTCTTCATTCGCGAGCACATGTCATAAATTTGGGGCGGGGGGAGACTGTAAAAAAAATTAATATGCAAATTATTTCTGCATCAGTCGTAAATTTATACCAACAATTTGCGCGAGAGTGTGGAATTTTGCTGAAGGAGAAGAAAAAGACGAAGAAGTTTCGACGAGGAAAAATGTCACCAACGGAAGATGGTGAGTTGCAAGAAAAAAAGCGAACCTCCTGACCAGTGGAGCGGAAGGGAACACAGAGAGATGTCTTTCATGGGAATTGCAGAAGATCCGATGGAGGACGCCGTGCGGCTGAAAAGTAGCAGTAATATGGGGGAATATTAAATTAAATATGGGAATAATGTGCTTCTGTCACGAAATTTTGAAACCCTCGCACTCTCTTACCTCCCGGTGGTAGCTCTCTTCGACGAGGCATTGAATCCTGTGGAATCTCTGTTTTTTTTTCTTACCTCAACTCCACGAGGGCTCACACGATGATGATTAAATAAATGCCTTTTCGATATATTATGCTTTTTGTATACGGCATCAGCATTTAATAATGGGGCGGGTTTGGGATTTGAGGTGAATCCCTCTACTTTCCCCCTTAGCAATGAGCTACCGAAATTAGCAGCAGCCTTTTGCACGACATCATGGTAATTACAATGTGCCGTGCTGGAAAGAGCCTGAAGAGCATCTCTCACCCAGTTGAATGCGGATGGGAATTCCTGAGCACATAACATTGGAGGGAGATCATAATTGAGTGGTTCTTGCACCACCAGCTCAAATGTGTCAAAGCAATATGCGAAGGGGGAGGGAGGGAACAGAGAGAAATAATAAATTGGGAAATGAAAGGTAACAAATTGTCGTTAATTTGTCAGGAGAGTCTCATCACCCAAGTTGGTCCCCGAGCATCCACACTTTGATGGCTTTAACACGCTTTTTCACTTTTGTCTTTCATTCCTATTTCGGAAATCATCACCGATCTTGTCTGTGAATAAATTTCATCGCGAGTGCCTCCATTTGGAATTCTTTGACGCTACCCAAATGATAAAAGCCATCTCATTGTTGTCATCGTGCAATCAAAATCAGTGTCTCCGTGAAATTTGAGCTGGTTTTTAAAATGAGGCTATATGTCCAAAGGGTCCCATACGCAGAGAAGCATCACAATAATGAAGATCTCAGCATAGCGCCTGGAACCAATTGTCGTGTGGGGCGAATTAAATTCAGTAATGTGGTTGTTGTGGGTATATATTTGTGAGTCAAATGAGGTAGAGAAAATTGTTTTTTAATCTCTATAAATTTTTCAAAAATGACATCAAGCTATTTTCTTCAAAAATTCCATCTTTTTTTAACATTCGGAATTTTTAGAATTCCCTAAAAAAAATTAAACATTTTGTTGGAAAAAAAATCCTCCATTCATTTCGGTGTTAAGGCAAAAGCATTATCGATTTAAAAGACCGCTGTGTGGGATCTTTTAGCAATTCTACCTTCAACACAATCCTAGCAGGGAGCAATTTTGGCAATGGATGTGATGTTTTGGCAGGAAAAGTGTCACATTCTTCAAACAAGGAAAAAAAAATCCTCACACCACGCAAGCACCCCACGAGTACCCATTGAGAGTTTGTCCGCCCCCAATAAGAGGACCACCTTCATAGATACCTATACAATCCCTATGCGACACTGATGTAGGTATAAGGGGAGGAGTGAGAGATCAGTAGGTGATTATGCAATGTTTGTATATCTCAGAGGGGATCTCTTGCAGACACCGCCGCTGGGACTTCCTCAAACAAGGGAATTTTCAGGTTCATTTCACACAATACGACACACTCGGGAAGAAGAATGAGGAGAATCTGACAATGTATATGGCTTCAATGAGAGCCACCAATAAATCACAAGATGATGCCACTGATGCCCTATCTGGGTCATTGTGCATCCTGATAAAATCTGCCAATTCTCGGCCTACATTTCACCGTCATGTCTCTCACAGTTCACCCTGAAAATGGGACTATATCTGGACATATTCTGTGTCTTGAGTAATTTCACTAAAATCTTATGAAAATTCTGCAAAGAAAAGAATTTATACACATTTAATTAACATTTTCCACCAAAATCGGTTGGGAAATCCAACAAAAAATTGCTAAAAATGCAAACAATGACGTCACAATTGTGTTTTCTGTTTGTTTGAATGCATAACTGAATTTCTTACCTTTCCAGCGATGTTTCAGTAAATTCTTTTAGATATTGAAATTAAAAACGAGTTTTTTTTCTCTAAAAATTGCACATTTTTTTAGATTAAAGACTTCATTAATACATAAAAAAAATTTTTTGTGATAACAAAATTAAGGAATGGAAACTAAAGATAAAATTCTTCCAGAGACATTCCTCCACGTTAGAGCTTCCCAAAGCGTCAGAGTTCCATTTCGAGCTGGGAATGGGGCATTTTACAGTAGCCCGCATCCTCATTTCATGTATATTCCCATGCGACAGTGCTTTTGGAGAATAAATTGTGATTCTTCGAAATACCATAGAGAAAACACCTCAACCGCACACGGACTATAAATAAAATTTTATCATGGCATGATCGCAGCTGAGGAGCCCAGCTCACCTCGTTGATGACTCCATTGAACATCCGCAGGAATTTGGATCAAGATCCCTCTGCCATTGTCACTGTTGACACGGCAAAGATGCTGATGGCTGGCTGATGAGATGTCTCGATGACTAATTCTGCTGCAACCTTAACCACTATCGCATCCAGCAATCCATGGGAGAGCGCAAAGAGTCATCGCGGATGGAGAGACATCGGCGGCATCTTGACCATTCACTTGAGCTGCGCGTTTTGCTTCTGCTGGATGTTGCCTCGCAATACAACGGAGATATGATTGCACGATTAATAAAAATAATTACATCGATAAATATTGCTGCGTGATTCGCATCTAAAATGAGGGAGTTGTTACAACTGTTTGTAATAATTTTTAGACAAACACCCATGTGTGCGCGAGAAATGCTATGGGCAAAAGGCGTGGAGTTTGCCGCAGAAGAGCCCAAATTACGAAATGACATCAAATTTTATGTGCTGCGCTCGTTGTGATACCATCAAATTCTCATCCTTCTGAAGCAAAACACATCGTGAAAATTGCGGTCACACCTCTCATTAGGCTTTTTCTTCACGTTTTCACCCCCCTCATGACACCATTCCACGCTACACCCAAAAGGTGTCGTACTCGCCATAAAATTTATCACACAAAATTAGGCTAATCTCCTTTCCTTGTTCTTTCACCATACCTTCTTCTCGTTAGCTGTGATTTCTATTTAGCAGCTAGAGGCACATTAAAAAAAGTTACGCAATTAATATTTGTTTTATGCTAAATGCTTTTGTTGAAATTTCTTTTTGAATCCTCTATCCTAAATCTTTGTCCTTGCCAAACCTCTTAACTTTTCCAAAATTTTAAATTAAATCAGTGAAAGCTTACTTTAAATCATAAAAATAATCATAAACTTCCACGCGACTACGTTACCTTCAATTCTGTTTGTTTGTCTTTGCAAAAACCTAGGAAAAAAACTCCCACAGAGAAGAAGGCAATCAAGCTAATTTCGGCAGATTCCCTCCTTAAACCAGAACGCGCATATTTCTATGCGATGTCCCCTTGGCCAGAAATGTGTGACAATATTTACAGCAAATACAATTCGTTCTGGACATTTATGTCACCGACTTTTTACCTTTCATGCCCACGGGGGTGGACAAGCACAAAAAAGGGCACAAGAATAGGGTGAAAGAGGGGTAATTAAGGATCACCCCAGTGCTGTATTCGAAGGTGATGCCACATCGAGGAATTTTCCTAGAAAGAGCACCACACGCGTCCATAGGGTACATATGTGAGGAAGAAATGAGAGTGCAACAAAGGAAGGCGGTTTTATTTATTCTTTTCTTCTGCACCAAAGTCTCTGTCTTTCCTCTGATTTCCTGTGTCTCACGTTGAGAATTTCCTCCTCAAGAGATACTGCCGATACACACCTTAAAATTGTCTTCATGGGATATTATATTGTCTTCTCCGCATCTTCTTTGGTCTCGGTGTACCGCACATTAAGTCCAAATTGATAATTTGTAATTTGTGTCACCCACACACATTGCTGGGTGGTATAAAATGTACATATAGCTCTGGGACAGAATTCTCTCGCTCAACTAAAAAAAAATCTAGTGAGAATTCCTCTATAAAGCACCATTTCGTCTCATACAATCTCATTTATTCATCTTTTTGGTTTGAATGAAGAAAAAAGTGTCAATGATTTTAACTTCTTCAGATGTTTTTTGGGATAAGCGAATTTCTAGAAAAATTCTGGCATTTGAGGGATTCGCGATATTTATGATATTTAAGGGATTGAAGAGATTTGGAAACAAGATTTTAATGCTGTCGATGAAGCTTTATGATATTTGCAGAAATTACAAGACTTTGGGCCTAATTCAGCGACCAAGAAACCCTTGAAATTCGCTTGAAATCTTGAAATTTCAGTACAAAATTCCAAGATTTCAAGGGTTTCTTGGTCGCTGAATCAGGCCCTTTTTTGCAATTACAATTTTTAGAAGATTTATTAGATTTTCAGGATTTGTTGAGTTTACAGGATTCGTAGGATCTAAAGAACTCGTAGGACTTACATTATTTTCTATTGAATTTGTTAATGAGATTTTTTAATAATTTCTCTGTTGATTTTTTAAAAGAAACCATAAATATCGTAGCTAAATCCTGGGCATGAATTCTCTAAGAATGTAAAACTCCCGTGATAAACTCCTGAAGGCTTTAGAGCTTTAAAAGAAACGTGCAAACCGAGAAAATTTTACGGGAGAATCAAGCTCACGTGAAGTTTTCCTCATTTTTCTCTGTAAAAAGCCTTAAGGAGTTTATCACGAGAGTTTTTCACTCTTAGAGAATACAGCCCCTGATGGGAAATGGAATCTTTCTGTAAGATTTTCCTACTGAAATTTTCTCTATATGCCCAAAATTTCCAATATGAAAAATACTTATGAAACGCAGAAAAATGTTTTTACACTCACATCCACAAAAATTTAGAAATAAGATAAAAATCATAGAGTAGATAGCTTGCATTTTATACCAGAATCTAGCCACGGAAATTTTTTTCCATTGATCCTAGTAAAATAATAAAAAATCATCCCTAATAAATGTTTCTGAATGAAAAGCAATATAGCCATTATTATATCACAATAACGATAAAATAAATATACACGCACAAAAATTAAAGAAGAATGATTTTTACTGCGTCTTTTTTATGTTTTTAGCAGTGTTGTCGTCTGTAAAAGTTGGAAAAATAAAAGAAAAATCATCTGCTTGAGCGTTACAATAAATATTTTCTTGTTTTAAAACACCAACATTTATATGGCACGACCGTCTCAATTGCCGGAGCTGCGGACGCGCAGAGACCACACTCGTGCCATTGAGGGATCCAACCATAAAAAGTCATCGTGATTTTCCCACCATATGTGACGGGGAGAACCACTTGACGGTTATTTGATTTAATTAATTGAGCCAATTGAAAATTATCCAGATGAGGCACACCATTCCGCAACAAAGTTGTCAAGAGCCATTGGAACTTTTTGTTATAAAGTGGTGAAGCATGTTTTTTGGACCATATAAATTTTCCGACAAATTATTTCTTCAAAACATTTATGTGAATTGTCTCATATAGTGGGAGCACGATTGTGAGGATGAACAGTGCGGAGAGCTTGCCACATATTTGATGTCTGATGGCAAAAATGCCACACACTGAAATATGTGGCGATATCAAATTTCACAGCCATCCAATTGAAATCGAAAGCCTTCTGGAAATTTGATCATCGAACATACCTAGAGAGAGTGCCACCAATAAATAGAGGTATCACAGAGAAAAAGGAGGCAAATAGAGACAAATATCTCAAATGGAATTGATATAGAGGACAAGACTCCCAGAAACTGGAATTTATCGCATACAATTCCATCCCTAATCTCACCTCAAAATCTTACTTGAGTCGGGCAGAAGTTGGGTTAAAAAGGAGAGTAGGAAAAAAAAACGTCTTGACTCTGGGGATCACTATAAATGTCACCCACGTTCTTCAGGGTTAACCTGACCCCCTTTGCCTCAAATTAGAGAGACAAGAATTGTGAAACGACACCTATAAAAGAACTATTAAGTCCGGCAACATTTTATTTGCTTCTCCTCCCTATTTTTTTTTAAATGATTTATTGTGAATGTGTGTCATTTACTTTATTCCTCTCTTGGGGTGATGCATCATTTTTTGTGAAGATTTGTCACATGTCACACCTCATTAGAACCGATCACTGTTCAATGTCAACCGTATATGCCCAGGTGAATAAGGTTTCAAGACGTTACAGCGTGGAGAAATTTGCCTCCAAAACGAGACTCAAAATGTGCAACGATTTGTTGTTTTCTTTATAAAATTTGCTTTCGTAGAATCACTCGCTGTGACCTTTCAACCATTTCACCGTGAATCACTTTAATTTTGTTGCTCTTTATTGCTCAACTGGAAAATAAATTTAACAGTGAGGCATGAAAGCGTAAAACATTCACACCGGAAAGATAACTCATAGGGCAAATGCTTAAAGTAGCTTTATATTCGCAACTCGATGGCCTTAGCCTGGCATGGAATGGTCTTCAATAGGCTATTTTGTGAAGATATAATTTGTCATACAATTTGTCACGTCTTTAGAAGATTAACCTACATTTTACAACATACAGAAGATAGTTTCACGTTCTCTACGGCAGTTAATGCTTCTCTATAGACACTAGAAACTTAAAGTTCTAACTAGACTTTTTTGAGAAGCTAGAGTGCAGTAAAACAGCTATAGGGGTGGGTGTTGGGGTACAATATTAAAGATCATAAAAGTTCAGACAGTTTAAATGTTATTTCGAGGTTAAAAGATATTATTTTCAGGCTTAAATACATTATGTAATAAAAATTAAAAAAAAGGATATTTCCAAACGTTTTAATAAAATATTATAATAAACGTAAATGTTAGAATGAAACATGAAACGTTCAAAAGAAACATTAAACGTTATAAAAGAATGTCGAACGTTAGAATTATATGCATATACTTAAATAATTTGTCGAAAGCTACTAACCAAATGCAACAGCCCTTAATTCGGTAAAGTCTCAGTCTTCATAATGCTAGACTTCTAAACTTTGTTTCTTAATCTAGTTATGTTGTAGTGTCCTTTATATTAAAAAATAAACTCTTGTTACGACCTTAAAATAGATTTTGAGTGCGATGCTGTAAGAGTTCTATTGCTGAATTTCTGTTAAAATTAAAAACATGATTCAGGGAAAAGAAAATTCCCCTCATATTTTCGCGCTGGCATTTTCTTTCTATCCTCGCTTTTTCAATCTGCATCTGCTATAGTTTATGATTGAAGCACTTAATGTCATGATGAAGTTGGGGGAATTTCTAGGTATATTTTGAGAAATATTAGAAAGCACATTATCTGACTCAATAATGCCACCCAATTAGATTATTGTTGGAGAAAAGTTGAATGGAAATATTTTTTTTGGTTAAAGAGATAGAACCGAAAAAGCCGAGGAGAGCAAGAGAGATGTAAAAGTGTTGTGTGAAGGCGGCGCTTTTTTGAAGCTCAAGGTGTACACAATTCCCATCGAAGCCCAACAATCGCCACTTAACAATGCTCTCTTTATTCAATTCTTCAACAGTCAAACGAATTTGTAGTTGATCTCGAGAGAATATTTCCCCCTCGAATTCTTTCCATCGGCACCGCCACAATTCCTAATGGTTATTCAATACAGTCAATCATGTCTTTTCTTAAACGCCGTGTGGTGAGTTGTATTAACCATATCACTTTTATTCGAATTATGATCCCCATATGCAATATTGTTGTGTACTTGTGGTGAAAGAGAGGGATGGAGAAATGCAAAGGAATAATAATGACAATGATGATTATGACGATTTTTTTCCTTAAAAAAATTCAACGATGCTGTCGATTGATCACGAAATGATTAACTTGGGAAAAATTCTGAAGCATGACTCGATGAATTTTTTTTACATCAACTAGAGTTTGAAGGAAGGTACTCTGTGGGCAAGTTTTTGGAACTATATACACAACTCCCTATGACTAACGCAGTCTGTGAAGAAATCATCGTCATGCTTGTTAAATTAATTATGAACTCATCGCTGATCAATCAAATTCACCTACTAAAATGTGTAAATAAATATGTGTCGAAGAATGAAAATGAAAATCCTTTCGTATTTCTATTTAGAGCAACCAGCTACCGATCCATCTGAGAGATACAATTTGATGGAAGGTGAGCAGGATAAGTTTTTTCTTACATACTCAAATCACAAATCCAATTTTCAACCTGTGAGCTCCCAAAAGTAAAATAATATAATGAAGATATCTGGATCTTTTGGGAGGCAATTAATTGAAATTTTACCACGAAAATGAGATTAATCCGTGTAAATTTTTTCAAATAGCCCCACAACAAAGGAAGGTAAACATATATAGCAAAGGTGAATGGAGAGTGGAATGGGGAGAGAGAAAAAAAGAGCAAAAAGGCGGTAAAGATGTGGAAAAAAAAAAGAAAAGAACATGCCATATCCACGGATATTCTGCCCAGTTAACGTTTAGGAGAGATAGAGAAAAAAAGAGACAATAATAACAATAATATTTCCACCTGCTGGGGGAATATTTAAATGAAATTTATTGACAGTGGAACTAGAGAAGGAGAATCTGGAAGATCCCCAAAAGACACAAGAACCAGAGGCAATTCTCGAGATAAGCATCTAATCGGCGCGGAGATGAATGATTTTTTTCTTGCCCCCGACCCAAAAATATCCATATAAATATTAAATGGGAATTTATGGCTAGAAAAAATTATTTATATCGTCGCTGGAAATTTGAATTTTCTTCAATAAAAATCCATTCGACATAAAATCCATATTCATTTGGGCTGCCACAGGAGAAAGATATAGTATTTCATCGAACATGATGGCACAGCAAGAGATATCTCCGCACATATCAGCCATTTTTTTTTAAAACTAAATTTGCCATCGTGTGATTGCCAATCATTCACAGCATCGCCGATTTGACGACGATAAGCCACCAATAATATTTGCCAATTGAAATTCAATACATAATTGAGCTATAAATTAACTTTCCCGCCATACTGAAAAAAATAAAAATGCTACTCCATGCGTTTCCCAAACGCTCATAACTGGATTTGCCTTAATTGACGATTCCACCTCTGGTGCGAAAAAACAACAAGATTTCCATGAATGAGACACACCGATGAAATTAAATGTTATTCATTTTCATATCATTGTGTATTTCAGCATAAAAAAATACCGTCTAAAAGTTATTTTGAGCGATTCCAAAAGGTTAAAGCTCTGATATTAGGAAAAATCTCATCATGTTCGAATAAATGAAGATCTGCAAATTATTTCTAGATCTGGGAACTAGCTTAAGGCATAAAAATAGTAGGGGAGAGCGGGGTTAAAAAAGTCACTTAAGGGTTTAGAAAAAGCTCAAAATATCATATTTCCCAAATAGAAAAAGCGAAATGTATAGCACATTTCTTTAGGAAATTTACTACCCTACAACCCTTTCTAAGATCATTTTGTTCTATCTAGCTAGGAAATATGATATTTTAGGCTTTTACCAAACCCTTAAGTGACTTTATTAGCCCCGCTCTCCCCTAATCTGATTAAAATAATTAGAATTTACCGCCAAAATTATCAGATGAAAAAAATCATCAAAAGAGTCATGAGGTTCTGTTATTTCGAAAAAAAATCATATCCCTTTTTCAAAATTTCCTTTTTTATTTTTTATTTTCAAGGTTAAATGAGAATTTAGTCTCATCCAATTAGATTCAGAAAAGAATCTTTCTATGAAAATTCATGGAAAAAATTTTCATTTTTTGCTTAGAAAACAAAGCGTTGACTCTTGACAATTACTTAAAACCGGTAAAGCTTAAAAGTCAAAAGGAGGAACAAAATAAGGATATAAAATTTAAATTAAAATGGTACCAAATAAGTTCTGAAATAGGCTACACTTACATATATATTTTATTAAATTGAAAAAATCATAAGGATTGAATGAAATAAAAGAAATATTTTTCTCCACAAGAGGGACACTGACTCGTAGAGACATCTGGCGTAGAAATAAACTGAACTCACTTCAAATCAATATTTTGAAAAATCCAAATAAAAAAAATCATAAAACATAATTTAAAAGAAATAATTAATCGTTATCGTTTTTGTTTCTTAACGAAGTGATAAAATTAATTTATTTATTTAATTTCATTCTAAAAGCGATATCCAATGGACGTTAATTATATTTTCTTTAAAATATGTGATTGAAATTGCAAACAAATTGCTAATATGCATTTTAAGTGCTAATTTTTGCATTTAATTGAAAAATTCCTCAGAACACGCTTCGTATCTTGAATAAATTCAGTAGCGGATTGAATTGAAATTAGAGATGGGAATAGAATAAGAAAATAAATTGAAGTGTTTCTTCCGAAGAATTTGCATTTCAGATTCACTTCTGGCTGAATTTGAAAAGAGAAGACCTTCCACAACAAACTCATCTCGGCAGCAAAACGGTGTTGCAGAAAAATTGCATAACCCACGTTGATGGTTAAAGAAAACAATGGTTTCATTTATAAGAATAAATCATTTTAATGAATTGTTGACATTATTCATAAATGGTTTTTAAATTACACAGCTTTCACATTACATTATGCACTTTCATCTCCATTACATTCAAATTTCTGTAGGTTGCATCTCTGCGACGACGACGAAATAAACTGCTTTTTGTTATTAATAATAAAATTTCTAATTTATTGTCGATAGTCTTGATATTTTGGACTTTTTTCGCACTATCTCACTTCTTTTTCTTTCTTTACTAAATGAATAATTTCTCCTTCTTTTAAATTGGCAAATTATACAAAAAGCTATTTCGTAACAAATTTGCGCATCAAAATATATTCGTATTATGTTTGTATATATTATATAAAAAAATGAAATGAGAATAATTATTTTCAGACTAGAAATCTATCTAATAAAATGATCCTAGAAGCTATCTTTCGCAAAGAAGTAGAATACATTAAAGAAAAAAAACGACATGGTTGATATTTTATCAAAATGTCGGTGGAATGGAAAATATATAATTTTAAACAATCATTTAGTTAAATATTTAATACTTCTCACTTTAAATAGAAAACATTTCTTAATTTTTATAGTAATATAAATTTTATAAAAACCTTAAAATATATTTTTGATTTAGGAAGCTTTCGACAAAATCTTTTTCCGCTATTTCTCTCCATTTTCGCATTGAAAAAATATATTTTAGAAATTACATATATTTTTAGATGTGAAATCACAGGTTATCACAATTTTGTCATTATTTTCTTTTGGTTTTTTTGGCCGAAAAAATCATGTCACATCTAAAAATCAAAAAATAATACTTCTCTTGAAAAGTCACCGAATGTCTCTTTTTGGCAAAAGATCAAAAAGTTAGAACTTAATTGATCTTTTAGAGGAAAAGAGCTTTTTAACTTTATTTTTTTAACCTAGTATGGCAAGGGAGAAAAATAATGACGAAACTGTGTATAATCCTGCTTTTGCAAAAGACAAAATGGCCAAAGGAAAATAAAATATTTATATTTATATTTTTTTCGGGGAATTTGGAAAATATATATTTTTTTTTATAAATTATGTACTTTTTAATATAATTAAATATTTTTGAGATTTCTATACTCTCTTACATATTGTGTACGTTCTCAGTGATTTTATTCTTTTTTTTTTGCATACAAAAGAATATAAACTAAAGGATACAATTATATATAATTACGTTTATATATATAGGGATTTACTTTAAGGAGGAAGGTTCTTATTTACAATGCAATGGCAGGAACAATTTTAGGACATTTTCTTATGCATCATTCAATACGTTCGTCTATAAACGTCCATGTGGATCGTCCTGAAAAATACATGCGAAAGAAAGGATTTTTTTTATTTAGATTATTACGTTTAAAACTTTCTTTCAAAATTCAGGGAAATTATTCAAATCATACAAATGAATTCTCAACAATTTTCCCTTTTTTTGGTGATTTTTTGGGTGGTTAGTTTGGAAGCAAATTAGGGTGCATCTGTGCGTGTTTGATTTAGTTAATTAAACAAAACCAATTTAATATTGTTGAATTAATTAGTATAAAGAGAATAAATATAAAAGGTGTTGCTTACATTATTTTTTTGTGCAATTGTGTGTGTTTTTATAGAGAGACAGCCGCTTTACACAGTCCGCCTGCATTTTTATTGCCCCTCACCTTTGAGTAGTAGAGTGGTTTATCGCCAAACACATTGACTACATCTACAAACAAGAGAAGAAGAAAGTTCCATAATCCATCAACATATTAATTTGTCATATTAAAATTAAGTTTTAAAGTTTTATCGCTATATCATTTTCCCTCCATTCAATTTGTGTTTATGCCTCTGCGGTCAGTGAGGTTATTTAGAGGCAAAATGCATCGCAATAAAGTCTTTTTTTTACATATTATTTGCAATTTGCCCCTAGGTTAAGAATTAAATAGATTAATATTGTAATTTTAATGTTCATGTTATGCCAAGTCAGATTAAAGATGGAATTTATATTCATAAATGTGTATGTTAATTATGTATAATTTTAAACATAGTGCAATATTGCTTCATTATTGTATGGAAAACATTTGCTATTAAATTTCTAAATTAAAAGTGCTGAAAAGAGGAAATTTCAATTAAGAGGAAATAAAATTCTGCAACGCGACTTTTTTGTAGGAATTTAAAACGTTTAATTAAAATTTAAAAAACCCTTTTTTGTTATTCTTTAGAAGATTTTATTCTATTTATTTATTTTATTTAAAGACCATTTTGAAGATTTTTTTTAAATTAAATTTTCTTTCCAAAGGGTTATGTGTGGGGCAAAGTTACCATTGGAGATTAATCATAAATCATTTTGTAAATCATCAAACACTTTACAAAAGTTTTAAAAACACAAAGATCCTTTTAAAAAATATAGACCATCGCTATTTCCCACCGAGATAACACAAAGTGATCAAAGAAATAATTATAGGGCAGAAAATTTCTCATCAGAATGTTGTATTCCGAATTTTGCTGAAATCTAGTGAAACTTATAGAATTATTAAATGCAAATAGGCCCAAATAGCATCATAATTCAAAAAAAAATACGATGTTTCTATATGTTTTTGTAATTAAAAGGTTTTATTATTATTTGTGTGCTTAAAGAATATCTTCCTTTGAATTGATCTGAATGAACAACAAAGGATCGACGGTGGTGTATACCTTTTCCTCTTCATTTAGGCATCTATTTGGGTGGGCGATATGATTTGTGTTAATTGCTGTTATGATCAAGTCTGAGTCGAAAGATCAAAGCTAATTAACCACGGAAATGGGGAAAAGATTCAAAAGTCTTTTCGGGGGCCTCTCTTCGTCCCATAAATAACTAACGGTGGAAACTTTAATTTTAAATTAAATAATTAAGTGATTATTTATGACTACACGCGAGAGGGAATTTCTACTTCTCGTTTTTTTGTTTTACTTCCAAATTTGCTACCGTTAAGGTGAAAGTCATGGAAAAACTGAGGCAATTTGGTATGCGCGAACTAGGTAAATTATTACCTTATCACACGAAGCTCAATTTGGGTTCAACATTGTGTGTGCCTTTTGCGCTGTGAATTTCGCTCTACCTGAGAGATGTAAAAGAAAACCGAAAATCACCGACGCGCTCTTTCGAGGTCTTATCATACCATGGAAAAGAAAATGTCGAAGAGAAACTGCTCGGTTTTTTTTTCAAGAGGGAACCTTGTTCTTATGATGCTGTCAATAAAAATTTTTACCGACAAACACATATTTTCCCCTCTTTGTTTGCTCTATCCCCAAACAGAGAGTGAATGATTGTGAAGAAGAATATGCGAAGAAACTGATAAGGAAAACTTTTTTTACGATTTTCTTCTTCCAACACAATTTTATATGTCATGAAAACATTATTTATTTACCCACAATTCCAAGGGAAATATATTTCTGTACCACTTTTTTTCTTCTTCCACTCACTCTTCAAACTTCAGTCCGCGCTCAAATATTTGCCCAAGTTGTTTTTTATTGTATTGGGATGTCAAATTACTCCAGGTAATGCTGTAAAATCACTTAATTTCTTGCAACAATTTGTCCTCCACCTCATTACACGCCAGAAGTACTTTTTCCACTCAAACATTTACTGCTTGAATT